>NW_026019908.1:102500-566959 GCF_900185275.1 Solanum verrucosum
TAGTTGAAGGGTAAGACTATGGATTCAAGTTTCATCGCACCAAGGGGGTAAGACATCGATTTGAATTTCGGTGCACCATGATGATAAAATATTGGGTTCGAGTTTCATAGAACTTTGACCTAACAAGCTTTTATATGGATAATACATTGAGTTTTAGTCTCAATGTACCATAGTGATGATAAAATGATGACTAAGGCAGAAATAATATATTTTTGATGAAAAGTCTTGAAATTCATCCCATTGAATTTGCTCCATTCCCTAAAGTGAATGTGGTAGCAGTATATGATAAGTTTGAAATCCACTCAATTGCTCCATTCTATCGTATGAATGTGGTAGCACTGAATAAGAAATCTGAAAGACGATAAGTGATTAAATATATGAATAAGAGCGTGAAAGGACAAAATTATAACAGTCATCATTGTGGCAATTATGAAAGGAAGAACACTATGAGTTCTCCAAATAGTCCTTCAAAATGTGAAGGTAATTTTTATTGTCAAAATGGTATGAAAGATCATTGGACTTGTGATTGTTGTCGACCCAATAATTTGACAACTTTATAAATCCTCCATCAAAAGAAAAGAAGATAAAGTGATGGTACACTTGACTTTTCAAAGTGATGTTGAGATGTGCCATGGAAATATGATAACTTCTTGAAAGTGAATGTGGCAAAATATAAAGGAAAAAAATATATGAATAAGAACATATTCATTATGGTTGAAAATATGCCACAACTCACCTCTACGGGAGGTTTGAGAGAAACAAATAATTTTTATTTGGCAAGAATGATCAATGATCGTGTACGTTTATACGTCACAAAGATTATGGTATGTTTATTGTGAACTACCAAAAGGGCCAAAAAATAAATAATTCTTGCCTATAAAGGTTGTTGCTATGACGAAAATGATATTTTTGTGTGGCAATACAAATTTGTCATTGGTTGTGTACCTATTGTACAACAAAAGTAAAGCAAGAAACATGTCTTGCTCTTAATAATTTTGATCATGACAATAATAATATAATTTTCTCCTTGAAGGAGATGTTCAGTATATGGATGGTGTCATGAAATATGTGATAGTACACAAAATTAATTGCAAGCTCTAACGAGTTGTGTTATTACCAGAGGAATAATATTGGGGTTGTAGTAAGTCTCAAAAGAAACTTTTTAAGTTTCAGATGAATTGAAAAGAAATATTGAGACTATAAATTATGAAAAGATTTAATATCTTCAGATTACTACAACCGAAGCGGGTTATAAATATTTATGTAAAAGATTACCCATTTTTTTTCCTTTTGTTTGTTGCACACAAACATGGGCATGCTGATGGAATCACATGCAAAAGTAAACTATAAGGGGTCGTTTGGTACAAAGATTAATAACTCAAGGATATGTAATGCAAGGATTAGTAATGCAGGAATTAGTAGTGCAGGGATTAGTAATGCATGGATTAGTAGTGCAGGGATTAGTAATGCAGGGTTTATTTTTATCAAGTGTTTGGTTCATTATTTCCCACCTCATCTTGTGTTTGGATTAAAACTCTATAAAAAGCTTCTTTCCAATTATACCCTAGAATTATTAGGTAATTGGGTCAATGTAGATAATTGTCGGACAAAATTATTTTTTTATGTCCTTCTAACTAGCTATGAGAAGAACAATTTTGTTATCATGTTTGTTATTTTTTCACTTGAATTATTTGAGGATAAATAATTGTCATCTTAATAAATTGATCACTCACAAAATGTCATTTTTCAATTTAAAAAAGATAAACCATCTACATGTACACATAAAATTGGAAGTTGTAGTTTTAATATGTATGTATGTTTTAAATTCTTCAAAATACAAATAATTAGAAAACCACACAAATATATATATATATATATATATATATATATATACACACACACACACACACACACACACATTCAATTAAGATCACAAACGTCATATACTCACATTTCAAATTTGTATTGAATTTATTTAGTAACAAACAACTCTCTCCAAATAATTTGTAAGATAATTTATTTAAATAAATTTACTAGTAAAAATATAAATTATAAAATCAAGAAAATAATTAAAATGATTTGAGGGATATTTTTATCTTTACATAGGCTTATCCCATGTTATTATTTCCTATGTATTACTAATACCTCCAAATGGAAGGTATTATTAATACATCATATAATACCATGTAGGAGGTACAACTAATCCATGGATTAGTTATACATAGGCCCAAATTCCTACCAAACATAGTATTAAATAATACCTTACCTAATGCATGGATTATTTCTTCTAATGTGGCCTACCAAACGACCCCTAAGTGTACTGAAATAAAGCTCAGTTGGCATGAACGGTTGACCATTATGATTTAAATGTGATGGAAAAGTAATTGAATTCATGTGGGTTATATGATGAAGATAATTTGATCATTGTATCACTGTACCTGCTAAAGTTGCGATCGGGTTGGACCTTATGTTCCCCTTCAAAATCGGGAATCTGGTGCTAGGGAAACTGGAGGCAATATGGCACGTATTGAAGATATGATGCAGAAGATGATGAGAAGGTTTGATGCAACTGATGAGAATGTGAAGGAGATGAGAAGTGACTTGTCTGGTATTGGACAAAAGGTTGATGCCCATGCAGTGTCAATAAAGCATCTAGAGCAGCAGATGACTCAGTTGTCTACTGCAGTGAACCCACGTCAACCTGGGACTCTTCCTAGCAACACCATCCAAAATCCAAAAAATGATGGTCATTGTATGGCAGTTACTACTCGAGGGGGTAAACAAACCATAGATACACCTAGGCCGTCTGTGGTGGAAGGTGAGATTAGAAAAGAAGATGATGTGATAGCGGTTAGTCCAGAGTCTGAGAAAGCAATAGAGCAACAAATGGAGATATCTCAGAAAGTGGTCCCCATACCTAGACCTCCACCACCTTTTTCACAGAGGTTAGTGAAGACTGAGGATGGTAAATATCGCAGGTTTATTACTATGTTGAAGCAACTCTCTATCAATGTTCCTTTGATAGAAGCCTTGGAACAAATGCCTGGGTATGCGAAGTTTATGAAAGATATGGTGACAAATAAAAGGTCTATGAGTTTTGAAGATGATGATAGATTACAGCTTATGCAGAAGAATGAAGACCCTGGTGCTTTCACGATCCCATGTACTATAGGGTTGTTACACTTTGCTATGGCATTGTGTGATCTTGGTGCTAGCATCAACCTCATGCCCTTGTCTATTTACAAGAAGTTGGGTTTAAGGGACCCAAAGCCCACTGCAATGCGGTTACTAATGGCCGATCGAACTGTGAAAAGGCCCATTGGTGTACTCCACGATGTGCTAGTGAAAGTGGAGTCTTTCATTTTTCCGGCAGATTTTGTGATTCTTGACTGTGAGGTTGATTTTGAGGTTCCTATCATCCTTGGGAGACCATTTCTTGCCACAGGGCGTGCGTTGGTTGATATGGAAAAGGGACAGATGAAATTCAGACTGAATAATGAAGAAGCAACTTTCAATATTTGTAGGTCCATGAAGCAGAGTGGTGAGCTCCAAACAGTATCTGCCATAACTTACAGAGTGGAGACTGGGACTGAAGTGCAAATTGAAGAGCGACTAGGTGTTGAGGCACTAGCAGCAGTTATTATGAACTTCGATAGTGATGACATTGAAGAGTATGATGAGTTGGTAGCCGCACTTGATAGGTATGAATACAGGCCCAAACCAAAGAAGTATGAATTAGACATGAAGAATCGCGAGTCCCCACCCGCAAGACCATCTATTGTGGAGGCACTGAAATTGGAGCTTAAGGCTCTACCACCGCATTTGAGGTATGTGTACTTGGGCAAAGGGAATACTTTGCCGGTCATCATTGCGGCAGATTTAAATGCAGGACAAGTAGAGTGCTTGGTGACTGTGTTGAAAAGGTTTAAGCGAGCTATTGGGTGGACTATAACGGATATCATTGGGATTCCCCCGATATTTGCTCTCACAAAATCCAACTCATGCCAGATCATAAGCCCAATATCGAGCACCAGAGAAGACTAAATCCACCTATGCAAGAAGTAGTCAAAAAGGAGATCATCAAGTGGCTGGATGCAGGAGTTATTTATCCCATTTCAGATAGTAGTTGAGTATGTCCTGTGCAGTGTGTGCCAAAAAAAGGTGGTATGACTGTGGTTCCAAATGAAAGAAATGAGCTTGTTCCAATAAGGCCTGTTACTGGATGGAGAGTTTGTATGGATTACCGGAAGTTGAATGCGTGGACAGAAAATGACCACTTTCATATGCCATTCATGGACCAGATGTTGGATAAACTTGCAGGAAAGGGTTGGTATTGTTTTCTTGATGGGTATTCGGGCTACAATCAAATCTCTATAGCTCCAGAAGACCAAGATAAGACCACCTTCACGTGCCCATATGAGACTTTTGCTTTCAAACGGATGCCATTTGGGTTATGCAATTCCCCAGCGACCTTCCAGCGGTGTATGATGTCGATATTTTCTGATATGGTAGAGGACACTATTGAAGTGTTCATGGATGATTTTTTAGTTGATCGGTGTCTAGATCATTTGGCCGAAGTGCTTAAACGGTGTGAAGACTGCAACTTGGTGCTTAATTGGGAGAAGTGTCACTTCATGGTTAAAGAAGGTATAGTGTTGGGACATCGAATTTCAGAGAAAGGTATTGAGGTTGATAGAGCTAAAGTTGAGGTAATAGAAAAACTTCCGCCACCCATTTCAATAAAAGGTGTTAGAAGTTTTCTTGGACATACAGGTTTTTATAGGAGATTCATCAAAGATTTCTCAAAAATTGCGCATCCTTTGTGCAAACTGCTCGAGAAGAAGAGTAAGTTCTATTTTGATGATGCTTGTCTTAGAGCATTTGGAGAGCATTTGGAGAAGTTGGTTACATCACCTATTATTATTTCACCGGATTGGGGACAACCGTTTGAGGTAATGTGCGATGCGAGTGGAGTGGCGCTTGGTGTAGTATTGAGTCAAAGGCGTGAGAAAAATCTTCACCCTATTTACTATGCTAGCAAAGCTCTAAATGTGGCCTGGAAGAATTATACTGTGACCGAACAAGAACTCCTTGCGGTGGTTTTTGCATTCGAGAAATTTCGTTCCTACTTGCTTGGTACTAAGGTCATAGTGCATACTGACCACTCTGCATTGAGGTATTTGATGGCGAAAAAAGATGCAAAACCAAGATTGATTAGATGGGTACTGTTGCTGCAAGAGTTTGATTTTGTGGTAAAAGATAGAAAATGAACCAAAAATCAAGTTACCGATCACTTGTCCAGATTAGAGGAAGAGGCCATGCTAAAGCTTGGAGATAGGGTCGAAATTAATGATGCTTTTCTAGATGAACAGGTATTGGCTGCTTCTCATGATCTGATTCCTTGGTTCGCAGACTTTGCTAACTATTTGGCAAGCGATATTGTGCCTCCCGATTTGTCTTTTCACCAAAAGAAAAAGTTTATACATGATGTGAAGAAATTCTTTTGGGATGAACCTTATTTGTATCGTAGTTGTGCTGATGGGATTATTCGTCGTTGCGTGCCCGAGGTAGAGATGTTGAGTGTACTTGAAGCATGCCATTCATTGTCTATTGGTGGGCATCATAGTGGTATTGGAACTGCACATAAGATTTTGTAGTGTGGATACTACTTGCCTACCATTCACCAAGATGCTCATGATTTCGCCAAGTCTTGTGATCGTTGCCAAAGAGAAGGAGGGTTTTCAAAGAGGCAAAAGCTCCCTCTGAATCCTATATTGGTGATAGAGTTGTTTGATGTATGAGGCATTGATTTCATGGGTCCATTCGTGAGTTCATATGGGATGAAGTATATTCTTGTTGCGGTTGACTATGTATCGAAGTGGGTTGAAGCAGTTGCGCTCTCCAATAATGAAGGTAAAAGTGTCACCGATTTCTTGAAAAAGAACATCTTCTCCAGATTTGGTACACCGAGGGCTATTATTAGCGATGAAGGTTCTCACTTTTGCAATAAGTTGTTCAAGGTACTACTTGAGAAATATGGTGTCCGCCACAATGTAGCCACCCCTTACCATCCACAGACTAGTGGTCAAGTTGAAGTAGAGATCAAACAGATATTGGCGAAGATCGTGAATGCCAATAGAACGGATTGGTCAAAGAAGCTTGATGATGCTCTATGGGCATACCACACTGCATATAAGACCCCCATAGGTATGTCTCCCTACCAACTTGTATACGGGAAGTCTTGTCATTTACCAGTAGAACTAGAGCATAAGGCGATGCGGGCAATGAAGAAATTAAATTTGGATTGGGGCGCCGAATCTAATCAAAGAATGGATGACTTGAATGCACTTGAGGAGTTTCGCCTAAAAGCTTATGAAAGTTCAGCCTTGTACAAAGAGAAGAAGAAGAGGTATCATGATCAAAGAATTGAAAAGCGAGAATTTGTGGTTGGTGATCTTGTGCTTCTATTCAACTCTAGGTTGCGCTTGTTTCCAGGCAAACTCAAGTCCAAATGGACCGGACCATTTTTGCTCACAAAATTGTTCCCCCATGGGGCGGTTGAGCTGGAAAAAAAGGATGGCATAAGGTTCATGGTAAACGGGCAAATGATCAAGATCTATTTGGGAAATGCTGAAACCGTGCAAAAGTGATTGAGGCCTACAATCTTGATGAAGTCTGAGTAATCAAGAGGTCTGCATCGTGCCGCGACGTTAAATCAAGCACTGCTTGGGAGGCAACCCAAGATGTACAATCTAGCCAACGATAAGATATAGTTTTCTTTTTTTTCTCTCTCTAGTAGTTTGCGTTGTTCGATTTATTCCTTGTATCAAATTTTAGTTTTGTATTAGTGTTGGCTAGAATTAGAATAGGGTCCGTGTCTAAAAAGTGTCCTGAAAATGTAAAAAGAATAGCCTATTGGTTGCTATATGTGCAGGTACACCACAAAAATTCTGTAGAAAATGGTCTGGTGCAGAAGTCTACAGACACAATCGACGGTTCGTCGATCTATCAACGGTTCGTCGATCTATCAACGGACCGTAGATGGTGCCCGTAGATCCCAGGTAAGTTTCTAAATTTTCAAGTATATGAGTGATCTACGGTCCTGATCTACAGACCGTAGATCGACTTACAGACCGTAGACGGGGTCTCGTGAGTCCATACCTTAGGCTGTCTGACCCGACCCGGATTTTCCCATTTAAAAACCCTCATTTGTTTTAAACCATTCCCATTCCCTCCATTACTCCCAAAACCATTTCTAACATTCCCTAACTTCCCTAAATCACTCCATAACTCCTCCATCATATCATTCCTTCCATAATTCCCCAATTTCCCTTCCATTTCAAATACTACACATCCCATAATCTAACAAAAAGGGTCCGGTGTTTGGTCAGTAACGAAGAGGTGCCTCCTTGGTCTTGCTAATCTTAGTATCATCACGCCATCACCCCACTCCTTGTTGCTTGTAAGGTAATAGACTTTCCCTTCACTTTGAATTTCGATTCATAGATTGAATATAGAAAGTCGGGAGTTGGGTCTTGACCTTGGGTAATTGTTAGATGAAATTGCATGATAAACTTGAAATTTACAATGCCCTTGGAACGATAGATAGTGATTGTGTAGCATTATTGTATGTGATCGTAAAAACTACATGCTAGTTTTGACCTAGGGTTCCACAACTAGTCTAAATTGTTTCGTATAATAATCGGTCGGAATCTTAAGAATGAAGAACTAACATAATTTAGTGTTGTAAATGCATGATGAGATTGTGTTAATGTTGAAAACTAAGGTAAAAAATGTATGATACTTGGCACTGATGGCATCCACGACACCCCGTCTACGGAACGTAGATCCATCTACGGACCGTAGATGGGGTTCGTAAATGGAAGCACATGAAAAATTTCACCAAGTGTGAAACCACGGAGGTGGACTATTGTCCGTAGGTTCATCTACGGACCGTTCTGCACTTCCGTGGTTTCCAACTGCGACCTATATGATAGGCCCCCTGATCCACGGAAGAGATCCACGGACCGTAGATCAGTCTACGGACTGTAGGTCTCCTCCGTGGATGACCACTGTAGCATCTGTCTAAATTTTTTCTGTGGGCTTAGTTGAGGGTCGTTACCAATCCTAAAAGTTTTCTTTGCTGCATATGGTTAGTTTTGGCACTAATATCGCTCCCACCGGTACAATGGCACCCAAGAAGATGGTCACCTACTCAAAGAGGGGCAAGTCCAAATTTGTTGCCCATAGTTTTCGGTTAATTGATGAGGACATAGACGCCGACACTGATCTAACATATGTGCCTCTCAACCCTAGGACTTCTCACGCTGCACCCAGAGGCACCCCCCGGAAGGTGCTTCCCGACGTAGTCACTGTCTCCCAGTCTGATGAGGAGCACACACTGATCGGGTCACCAACTGGGGCTGCTTCCAGTTCATAGGGGTCTATGTCCGGGTCCGAGTCTGCCCATGCTTCAGGCTCTAGGTCTGCCCACTCTTCACGATCCAAGTCTGCCCATGTTACAGGGTCCAATGCCAAATCATCCACAGGGTCTGGAGAGAATGACCAAGCAGCCTCGTCTGATGAGGCAAATAGTTCAGAGTCCATACCTACACCACGAAATGATGACCCACTCCTGTAGCAGGCGAGATAAATAGGTGGTGTGTAGAGGGTCAATGGCAGATTTATAGGGATGCTAAGATGGTCAACGACAAACAAAAAATAGCCCGACTAATTACAGAGGAGCGCAGAGTCCTTACGGGGAGCCTGCATACTGTTCCAGACATTCACCGGCTGTTCAACCTTCATAAGTGTGACTGGATAGCTCGAGACCCAGGGACGTACAACGAGGAGATTGTGCGGGAGTTCTATGCTTCCTATGCTGCCACTCTCCGGGGTTTTATTTCCAAGCGGTCAAAGCCACTAGCGCAGGATCCGCTCACTTGCACTTTGGTTCGAGGTTGCCCGGTGGACATATCCCCTTCCACGATCAGACGCTTTCTCTATGGTCCTACTACAGGTCACTCTTGGTCTCTCAACACAGCTGAGTTTGACTACAGATGGGACATCGTGCGGAGTGGTGCTTTCCAGAGGAATGCTGAGCAGCGAGAGGCTGTTCTACTATGGTTGGCCAGGTACATTACTGCAGCTGACGAGCGTGCGGAATGGGTTGCCGCTCCACGGTTGGGCATCCGGAAGGCCACACTAAATTTTGTGGCTAAGTTTTTCTGGTTGCTGGTGCGTAACAGAGTCTCGCCTACAAAAGCTGATAATCAAGTCACTTGGGACAGAGCGGTCATGATTGCAACATTGGTAGCGGGTGTGGAAATCGACTTTGCCCGCATGCTGCTAGCAGAGATTCACGATAGGGCATTCAGGACCTCCACCACCTACCCCTTCCCCTGTCTAATTTTTCATTTGTGCAGGGACTCTGGAGTGCCGATCTGGCATTGCGACAAGTTAGTCCACCCTACAGGGGCATTGGACATCGGCCTTATTCGAGATGAGGCTAATGTGGCAACACCTCGCAGAGAGCCTTAGGTTGAGGTACCTCATTTGGGTGCCGATCTTGCAGACACAATGGGGCAGGCATAGGGTGATGACCTTAGCATCCCCGATCACACTGACACTGTCCCGGGCTCCTCATCTCAGGCAGCTAGTATGGCTCCTATCTCTTCCCGGTCCACACCGCAGTTAGGAGCTACTGTTGTCCCTTTGGCCAGAGTACATAAGTTAGAGGCGCAGATAGCCACACTGCTACATCACATCCAGCCGTGGATGCAACAGTCAATAGCTGAGTCTGAGGCTAGGATGGAGTGCAGGATGGAGGGGATGATGGACCGGAAGGTCCAGGCTGTTAATAAGCGTCTTGATGCCTTTGAGTTGCGAGTCCTCGAGCGATCAGCTCCGACCATAGACCTATCTGCTTTGCAGGCTGATGTAGCCAGCCTCTGGACTGACGTTGATGCCATTCTTGCTGCACCTTCAGTTGAGACTCAGGCTGCTCCTACTGCACTAGCTGATGATACAGTGCTAAATGTTCTATTCAGTGGGACCGCCGAGGAGGGGCCTACACCGACACATGCCAAAGGCAAGCGGCACCGTTCTCATCTCACGGAGGAAGAGAAAGCTCACAAGAGACAGCGTCGGCAGGAGAAGGAGGTTAGGAGGGCTTTGATTGCAGACGAAGAGTTGCGCCACTAGAAGGTGCGTGAGAGAGTTGCAGGGGCATCGAGCTTTGCCCCAGTTGCAGAGGTTCAGCCCGTTTTGAGGGACTTGGTGAGCACCACTGATGGTGCGGAGAGATTGTTAGAGAGCACTACTGAGGGTGCTATGATTGCTGATGTGGGCACTACTGAGGGTGCTCCCACTGTTGTTTCAGCAGGTTTCGGGAAATCGGACCCCCCTGCTTGTTGATGATTCACCGGCACTTTGCGCCACAGGTTTGCTTCACCCATTCCATTTTCTTTTAATGGTTATGTATGCATTGGGGACAACTGCATCTATTTTTGTTGGCGGTGGGGTAAATGGATTGTGAGTGATAGGGTGAAATCTGAATAACCCAACTCATAAATCCTTTCTTGGGGTTTTCTTGCCTGTGTTCCTTTTCCCCAAGGGACTATTTAATTTTTGTTGAACCGGCATGTCTTAGGATCGTATGTGTAGAAGCATGATGAAGAATGAAGCATGATGGCTTATGAAAAATGATACCCGTCAGATTTTGGGATGTATGCTAGAAAGTTGTAGGCTACGATTAGTTGATTGTGTTGGCTCTGAGTATGACATAGTAACAATCGACTTGATAGCATGACTTAAGCTGAAACTTGAACTAGGTAATCCAATAACCTGATGATGGAACTATGTGCCAAGAGTGTGTGAGAATCGTTGAGTGTTCAAACAGTTTTTGTGCAAAGCTAGAACTTGCCTGGTTAGTCATGCTAAGACAATTCAATCTAGAGGTTAGGAAGTGATCATAGACCATTGTTCTGAAAAATCCACAAATAGCCTAAAAGAAGGATCCAACCAAATGAAATAAATGCTCCCTTTGATCCAAATAATTTGAGCCTAAAATTAAACCATTTCTTTCTAGACCCTGATCTCACTTTCCCATAATCTACTATGTTGGCCCCGGTCCCTCCTTGGACATGTGCACTTTGACTTAGGCCAAAAGCCTAAAGTTGAGGGTGGCTAATGTAAGCAACCTCAATATTGGCCCTGACCTGACATCGGGTATTGTGTACCTCAACTAATGGAAAATCCATAAGTTGAGGGTGGCTATGAAAGAGGGAACTGAAAGAAAAATGGGTATGAAAAGAGTGAAAGAAAAATGGATAAAAGGATGTGACTTGTTGAAAGCTAAAAAAAATAAAAAAAAATAAAAAACATAGTAAAAGGTGCTGCAAAGTCTGAGGTCACATTCGTGGTTGAAGAAAATTAAGGGAAAGAAAGTAAAATGATAGGATGACAAAAATAGGGCAAAAAGAGGTTGAAAGCCGAGTGTAATGTCAAGGAGGGCAGAAAGTCACTAAGCAATACCCAAATGTACCACACCTGACCCTGAGCCTACGTTACAAGCCAAGAAAGCCCTATAGTGATCCTAGAGTCTATTTTGGAGAGTCTAAGCAGTGAAAATAAGGGCAAGCTTATGGCATTGAGCACTAACTGTATTTGAAATTACTTCTGAGCGTGAGTGTTGAATAAATCATTGTACCATGATATCATTCATTCTTGGGAAAAAGGAGATTTCGTTTGAAGTAAGGACACTAGTTACATTGTCGGAAAGTTGGTACTTTGGTGATAGTGAGAAGGTGTATGTTGTGTGTCAGTTGGTCCATCTGTGTCATGGTGTGATCCACATGAATTGGCTCGTCGAGTCTAAGAGAACAAATGTGCACCCAAACAATGAAGAGGGTAGGGAGCCATGTGATTGCTTGGGTTTGAAAATGCTTGCTTCTACACAAGTGTCGTTTAGAGGTGTAGTGCGTCGCTTGAGGACAAACAACGAATTTAAGTTGAGGGTGTTGATATACCGTGAGTTTACGGTATTTCTAATACATTTCACTTACAAGTTGTGTGTGTCCAGGGCTTTTTTATATTGATTTTTATGTGTTTTTATCATGTTTTGCAGGAAAGGTGTTCAGGCGCGGAAGTATAGAGACAACTGCAAGAAATGCAGAAACAGGGCATTCACGGAGGTGATCTACGGACCGTAGGTCCATTCACGATCCGTAGGTGATGACCGTAGATCAGCAGGCATGGGATTGAGGACAAATCAGGGAAATCTGACCAAGTGTGGAACCACAGTGTCTATTGACGGTCCGTAGATTGATCTACGGACCGTACTGTTGATCCGTAGAATGATACTGCGAGGGTTCCAGTACATGATTTTTGAAGATTCTAAGTATGGAGCTATGGAGGGGATTGCCGGACCGTAGATAGATCTACAGTACGTACTGTTAGTCCGTTGTTTGCTTCAGAGAAGCTAATTTTTTGGAAGCAGAAATATTTTCTAAGTCCTGGCTGACGGAAGGGACTTACGGACCGTAGATCCATCGACGGTCCGTAAGTCAGTCTCGTGGATTGAAGACGCGTACCTGAACAAACTTTCCTTAATTTGTTTCCCTTTTAATTTAGGATTTGTTTTCTATAAATAGGATATGTAAACCTCGTTTTTGGGGGTTAGACATTATTATTCTATTTTTACCTTGTGACTTTGGAGATTAAGTTGCAACCCTAGCAATTATTGATTTCCTACATTCGTTTTGAAGATTTTGGCTTTGCAATTCAAGTTGAAATTCTGGGTTTATTATTCTCGTTACGTAAGTTCATGATTTATTCATCTAATATTATGAATTGTGTTCTTGCTAGTATGGGTAACTAAATCCATAACTAGGGTTGTGGGAACCATGAGCGATTAACAAAGTATGAATAGTAAATAAGCAATTCTTGAATAGTGTTTTGCATACATTGATAATTCTTTCGTTTAAAAGTCTTTTTTACGAGTGCACACGCTAGAACTAGCCTTGTTGCTACTTGCCGGATCAAGGAGGTAATCAAAAAGAAAAGAATTATCAACATAGATTTAGTGTGATACTATCTAATAGGCTAGTGTCGATTGGTGCGAAGTAATAACTAAGCCAAACATCGATTATGATGTCTAATATAAGGTAAAGGTAAGGGTTAATAAATTATACACACGTAGCCGGATCAAGGTGCGGGGTGAAATTCTCTAGATGTCGGATCAAGGATTTAGAGATACCTAACTTATCACTTTGCATGTAATACACTAGGAAAGGATTGCGATTACTAGGATTACTGAGTTATGGGCTTGTGGGGAACACGTTTACCCTAGTTAATCTTCTCATCTTGATAACAACCGAAATTGACTTTTGATTATTGATTACTTACTAAATTCTTACAATTTGTTTCACAAATTCCCCCTTTTTTTAATTTTTTGTTTCCGGAAGTATTTTGGCTAATTGAATATAATTGTTGGTTAAAGTAAAGTCTAAACCATTTTCCTCATGTGATCGACCCCAACCTACAAGTTGGGTTCTTTACTTGATAACGATCGCTTATGCTTCTTTAGGGAAGTGTAATTTGAGCGTATCAAAGACCCACATGAGCATTTTCAAAACTTCGTAGATGTGTGTGGACCATTCTCGTTCAAAAACATCTCGCAGAAGTCGGTTCGATTAGGGCTATTCCCTTTCTCATTGATGAGGGAGGCGTGGAAGTGGCTAGCTGAGTTACCACATAACTCGATCACTTCGTGGGAGGAGTTAGTCACCGCATTCAACGTGCAATTTTTTCCTCCCTCGAAGATGATGACTATTCGAGATAGCATCTAAATCTTCAAGCGTTTGAGTGGAGAGCCTCTTCATGAAACGTATCTCCGGTTTAAAAAATTGGTGCTACAATGCCCAATCCATGGTCTACCTGATAATGTGCTTCTTCAATACTTTAACCGGAGTCTCGACTCGGTAAAAAAATGTATAGCTGGCCAACTCTGGCCCGGAGGATTGATGCAACAACCATATGCAGTAGCAACTCAACTTCTCGATGGCATGACAACCATTAACATGGAGTGGTACACCCGCGAAGACCAGGTCTCACCGGTCATATTTCAGCTATCCAAGGACATGTTGAGAAAGATAATGAGAGAGACCAAAACATGGCCAAGATCATGACGCAGCTTGACATTTTATCCAAGAATGTCATGGGGGCTGGATCCCGTAGTGTCAATGCTGTGGGAATTGGGGGTGCGAATCCTGAGGAGATTAAGTTTGAAACCATGTATGACGAGGAAGTTAATTTTCTAGCTAACCAAGACGGAGGCTACCGCTCAAACTACCCAAGGCAGGGTGGTAATCAAAGATGGGTTAGAGATGAAGGTTGGAAGGATCGAGATCGTGAATGGAGGGACCACAATCTAAATTGGAAGGATGGGGAGAAAGATAGATACGTGCCTCCCCACGAGCATCAAAATCCCAAGGATTCAGAAAGTGGTAGGTCTAAGGATATGCTCTCGCGTATTCTAAACAAAGTTGAAGGGTCATACAAAATGCTAAAAGGTATGAAAGAAGACGTGTCTAACCTCAGCCAGACTGTCACCTCTCATTCAGTTTCAATCAAACAGTTAGAGACCCAAATGGGTCATATCTCGTCTCATCTCAATCCGAGACAACAAGGGGGTTTGCCTAGTGATACTCTGGCTAACCCCAAGAGTGAGGTCTGAAGGTTAATTTGCGTCGTGCCGCGATGTTAACTAAGGCGCTGTTTGGGAGGCAACCCAAAACCATTTACTCGCCTTTTGTTACCTTGATAAAATAATAGTGTGCTGTTTGTACAGATTGAGTAAGGAAAGTGCTTGAAAAGATGCATGGGGGGAGCAACAGTTCAGTTTGGCGGGTCATCGACAAGTTCAACGTACCCGATCATTCCCATTATTTGACGTAATACAACTTAAAGGTTGAGTCTGTACAACTTGGCAGAGTATGAACTTTGTCGGCGTATCGCTAATCCAATTGGCGATCTCTCTAATGACCGCCGATGCAATGCTTACCTGAACTGAAAACTCTGATATATTTGGTGAGGAAATTAGACATTCGGTGTTTCACCGAGTGATTGAGCGAGATTAACTAACATCGCCAAATGAGCAGAAACTGGACGGTCACAAGCCGCAGGTTTAAAAGTTACATTTCATTCAACTTCTTTCACTTGGTCCCTTTTCACAAACTCACACTCGCAATTTAGTAGTTATATCTCTTGCATGTTTTAGAGAATTTTAAGTATCAAATTGTGCACGGATTTGGATCACATTGTTGCCTAGCACGTCAATGCAATCTAATTCAGCACCAAAGGTTAGTAATCGAACCCCTCAGTTGTTTTATCAAAACTTGTACTCATTTGCATAATGATTGATAGTGTAAAGTCTCTGCTGAGTCTCTAAGTTGATATATTCGTGTTGCATTATCGATTATTAACTGGTAGTATTTACGAAATCGGTGAAATTCCACTAGGCTGTACTTTGGAGTTAAATCATTTTTCTATGAGATTTCTAGAAATGTGTTGGGTCTTCGTTAAATTAGTGTTGTACAATCTTACATCGCGTTATATGGGGTTGCGGGGTGAAATTTGAAAGGTTGGGTCAAAAATAGATACGTTGAGCTGAGCGGCGAGGTGAACAAATTTTGCCAAACAGCTCGGCAGTTTGCCTAACGCCCCAATTTTGCCTTTAACTGACTACTTTATGTGTTCATTGATTTGTGACTTTCGGCGAGCAGTTTAATTTGCAAAATGCACTTGGCGACTCGCCGAAAGATCCATTGTTCGCCCTTTGTCTGTGCCCTTATATAAATTGTGCATCATTTTCAACGACTAGCCTTACAGGATAAACACTTCGCCAACTAGCTTGGCTAAGTGATTCCACCCTCAGAAACTCCCGTTTACCTCTGTTTGAATTACTATCTAACTTATCTTCGAAGCCTTTGCAGAAATGGCTAGACCAAAAGTCGCAGGGAGAAATGATCCACCCAGGTACATAAGAGCACGAGAGTTTAAAAATGATGAAAAGAAAGCGGAGCTAGCCAGACAAAGAAAATATACCAATGAAGCCAGAGCAAAAAGACGAATACCCATCGACCCCAATGTGCCTACATAGGCTAGAAGTTTTGTTAATGCAATACGGGCCTTCGAAGCAGCTCAGGAGATAGATTAGATGATTGCAGCTAATTTTGCTGCAGAGGCAAAGGCTGAGGCAAAAAATACTTTGGGTATTGATGCCAAGACAAATGAAGCTACCTATTAGCCAGGATCCCCTCTTTACCTCTTTCTCTATCTTTCTTTATTTTGCCTCTTGAATTCCGTATTACCTGCATTTGAGGACAAATTACTTTTTATTTGTGGTGGGGTGAGGCCCACACTTTTGTGTGCTATTTATGATTCGTGTTTTGAATACATGTAGGTTGTCTATTTATAATTGTGTTAATTACTGCTTTTCGTGGATGTTTAAGCTCATGGCTCTCTTTTGTTTTTAAATTGCAAATGATTTTGACCCTTCCAAAATTTTTTGAATTCTTTGCACATTTTTGCCACCCCTCGTGAGTTCAATGTAGCTGTTCTTTTGCAAAAATTTAAGTCTCAGTTTCGATCAATACCGATGACTTGAATAGTGCTCTCAATTGAACAAACATGAATGTATGGCTGCGATGAGGCCAAATGGAGTTGCATAGACAATATGTGAACTCTTTGCATCTCGTTGTGATTAGCCATTTATCAAATTGATTCTCTTGTTATGACCGTTGCACACTAGCGAAAGTGTGTAGTCTTGTTTGACTTAAGTGTCGATGCCTTGTGTGATTAGCTTGCTTTGAACCATGCATGAATAAACCTAGAATTTTCCCTGTTAGTCTGATTGATTTAGAAAGGTGTCCTCTTGAAATGATCTTAGACAACTTTAAAAAGTGTGAGCCAAATTTGACATATACATCTTTTGTGGCCTACCCATGAGTGTGTGAAACTCTTTTGAACACCCTTTGAGCCTTACCTTTCTTTGGAAGAACCTCGATGAAACCTAGACCTTACTTGACCCACTACCTACAATCCTCTTAATTTGTGATTTAGTGAATAGCCAACTTAGGCCAAAAGCCTAAGTTGGGGGTGTGGTGAAAATGAAAATGAGAAGTCAAGAAGTGCAAGGAAAAGTCCCCCCTAACCCATAGGATGGCATAAGTGAAAATCCCTTCAATTCAAAAAAAAATGTGGAATAAGGTACGAAGGAAATCGGGTTTCCAAGTGTTGGTTCTTAAAATCGCACGCGAGTGCACGTGGTCACTTTAGCAGTACAACGATTCTTTCGAGCCGAATTATCGAATCCAAGGGACTTCCAATCACAGACAACAACGTTGTTAGGTTTAAAATAACTTTACTTAAGTGTTAAACAATTTTAGAAACTGGTTTATAATCACTAAGTTGAACAATCTCCCACAGTAAGTACTACAATCAAATAGTTTTACATAAACGAATTTCACAATGTGGAAAAGTAATCTAGGGTTGCAGCATAACTCGACTACTGGCATAAAATTACTTGTATCCTAGCATTCGACAAACTAATTTCATTATGGATTTGCAAGGTTCCTTTTACGATCATGGTCTCCCAACCTCTAATCGCCTACCACCATTGACAGCCTAACTACATCGTTGAGCGGGGATAGACATGAACCAATGGCGGAGCATTAAGCTATCTTCTTGCATATTAAGCAAGTGCGGTATATAGGTATAAGACTACCCTATATGCAAAACACTCTAATTTCACTCTAGAGTGAACACACTTCCCACATTCTTTGGTTCTATCCCTCCATTCATCTCCCGAGTTCAAGAGTAGACAACAAGTGTATCTTAATGTTGATCATGCATTAAGATAGTTAAACAAGAATGTAAGCATAAATCACAAGAAAGCCCATCTCATGCTAGAAACAAATACTAATATACCATAAGTTGTAGCTACAACCCTAGAAAAAGGGACTTAGCTACTCATAGAACAAATAATCATCAAGCAATGTTTATGGATTATGAAATAGTTTACCAAAATGGAAGAGTAGAAGAAAAGCCCTAGAAAGGGTTTTTTCAAGTCGCCCAAGTCGCTACTCTCTCGTCTAATTTCGAACTACTCCTATGAAATAATACACTTAAAGTATTTATAGTCAAAATAAAACACGTGGCCGATTTCTGGTGTCCAGGTCCACGACGCGGACCTGTTCCCTCGCCTATAGTTGCACGCAGATGAACCAGGTCTGCGACGCGCCCCCATCGCGCACTCTTCTGTTAAGTGGAATTCCATCTCTGCCTACACGTTGTGGCTCCGCGACGCGGATATTCTCTCGCGTGGTGTATTCTCCAGCTTCTATTTTCCCACCTCTGATCAGGTGCCCTATTTTGGCTCATTCTTCTTTGTTTTTCACCCTGAAACATCTAATCATATTGGTTAGACGAAGCTACATCAAAAGACCCTCAAAATGTAATTCCGACTACTAAAATTGCTCTCAACTTAGCTATATATATATGGGATAAATTGGTCATTAGGCGCATAAATACGCCCAAGATCACCACCCCATACTTACAGCTTTGTTCGTCCTCGAACACTTCTATATTTTCAAGACAACCACTCGCCTACACTACCCCTAAAGGCATTTCAGCTTTGGCCACAACATTACGCAAAGTCTGCATTCATTAGGACAACTCGTGTAAGCCCATCTAGCCTCAAGAATAGACTCCTATGACACGGCAAAATCATGCACAGCTTTTGGGTCCACAGATACATCAGTTATCAGTCCTCACTGAACATGTGCCCTCACCCCAAATGAACACCCTGATTTACTCACACATAGCATTTTCATACAAAAATGGGTGTGGGAAGCAATTTCACTCACTCTCGAAAAAAAATTCACATGCCATAACCAACGAACCTAAGGCTTGCCCTTAGTGTACTGCCTCACTACTAGAGAGAATACGGAAGTTCAAGATCAATAAGGTCTTTTAAGGGTTTGTAATGAAGGCTAGGGGACTGGTGGGAACCAATTATTTTATTTATTTATTTATTTATTTTTTCAAAAATAGGGACTGCATTCCCTAGCGCTTTAATGCACCACACACTTCATTATTATTATTATTATTATTTTTTTTTTTTTTTCAATAACCTCCTTTTCTTGGCACCATTGGCCTCTTGTTGCAAAGCATTTACATTCACCTCTTCCCACCAATTACATTCTGACTTCCTTCAACAAAGTTTTTTTTATTTTTTTTTATTTTTTATTTTTTATTTTTTATATATATGCTAGATATATTGGGCTCTGCACTTCTTCCTTCATTCCAGTTTACACAAAGCGCTAGGATCTTTTGGATCAAATTTATAGGCCAGAGAAGGAATGGGTATTAGCTTCAAAAGAGGCTGCCAAAGAAAAAGTTCAAGGCTCGAGGGGGTTAACTAGGGATACATCAAGGTGGGTACAGGAAGGCACAATCAGGGCTATCAAAGAATTGCCTATATCATTTCCCAAATTCCTCATCCTCTCTTTTCGCTATGCATACACACCGGGCAAGTCCTGGACCTCAATTACTAGCAAGGAAAGCACAATCTTACACACTTGGCACACATTCAACTCAGAACTGATCACTATATACTACTTCCCAATCACTGACTTAATTCACATGCCCATAAGAGTCACATAAAAGAGCCTAGATGTCTCAACACAAAGTCATCCCATGTTTTCACTTTCAATAGCATTTAAAACACAGTTGTGCAGCCTTAGCCAAAAGCCAACACTACAGACCAAAATGACGAAGAATGCCCTTAAGACTCGGCTATGACCACTGACTCAATCCTAAGAAACAACATTTTTTTACGGTTCAAAGGGACTTTCCTTGGCTAAAGAACCGAAAACAACTACCAAGGAACCCAAAATAAAATAGCAAACACCCACAAAAACTATTTACACAAACATAAATCCTCACCCCACACTTACAACGCAACACTGTCCACAGTGTGACCGAATTCAAAAAGAGAGAAAAAAAAAACAAAGTAAGGCGGGTGGACTTCCCTGATCATTCATCCATGTTGGCATTACCACCGGTGCCTTCAATAGCCAAAAGGTCACCCTCATCTGCCTCCGAATCGGATTCACTATCTGACATGGTTCGCCTCTTATCCTCATCGGTTGGGACATCATCCCATACGGGTTCGATAAATGCACGTCCAAGTCCCAATAATGCCTCAGCCTGTTCATTCAAGGGGTACTTCGTTGCAACTTCATCCAACTGTTCCTGAGTTGAAGCTCGGCATCCGTTTCTATGACGCAGCATCTCCAATTCAAACATGCGTGCCATGATCATCTCATCCCTCCGGTTGCGCTCCGCTGTGGTGAGGGTTGGTCCATGCAAGTTCTCCGGCCCCTTAGTCTTCGTGATATCTAGGGGTGTTGTGAACAGAGGTGCCATGTAGTCCACAGTCTCCTCTGGAACTCCCGCTCTCCTGCACAAATTAGTAATTAGTCCCCCGAATGCATACCTTCGACCTCGATGGACTCTCGCCTTGCGCATGGCCGATTTTAGCACCGCTCCTACATTGATGGGTAGGTCCTTCATTAGAGCATATACCAAGCAAACTCGATCTCTCGTCACCTCGGTAAAATGCAACCCTGGTATCAGACAATTCATGACCATTTTTAACCATACCCGAGCTTCCCGATTCATGTGAGCATAAGGATATGACTGGTGATAACCACGGTGCCCATGCCTAATCCATTTCGCAGTGGACTGCGCCCCACTCAAAGCATGTCGAATCTTTTGATAAGGAGGGCTGATATTGATTGCCGTGAGGACATCAGAAGGGGAATCTGCAGTCCCCAATAATTGATTTATAGCTGAAGGTGTCAGCTGGACTTCCACGCCTCGCACAGTTACAAAGTGAGAGCGGGCATCAGGTTTCCAATTTGCGTAGAACTCCCGCACCACACTAATATTGCACTCTGATGGATCTTGAAAGATGAAACCCATGTGCAGCTCTTGCAGGCGACGCCTAATGTGTGGGAATTCCCTTTCCAAGTTGACATCATCAAGTATCACATCTGAGAAGTACTTGGCTTCTGTGTGTGATTTGTACCACTTCTTGCCCTCCGATGTGACAGCCTTGGCCTCGTAGCGCTGAGTTTGTCCTCTTGGGACTGCAGGTGCCGGAGGAACGGTGGTGCCCGTTCTTACTCTCTTACGGCTGCTAGATGCCACTGCTTTGCCTGACCTTTGTGTGCTAGACATGGTCACCTGCACTCGGACAAAACTCCTATCAATTAATGAGACTCAAACAACAAACACCGCAGACTCACTGGAGGGTCACCCCACACCTAGTTTCGCTCACAATTACACAAACAACACGATACTCGCACTTCCCTATGTCATTTTCAGCATGTACTTCACAAAATTTATCCCAGCCCAAACATACACATCCAAACACCACAGATTCGACTCAAGAATTTGCACCAAAGTAGTTCTTTCTACTCCATCCCTCATAATCTATTTTCCACCCAAGACTTCATTAACCCCAATTCGTGAGTTACAAGGTCAACCCAATGCCTTAAAATAAAGTTCACCACCATGACTAGTAATAACTAAGCAGAAAACCAAAAAGAACAACCAATGAAACATGCTATACTAACTTAACCATCACCCACATGAAGATTAGCCCTAATGACAACAAAAAAATCTTCCAAATAAAAAAACAATAGTGTGAAGGTCACATACCTTTCGTGCTTAGACCCACAAAAACTGAAGAATTTGGTGATAATGACCCCTTCGCGACACGGATTTGGCTTGTGGGAAGAGTAAGATCAAAAGGAGAAAGGGGAATAATGAAGTGAAGAAGGAAAAATAAAAAAAAAAGAGTTTAAGGGACGGGTTTGGTGAATAAAAGAGAATGGGGGTCGGGTTTTACCAAATAAGCCGGGTAAACCCGACTTTTAAATGAAACATACCCGAAAACTTACCAGGTCCGCGACGCGGAGATGTCGCGGACATGCCTTAGGCTTTTTCTCAGCGTTGCCTGAAGCATCCATCACATTGAGGGAACAAGTCCGCGACGCGCTCCTGTCGCGGACTCCACTGGTGAGCATGCCCAAATTGTGCTTGGGGTTTGTCCTCTGACAGAAACAAGTCCGCGACGCGATTCTGTCGCGGACTCCACTGTTTTCTCGTCCCAAAATTAGTATTATTATTATTTTTTTATTTTATTTTTTTAGTACAACTTTTAAGATAATATAAAATACAACTGGAATAATATCTAAAACACCATGTCTCGGGTTGCCTCCCGAGTAGCGCCTGATTTAACGTCGCGGCACGACTCAGTTTCTTCTCATTCATTGCTCAACTCCAAACTTTCTTCCTCTCGAACCACCTCTTGTCCGAAGTAATGCTTCACCCTTTGTCCATTCACCATGAACGTGGATTGCCTTCCTTCATTCCATAACTCCACAGCGCCGTGGTCGGTCATGCGCACCACCTCGAATGGTCCGCTCCATTTTGACTTCAACTTACCTGGAAACAACCTCAATCTAGAATTAAACAATAACACTTTTTGTCCAGGCTCAAAAATTCGAGACACAATATGCCTATCATGCCATCTTTTGGTCTTTTCCTTATAGAGCTTAGCATTTTCATAAGCATGGAGTCTGAATTCCTCCAATTCATGTAGCTGACCCATCCTTTTTCTACCTGCTAGTTCCGGGTCCAGGTTCAACTTCTTCATTGCCCAGTAAGCCTGATGTTCTAATTCAACTGGAAGGTGACACGCTTTACCGAACACTAAGTGATAGGGAGAAGTCCCTATTGGTGTTTTATAAGCGGTCCTGTATGCCCATAATGCATCATCAAGCTTTATTGCCCAATCTTTCCTTTGGGCATTCACTGTTTTCTGCAGAATCTGCTTCACTTCCCTGTTTGACACTTCTACCTGGCCACTAGTTTGAGGGTGGTATGCTGTAGCTACCTTGTGTCTGACTCCATATTTAGCTAAGATATTCTTCACCAGTTGATTTATGAAGTGTGTCCCTCCATCACTGATTATTGCTCTAGGAGTTCCAAACCGAGTGAAGATGTGCTTCTTTAGAAACTTCAACACCACTTTAGCATCGTTGGTCGGCAACGCCACTGCCTCAACCCATTTTGACACATAGTCCACAGCCACAAGAATGTACTGATTTCCATTTGATGGAGGGAATGGCCCCATAAAGTCGATCCCCCAGACATCAAATATTTCAACCTCCAAGATGTTGTGCAAGGGCATTTCATGTCGTCTGGATATAGCCCCCATCCTCTGACACTGATCACAACTTTTCACATAACTTGCAGCATCTCTAAACAACGTAGGCAAAAAAAAACCTGATTGAAGCACCTTATGTGCAGTGCGCTCACCTCCATGATGACCCCCATATGCAGACGAGTGGCAACCATCCATCACTTGTCTCATTTCAGACTCAGGAACGCACCTCCTCATCATTTTGTCGGGCCCTTGCTTGAAGAGATAAGGCTCATCCCATATGTAGAACCGAGCATCATAGCTAAGCCTCTTCTTTTGATGGGTGGTTGCACCTGGTGGAAACAATCCGCTAACCAAATAATTAACAATGTCAGCATACCATGGTAGTTCGTTCACTTCTAGCGCCAATAGTTGTTCATCAGGGAATTCCTCCCTAATCTGACCTTGCTCTCCCACATGTAACGAGCTCTCCAATCTTGACAGGTGGTCTGCAATCTGGTTTTCAGAACCTCTTCGGTCCTTGATGTCGATGTCAAACTCTTGCAACAATAGAATCCACCTGATTAACCGCGGCTTTGCATCCTTCTTGTTGAACAAATACCTGATGGCTGCATGATCAGTAAAGACAACAACTTTAGTACCTACCAGATAAGATCTAAATTTGTCAAAAGCATAAACCAAGGCTAGCATTTCTTTTTCAGTCACTGTGTAGTTGGTTTGGGCCGCATCCAGTGTCTTGCTTGCATAATATATTGAGTGAAACACCTTCTCTTTCCTTTGCCCCAACACAGCTCCCACAGCCACATCACTAGCATCACACATTAGCTCAAAAGGAAGCTCCCAATTTGGAGAAGTTAGGATTGGAGCTTCTATTAGCTGTTTCTTCAAAGCTTCAAAAGCTTGCATGCATTGTTCATCAAATCCAAATTTCATCTCCTTCTCTAGGAGACTGCACATGGGTCTTGCTATCTTAGAAAAATCCTTGATGAATCTCCTGTAGAAACCAGCATTACCCAAAAAACTTCGCACCCCTTTAACAGAAATTGGGGGAGGTAGCTTTTCGATTACTTCCACTTTGGCACGATCAACTTCCAGCCCTCTCTTTGACACCTTATGACCCAACACAATCCCTTCCTTCACTAGGAAATGACATTTTTCCCAGTTTAGGACAAGATTAGTTTCCTCGCATCTAGCCAGCACCCTGTCTAAATTCTCCAAGCACCTGTCAAAAGACTCCCCAAATACTGAGAAGTCATCCATGAAAATTTCCACAAAATCTTCAACCATATCATGGAAGATGGCCATCATGCATCTTTGGAAAGTGGCTGGAGCATTGCATAGCCCAAACGGCATTCTCTTGAAAGCATATGTCCCGTACGGGCAAGTGAATGTAGTTTTCTCCTGGTCCTCTGGTGCAATCACAATTTGGTTGTATCCTGA
This sequence comes from Solanum verrucosum, assembly GCF_900185275.1. Lineage (NCBI taxonomy): Eukaryota > Viridiplantae > Streptophyta > Magnoliopsida > Solanales > Solanaceae > Solanum > Solanum verrucosum. The sequence continues at coordinate 127,243 of NW_026019908.1, forward strand.
ATAGCCATCCAGGAAACAATAATATTCTTGTCCAGCCAATCTGTCCAACATCTGATCAATAAAAGGGACCGGGTAGTGATCCTTTCTGGTAGCTTCATTCAATTTTCTGTAGTCCATGCATATTCTCCATCCTGTCACTGTCCTGGTTGGAATCAACTCATTTCTTTCATTAGTGACCACCGTCATGCCTCCCTTTTTAGGCACACACTGAACTGGGCTGACCCATTTGCTGTCCGAAATTGGATAGACAATACCCGCATCTAGCCATTTGATCACCTCCTTGCGCACCACATCTTTCATCACTGGGTTTAGCCTGCGCTGCGGTTGCACACTTGACTTGTGCCCCTCCTCCATGAATATCCTGTGCATGCATAAAGTTGGGTTGATGCCATGTATGTCAGCCATCTGCCACCCTATCGCCCTTTTTCTCTTTCTCAATATTTTCAGAGATGCCTCAACCTGCAATTCAGACAAAGCAGACGAAAGGATTACAGGTAAAGATTCATTCGCGCCTAAGAATGCATACCTAAGATGAGAAGGGAGAGCCTTTAACTCTAACTTTGGTGCTTCCTCAATCGAAAGCTTCGGAGGTGGTCTCAGGACTCTATTTAATGGCTCCACGAACTTGCGAAGCTTACTCACATTCGGGGCATTTAGGGCGTTAGCCAACTCCTGGGCTACGACATCTCCCAAAATGTCTTGCCCAATTAACACTTTCTCTAAAGGGTCTTGGGCTTCAACATATTTAAATGACATAACTTCATCAATGACTGTAATTGCAGACAGCTCCTCATATATTGCGAGCAACTTCATTGCCTTGTATACATCAAATACTTCGACCTTGTCATGAGCCCTCATTGTGAGTCTACCAGCCGCCACATCAATTAATGCACCTCCGGTTGCTAGAAATGGGCGTCCCAAAATAAATGGTACCTCTGGGTCAGGCTTAAAATCCAGAATAACAAAGTCCACTGGGAAAATCAAAGTTCCCACTTGAACCAAGATGTCTTCAATAACACCATCTGGCCTTGACACTGAACGGTCCGCTAACTGCAACATAATGGTTGTGGGCTTGGGTTTTCCTAGCCCCAATTTGAGAAATATAGAAGTAGGCATTAAATTGATACTTGCACCCAAATCGCACAACCCTCTTGCCTCAACACATTTGCCAATCTGTATCTGAACGGTGAAACTTCCTGGATCTTTCAACTTAATTGGGAGCCTGTTTTGGATCCTAGAACTGCACTCCTCCGTGAGTGCTACTGTTGCATATTCAGCCAATCTGCTCTTGTTGGCTACCACATCTTTCACATATTTGGCATACTTAGGAATGCCCTGCAACACATCTATCAAAGGCAAGTTAACATGTACCTGTTTAAGCAATTCAATAAACTTACCAAAACATTCCTCCTCCTTTTGCTTCTTGAATTTCTGTGGGAAGGGAGGAGGTGGTTTTACTTTTGGTTCCTTATTCACCCTCTGCTCACTTGCTTTTGCTTCATCTACATGTGTTCCTTTTTCTTGAGCTACTTTTTCCTTTGGCATCAACTCCTCCAATGGACGACCACTCCGAGTGCTCACAACATTTACCTGCTTCGGGTTTGGGTCGGTATTTCCTGGCAAACCCCCTTGTGGTCGGGAATTTTGAGCACTAGCAAACTGTCAAAACTGCTTCTCCAAGTTCTGAGTCGCCAATTGATTGTTTCGAACATCTGCTGCCAATTTAGTTTGATCTGCCATGATTTGTTTTAGCATGTCTTCCACACTCATATCACTTTGCTTGGCGGCCTGCTGATTACCATGATTTTGCTGATGGTACTGTTGTCCAATACTCTATGGTCTGTATTGGTTCTGTCCTTGAGGTTGGTTTTGATTGCTACCCCATGAAAAGTTTGGGTGGTTCCGCCAGCTTGGATTGTAGGTATTTCCATAGCTCTGGTGATTTCCTCCTCGTTGAGCATTACCTACAAAATGAACAGAGTCTGGGTTTGCTCCACATACCTCAGCTCTATGATCTCCACCTCCACATACTTCACACCAAGCTTGTGGTTGATGTACCACATTAATTTGGGCTTGTTGTTGTCCTAGTAACATGTTGCTGAAATGAGTAGTCATCATATTCTGCATTGCTGCGATCTGTGCCTACAAGGCTGTCACTGCATCCATTTCCAACATTCCAGCAGTCTTCTGTACGACCGGTTTAGCTCCTCCGCCATTCCACTCGGGGTTACCCTGTGAAATTCTATTGAGTAATGTAAACAGCTCAGCATATGTCTTCTCCAAAGCTTGTCCACCTGCAGCAGAATCCAGTAAAATTTTGGTGTTTGGTTCCAACCCTTCAATGAAGGTGTGGACCAACACTTCATTAGCTTGATGGTGATGTGGGCAGCTTAGCAGCAGGGACTTAAACCTGTCCCAAGCCTGGTACAAATTTTCCCCTCCTTTTTGTCGGAAGCTTAATATGTCGCTTCTCAGCTTGGCTGTTTTACCGGAGGGAAAAAACCTTATCAAAAACTTTCGAGCAAGATCATCCCAAGTTGTTATGGAATTCGCGGGCTCAGAGTTCAGCCATCTTTTTGCTTCCCCCAGCAGAGAAAAAGGGAATAATGTGAGCCTCACATAATCAGAGTTCACTCCCGTTGGAGTGTATGTGTCACTGATCTCGAGGAAATTCTGGATATGCACTCGTGGGTCCTCATGAGACTGACCAGTGAACTGCCCGTTTGTGTGCAATAGTTGCACCATGTTCTGCTTCAATTCAAAGTTTCCACCAGCTGCAGGTTTCTGAATACTTGAGGTAACATTGGTGGTTTGTGGGATTGCCACATCCCTCACTTTCATTTCTGCCATTTCTACCGGTGGGTCTTGATCCTTCCTTTCTTTTGAAGTTTCTGGTCCACTAGCCACAAGAGGAAGAGGACAAGTGAGTCTTCGTTGCCTTCTCCGGTAACGAATAAATCTCTCCGGTTCAGCTAAGGGCTCTACCAAGTCCTGGTTGTCTTCCAGTGTGCAAACCTGACACAACCTGTGAAATGAAGAGCCAAGATCAAGTTGTCAACACTTGTACAAAAAATTTATATCCTCAAAAATTATAAATCTGCCGATTTTAAAGTCCCCGGCAGCGGCGCCAAAAACTTGTTGGTTCTTAAAATCGCACGCAAGTGCACGTGGTCACTTTAGCAGTACAGCGATTCTTTCGAGCTGAATTATCGAATCCAAGGGACTTCCAATCACAGACAACAACGTTGTTAGGTTTAAAATAACTTTACTTATGTGTTAAACAATTTTAGAAACTGGTTTATAATCACTAAGTTGAACAATCTCCCACAGTAAGTACTACAATCAAACAGTTTTACATAAACGAATTTCACAATGTGGAAAAGTAATCTAGGGTTGCAGCATAACTCGACTACTGGCATAAAATTACTTGTATCCTAGCATTCGACAAACTAATTTCATTATGGATTTGCAAGGTTCCTTTTACGATCATGGTCTCCCAACCTCTAATCGCCTACCACCATTGACAGCCTAACTACATCGTTGAGCGGGGATAGACATGAACCAATGGCGGAGCATTAAGCTATCTTCTTGCATATTAAGCAAGTGCGGTATATAGGTATAAGACTACCCTATATGCAAAACACTCTAATTTCACTCTAGAGTGAACACACTTCCCACATTCTTTGGTTCTATCCCTCCATTCATCTCCCGAGTTCAAGAGTAGACAACAAGTGTATCTTAATGTTGATCATGCATTAAGATAGTTAAACAAGAATGTAAGCATAAATCACAAGAAAGCCCATCTCATGCTAGAAACAAATACTAATATACCATAAGTTGTAGCTACAACCCTAGAAAAAGGGACTTAGCTACTCATAGAACAAATAATCATCAAGCAATGTTTATGGATTATGAAATAGTTTACCAAAATGGAAGAGTAGAAGAAAAGCCCTAGAAAGGGTTTTTTCAAGTCGCCCAAGTCGCTACTCTCTCGTCTAATTTCGAACTACTCCTATGAAATAATACACTTAAAGTATTTATAGTCAAAATAAAACACGTGGCCGATTTCTGGTGTCCAGGTCCACGACGCGGACCTGTTCCCTCGCCTATAGTTGCACGCAGATGAACCAGGTCTGCGACGCGCCCCCATCGCACACTCTTCTGTTAAGTGGAATTCCATCTCTGCCTACACGTTGTGGCTCCGCGACGCGGATATTCTCTCGCGTGGTGTATTCTCCAGCTTCTATTTTCCCACCTCTGATCAGGTGCCCTATTTTGGCTCATTCTTCTTTGTTTTTCACCCTGAAACATCTAATCATATTGGTTAGACGAAGCTACATCAAAAGACCCTCAAAATGTAATTCCGACTACTAAAATTGCTCTCAACTTAGCTATATATATATGGGATAAATTGGTCATTAGGCGCATAAATACGCCCAAGATCACCAAGCAATTCATAAAGGTGAATAAACATGTGACTTAGAAGAAATAGAAAAAGAATTGATAAAGGAGGAGAAAGGAATGCCTCGAGAATACCACATCTCACGAGGATGAAAAAGTCACTAAGCCTAAATGATCATACCTTTACACTCAGCCCCATTACAAGCCTTAGAAAGACCTTTTTGATCTTGAGTAAGACGAATCAAAAGTCGATTGGAAAATAAGGGTAAACCTATGGGTGAAAGCATGCATTGTGTTCCTTTTTTTGAGTGTGAGCGTTGCATCTGATTCCCGATCTTGAATTGATTAACCTCTACGTGTGAATATGGAATCATTCTTCATGTGAGGGCATTTAGATACTTTTTGTCGAGCTTGGACTTGTACAAGTAGCAAGTATTGCGAGCATGAGAATCTCTAGTAATGATGTCTTACAACTTGAATCTTTGAGTACACAGTTGATCTTTGCATAAGTAATTTGAATCTTGTTGTGTATGTTCATGATTGAGTCTTGTGTAGCACTGTTTGAGACACAATTTTTTGAACGGCTGAACTTGAGTTCGCTTGACAAGCAAAATTTTAAGTTAGGGGTGTTGATGAGTCCACAAATTGGACTCATTTAGGGCGTTATTTTGATAAGAATATTGTCCTCGAATGCTTATTTTGTCTAAATATCTGATGAAAACTCTTAAGTTTCAGGTATTTGAAGTTTTAGTGAAAGCATGGACACTTAGGCGCAAAAAGGAACAAAAAGGCTGAAAAGAACGAAGAAGCTAAAGCCCGAGCATCACCAAACACACTTGGCGATTCGCCAAAGGGATTTACTCTGCCCTTTGTTCCAGTATGTGAAGCCCTAAAGGAGAAGGATAAAAAAGGCGATGAAAGGAGTAGTTGGCGCTTCACCAAATAGTACCGCGAAGCAGTACTATACCTCCCAATGGTCCAGAACGTGAAGATGCGGAAGGCAAGCACGAAACGGGGATGAGACAGACGAAGGGTGAGTCGCCGAAGTCATTCGGCGATATCGACTAACTTCGCCAAAATACAAAGTCACCCATGTGTTTTCGGCTTGCCCAAGGGGGAGGTCGCGAAACCACTAGACTAATGGCCTAAGGAGTGGGTCGACATGAGGTTCAGCCCGAGAGGGTGAGCCCTAGTCCCATATCCTAACACTCAGCTCGAGAGAGTTAGTGGGGTAAGGCGTAGGCTGGTCTTCATGCGGCAAATGGGTGTCCGAGAGGAGCGCATTTGAAACGGGGTAAGTTGCTCGAGAGGGAACTTATTTCCATTTAAAGCTTAGCCTAGTCACTAACATGTTACAAATTTCCTTTCAAAAGCATGTACCTAACTACTTTTCTCAACTTGTATTGCGGTCACACCCCAAGAACATTTCCCCATACTTGATTTTCTTGTTAATTTTTGCTATTTTTACTAATTGTGACAAAACCCCCAATTGATATTTGACATTTTCGTGTCACCCCCTTTAATTTACCATATTTTTATTCGTTAATGTCTTTAGCTACGACTAGTTAGAGCTTAATTTTATTTTTCTATCAATTCTCAAAACCACTCCATTGGGACACGACCCCAACCTTTAGTTGGGTTACTATATTATCGACGAGCGTAGACACTCATGCCGTAGGTTAGTGTAGTCGGTCACGATAAGCATCAAGTACCCGTATTATATTCCCTTAGCTTGTGTTTAGAAGTTTACTTGCTGAGTACCACGTGGTTTTGTACTCACCCCTTGCTACTACATTTTTGTAGGTTACTAGCCCAGACCTTTGTGATACTTTCTCTTTCTTCTTTTCTGAAGCTTCTCGGAGATTTGTGAGGTAGTTGTTTGTCATCTCAGCGGACTTTCTTACTTCTATTTATGATCTTGTTCTATTCTAGAAATAATGTCATTTGAGACTTGTGTTTTTTCTTTTGAATCAATTGTAATACTTTAAATGCTTGTACACGTGACAATCAGGTTTTGGTGTTTATTAAGTTGACTTAGTTAATCCTACTTATAATATTTTGAGATTTCAATTTGTCTTACTTCCTCAATTTTGTGATATTTGAGTTTTAGGCTGACTTGTCTTGGTGGGATAAGACGAGTGACATCACGTCCATTTTTGGGTCATGACAAAATGGTATCAGAGCCCTAGATTCATAGGTCTCACGTGTATACAAGTTGAGTCTAAGTAGAGTCTCGAGGATCGATACAGAGATGTCTATACTTATCTTTGAGAGGCTATAGTGACTTTTAGGAAAATCTTCACTTTTTGAATCTCTATGGTGCGTTATTGATCTGGAATGATTCTTATCGCTTCTTTTCATTCTCTCTCACTTATAGTGATGATTCATGTGTGATTCCTTATGTGATTAGTTGGTGTCATGTATGGCTTAGAGGTTAGATTTGGTTTGGAAGTGATAGACTTATGAAAAGGATATGTGGTTAGATTAGGAATGTTTTGCAATTCGAAGGGGTTGAGTTAGGTGATGACTTGACAAAATATTTTGAGAATATCTGAATGATGTGGTTGAACAATGGTGTGAGGGACTTCATGAATGTGTTATCCCTTTTCAGGTTAGTTTCCCCAGAAATAGTACTTGTGTGGTATATGCAATATCTTGAGTGATTTGACAATTAGAAGTGGAATGATTACAGGGGTGGCTAGATAACGGACATTGTAACTATGGAAATACAGTAAGTAAAGTTGTCATAACATGTATGAGTTGCTTAGCGAATGATGAGAATGATGTTGCGCCAATTGAGGTTAGATTCTCTACTACGATTTTATATATTTAGTGTATATCAAAGAGGGCCATGATACGACTATTACAATGGTACCAATTCTTACTTGGTTAGAGTTATGGACTGCGTCACTCTTGCTATGGACCTGATCTACAAAGGAATGCATATCGCTTTGGATGAGAGACTGAACGAATTTGGTAGTATATTATAGTTACTTAACGGGCAGAAATATGGGGGATATTTGGGGAAAATCTTCTCGGTAGGTATTATATGTTCTGGTGGTGGATCTAACGAACTTTCACGATGTGGTACTAGTGTTATATGAAAACGGATACGTCGATTGTAAGTGTGAATACTAACTACTTAAGGAGTTATCAATTGTATCACATGCTTATTTAATAAGATTTGATGTTGCATTCATATTTGAGAAGCCAACTAGCTTGTTACTACAGACGAATGGGTTAAGCATTATTTATAAGTAAGCTTTTAGTGGTGGATCTTTGGTACAATATTGATATGTTTAGGTGGTAAAATATATCTCAAGGATTTTAAATGAGTGGGGATTTCATCGTAAGCTCCATGAAAGTGGATCGATATTAGGATGACAAGCTTATAGGTAAAGGAAGTCTCAACGAGTATGCTTGTGTGAATGTAATTGAGAATTTTAGTAAGAAAGTGTGTATAAAATTGGGTTAGTCCATTGGGATTTATTGGCATAAGTGGGTTTATGGTGTCATGTTGATAATAAGGTTGACTTCGAGATGATGACAGTGTCTAATGAGCATAACGATAATAAGAATTTTTGATGAAATTGTGATTAAGATGTAATTATGTGATAAGAATTGTTGGTTAAACGAATTTTTTGTATTGTAATGAAAGTATCTAAGGTTGTGGGTTGCTACTATTATGTGAGTAGCGTGATTGCATGGAAAGTTGTAGGTGGTGCTGAGACACCGCTCAAATGGAATTGAAATGAACTAAAGTCACAAATAAAAAGAATTAATGGGATGTAGTTTAGCCTTCGGAAAGAGATGGATTGAGAATTAGGTTCATAGACACGTGGTTTCATCTGTTTTGCTCTACTTATGGTAATAGTGTCACGGGTTCATTAGATTGATTAAAAACTACTAGATAAAACTTAAGAAAGGAGTGTACGGACGTTCAACTCAAGTGTGATGATAAGTTCTTTTTTCGGTTTGAGTAGATAATGAGTATGGTTGGATTTTTAGCAAAGGATATGATAAGATCAATGGAGAGGCAATTAATCAAAAGTTAAGATACATGAATTCATAAAAATATTTAATGTATGAGCTAATGTTGATAGATAATGAGATTGGGTTACATAGTTGAAATCAGAATTCAAGTTTCCTATTGCGAGTTTACGTTTGTGGTAGTATGTTTTGTCAGAGTATGAATTTGTAAGGTAAGAAATGATCGATTTCATCGGGTATTGACCATTTTGAAGGACTTGTGCATGGTTTGGGTCTTAATATTTGTTACTTTTGATTGTTAAAGAACCTAAGGAAGAGTTTTACTTAAAAGTGATGGTTTAGAGTATAAGAGAAAATTCCATGGGTTATCGGTCAAAGGGTAAGATAGGTAAGCGAGTCAATGAAAAAAAAAAAGTCTGGTGTATTGAAGAGTTCACGATATTTAGAATTTTGCGTCATGAGAGGAATTTAAGAAAAGTTAAGGAATAAGACCTCTCGTATATACCCTTGGTTCAGAATTGAAGGTTATATGGATATTTGCCTTTGAATTAAGATATGACTAGGAGATGTGACCAGGTTCGACATAGACTTACTTGGTGTGTAAGATGGAGTTTTAGTTTGGGTGACAAATAATGATGTGTGGAAGATTCTATAGGGTTATGTCGAGCTAGATTGTTCAAATTATGATAGGTAACTTATGGATCTTCAACGGTGTGGACCTACAGTTCTACATGGTTAATGAGGATTTTGAGGAGATTGAAAGTACTCTTTTGATGGGACGATATAGAATGTTATGATGTGTTACATAAGCATTTGATGGTGAGTAGAGGTTATGAGCTTATAGTATACAAAATTATTGGAGTGACCAAGAATTTCTTTAAGTTTTGACATGAGGTATATGATAGGTTGAATGGTAATTGAAACTTGGTATGTGAAAGATTGTGTGGAGTTGAATTTGGGTGTGATTTAATAGTTTTATATCGATAGAAAGGTACTATCAAATTTGAAATTAGTGCTATCTGCCTTGTATGAGACTCTTATTTATCATAAAATGCTTATTTGGAAAGAGAGAGCGCCATAGTTCAGAAATTTTGGAGGCGACAATGTGTTTGCTAAGCAGAATTAGATATTAGTGATGGTTTGAGAATAAGGTAAATGATCGGAGTGGTTGTGATATTTGTTAGTATTGAGAGTGTGGGCTTCAGTGGAATGATATGAAGAGTATGTGGAGTCTAATAAATTGAGTATGTGTACAATTGTAATGAGGACCAGACTTATTGATTCTAAGTTGCTAAAAATCAAGGAGATGGAGTTAACTAAATGAAAATGTTTGATATGGGCACTATAGAGAGTGTAATTTGTGTTATTCAACCTTGGTTCCTTACATGCTTATGTGACCATCTATTTTGTTGTGGACATGATTTAGAGTATGATTCACTACCTATTCCCACACATTTTTTTTCCTCTTAGGTGGGTGAATTCCTAGTGGTGGATCGGGTGTACCGATCTAGCGATGTCCTCTTGGTAGGATAGAATGCTTGGAAAGACTTGTTCATTTTAGATATGACATATTTGGTGTTTTCCTGAAGTAGTTGAAGTATTCAAGTAGTTCTACACGCACAACCTTGCTTATGAGAACTTATATAAGAGCTACTATATATGAAGAGTTGCAATTGTCTAAGAGTGTTGTTAGAGGTGTTGCATTTTTAAGTGTATCTCTTGTTGGTGTTTACTCGATCATTTTCTTCTTAAGATCAGATGAGTTTGATTATCCTTGACGAGTACCCAATGTTTAAAGATCGAATTTTTATAATTTAAGCTCGTGAAAAGATCAGATTGTGAAAAGGAAATCTTGATAAGATCTGTGATGGATTGTGTATTATGAGTGTGTGGTAGTTTGTTCAGGTTCACTTGTGGTTGTTGTCGATTTTGGTTCAAAATTTTCTCGTGGTTATTTATGAAAAGATTCGCCTTGAAGATTGTGGTATAGTATAGTGTGTTTTGGTTCAGATATTATTCATGAGTTAGTTTGTGGCTTGATAATCACTCTTGATTTATAGATCTTCAAAAGTTTGATTCGAAAGTTCAGTTTTTAGTTGTTGATCTTGATGGAATGGTCTTAAGGAGGAATTCACTTAGAGAGATGAACATCGATGGGTAGGTCATAATTAAGCTTTTGGTAACGTCGGTTATTCTTTCTTCTTCTACCTTATGTTCGAGGACGAACATGATTTTTAGTAGTGGATAATGCAATGACCCAGAAAGTCATTTTTGAATGAAATTACCATTTTACCCCTCTAGATAGTTGTCTTGAATCATTTTTTATCAGTCGGTGAAGTTGATTTGAGAATTTTGAACCATTCGTGTAACTATAGTTAATTAATTTACGGATAATTTTAGATAATTAATTTAATTGGTAGTTAATGGGCTAAATTGATAATTCATTTAACACCCTATACTATTTGACTCATATTTATTAAAAATAAGTTAGTAGGGTTTGTCACTTTTAATACATAATTTTAATTAGAAAAAAAAAAGAAAAAGAGAAAGGGGCGGAGAAACTTGCCTCGCCGGACGAATGGCAGAGGAAAACATCTTGTTGCAGTGCATCTAATCCTAATTATTTTCTATAGATAGCCATATATTGAATGGATGGTCATTTTCATCTAGTTGACTAAGAATTTAAGAGTTTTTCTTTTTAATATTGAAACCGTCAATTTGCCATGTTTTTGGGGGAATTAGTGGAGGCAAGATAATGATTGCCTAATGATTAAGAAAAATGATAGATAACAATTGCTAGGAATAATGATTCAAGAGTTTATGGTGTATTTTTTAAAGGTACTGGAAAAAAGTATGTATTATTATTTCGTGAGTTTGCATCAATTTTCCAGATTTTCCTATAGTTATCAAATTATAAGTCATGTTTTGGTAATATTAGTATATGCCATTGAATAATAGATGCATTATAATATATGAATATTATTAGAGTTATGATATGTAAGAAACTGAAACTTAATCTTAGGCTTTGAACTTAGGAATTTGATTATATATTTGGGTGAGTTTTTGGGTCTAGGCTAAACATATAGTAATAAGGGTGTTGTTAGTTTTGAAATCTTATTGTGATTATGTACTTGAATAGATTGCATTGATTTGGAAGCTCAACGAAAAGGGAAGGCTCAAGTCCCGGAGTGAATTGTTGATTAATTGAGGCAAGTGGATTTCTAAACCCTTGTTAAGTGCATAGAGTCGTGTATTTTCCTTGTGGTATGTGTTGGGGAGTAATGCAACTTGGTGATGGGTTGACTTGTCCATGTTGAATAATTCTAACGATGTAAAAGGGGTAATAAACGGCAATGTGATTGATTATTGGTGTATGATGTGTTTAAAATGATTTTGAAAGGCTTATTGATTCATTGTTGGTGTTGTATCACGATTGTGTTATTGTGAATTGTGCAATGTTATGAAAATGGTCAGCTCCTCATAATTGTGAACATGTCATTTGCATTGTTTTGATACATGATTGTGACAAGTGTTATGTGAATTGAGAAAGAATAAGAAATTAAAGAAGATGTACCATTTCGAGGGACGTGTCCCATGCCGCGATGTATACTATATTTCGAGGGACGTATCCCACGCTGCGATAGATTCTATTATCGATGGACGTATCGCGCGCCGCAATGGATGCATGGATAGATATGTCCCCCATGGGTCCCAAACTGAGAGACAGCGGGTTTGTATTATTAGGCCAGACAAGCATCATTATACTTGACATTGCATTTCATTAATTACACATCTTTAAAATTGATGAACTTGATCTTGTGTGTTGCTGATCTTGTGAGTGCCTTTCTGTGGAAGTTGTGATTGATGAATAGTGAGTTTATTGTTGAGGATATATAATTGTTAAAGTGTTGTTGTTGAGCTATGTGCCATATAAATTGTGAACTGTTAGGTTGGGCTGGTTTTATGCAGGTTGTAGTTGTGGAGGTTTGGTTGGGGTGTAAGGAGTACACGTATTCTATTCCCTTAATTTGTGTTTAGAAGTTTACTTGCTGAGTATCGTGTGGTTTGATACTCATTTCTTGCTACTACATTTTTTGTAGGTTACTAGCCCGGACCTTTGTGATACTTTCTCTTTTTTTTTTTTGTGGCTTCTTGAACAATTGTGAGGTAGTTGTTTGTCATCTCAACGGACCTTCTTACTCCTATTTATGATCTTGTTCTATTCTAGAAACAATGTCATTTGAGACTTACGTTTTTTCTTTTGAATCAATTGTAATACTTTAAAGGCTTGTACACGTGACAACCAGGTTTTGGGGTTTATTAAGTTGAATTAGTTATTCACACTTATAATATTTTGAGATTTCAATATGTCTTACTTCCGCAATTTTGTGATATTTGGGTTTTAGGCTGACTTGTCTTGGTGGGATAAGACGAGTGCCATCACGTCTATTTTTGGGTCGTGACAATGACCGTTGCTGAATTGAAAGAAACAATTGTTGTGATTTCAGATGCATCTAACAAACATGTTGAAGTTGATCAAGTATATAAGGACAAATCAATTTTGAAAGCAGTTATGGAGAAATATGCGATTGCAAAAAGGTTTCAATACAGAACTGCTAGGTCAACTTCAATCCGGTAATGCATTTTAATACTGTCTTTTAAAATGTATAAATTACTGCATTGTATAATATAAATAAATTTGTATATTATATATATTGATTAAATGTGATGAAATTATCATGTAGTTATACACTGGAATGTTATCTTGAGGGATATGAATGGTTAATGAAGGCATCGAATATCAACAAATCTGGAATGTTCAGAATTTGATGATTCAACACAGAGCATAAATGTCCTTTAAAGGATAAAGTTTATTCACAAAGACAGGCAACTAGAAATTTGATTGGAGGGATTGTGAAACCTAAATTGGCAGATCACAAGCGTAAACATACACCATCTGACATTAAATAGGATGTTAAGAGTGATCTTGGAGTTGATGTTAACTATATGTTGGCTTGGAGGGCTAAAGAGAAAGCTTTGGAATCTTTAAGGGGTACACCAGCTGGATCGTATGCAAAATTACCTGCTTATTTGTATATGATGGATATAACTTACCCAAGATATCATATACATAAAAAGAGTATTAATAATGAGTTCTTGTATCTATTTGTTGCATTGAATACATTCATATGTGGATTTATGCACTGTAGAGCAGTAGTTGTGGTGGATGGTAGTCACCTGAGAGGACTATATAATGGGACATTTGTGGCAGCAATGTAACGATATTTTTCCGTTGTTATAGAAAAGATAACGGGGAAAATTTTTGGACCGGAAAACTTTTTTGTAGTAACTTGGGATTTCCCAAACCTAGTAAAGATTTGGACGAAATCGGAGTCAGTGAAGTCTAGGGAAATATGGTAGCAATTGGGTGATCTAATCATGATTTTGGTCGCACGAGTAGATAGCTAAGACGTTAAGGAACCCATACAACTTTACTGAATTGAATTCGGGAGAGTAGAACTCCCGAAATTGATCTTATCATGAACAAGTATTTTTTGAGTGTCGTGGGATAGAAGTGTGTTGTGAAATGGGGGTTTGGAGCTCTTAATTCGACATTCTATTTCCGTGCAAGCCGTTGTGACGGGATTTATTCCGCCAGGGCGGGGCCGCCATAGCGGAACAGTCGTGATTTAAGTCGAAAATAAACCCCAAAATTGTTTTATTCTGCACTTTTCGACTATGAGAGCTAGGAGACAATCCCAGGTGAGTTCTTGACCATTTTTCACCATTCTTAAGGCTAAAGGTAAGGTTTTAAATTCGCGAATCCATTTTTCAATCAGGAGAATGTAAACTAGTGGGTAATTATCGATGGGAGAGGGTTTTGATCTTGAATTTATGGTGGAAAAATCCCTAATCTGGGTATGGAGATCAAGGGTTTGACCTAGGATTGATATTATTGTTTATAATCTGGGTAATTAGGTGTTGTTTATTGATCCTCACATTATTATGATTGTTTGTAGACCAAGAAAAAACGGAAAGAATCTGGAAAGGGAATAATCAAGTTTCTTAGGGGATTCAAGCTTTGTTCGAGGTAGGTGATGGTTGTGATTTCATGTTGTGTGATATATGTTTGTTTTTGCTTCATTATGATGCATGTATGTATGCGAATGTTACATTATTGATCACACAAATCGTAAATGAGGATAGTTGAATGATTGGATGCCATTAATCATGTCTTGATTGTATGATTATGAGAATATGTTCTTGACCATTTTTCACTATTCTTAAGGCTAAAGGTAAGGTTTTACCTTCGTAAATCTATTTTTCGATCAGGAAAATGTAAACTAGTGGGTAATTATCGATGGGAGAGGGTTTTGATCTTGAATTTATGGTGGAAAAATCCCTAATCTAGGTATGGAGATCAAGGGTTTAACCTAGGATTGATATTATTGTTTATAATCTGGGTAATTAGGTGTTGTTTATTGATCCTCACATTATTATGATTGTTTGTAGACCAAGAACAAGCGGAAAGAATCTGGAAAGGGAATAATCAAGTTTCTTAGGGGATTCAAGCTTTGTTCGAGGTAGGTGATGGTTGTGATTTCATATTGTGTGATATATTTTTGTTCTTGCTTCATTATGATGCATTTATGTATGTGAATGTTGCATTATTGATCACACAAATCGTAAATGAGGATAGTTGAATGATTAGATGCCATTAATCATGACTTGATTGTATGATTATAAGAATATGTTTGTGATTATGATTATGACTTGTTGAATGGATCAGGTGTTGCGTTCTGACACACTAAATGGGATCGGTTGCCACGTACCAGTATAAATATTGGAACGGGTGTCACGATCCGACACACTAACTTGGAACGGGTACCACGTACCGGTACACTAATAGTTTGGGTGTGGGTTCCATAAGAGGACCAATGCCTTGACATACCTGTGTAATTTGAGAATTGTGAACTTGATCGTTATTCGTAAATGATATTGATATTGTATATGTTCGGTGTATGCATGTTGTTATTATGTTGTAATGGCTTATGTATGTTGCACTTAGTGGGATAGCCGCGTGATCCTACCAGTACAATGTGGTTGTGTACTAATACTGCACTTACTCTTTTCTTGTTGAGTATAAGGCATCTTCTGACAGATATTGACAGACCTCGCTTAGACGATCAATGATCGTCAGTTCTTCCAGACTACCATGAGTTCTCTTTCGTTTATGTCCCCATTTCGGACTTAGACTAGTGAATTAGGATTTCTTATGTTTAGTTGGGTTGTACCCATTTTCTCAGACTTGTTGAACTTTAAATGTTTTGATACATTGACTTTCAGGTTCTAGGTTTTATTCCGCATTTGTTTTATTGAAGTTTATGGGAACTCCCTATTTTCCTTTTCTTAGACATTTAAACCTGCTTCCGTAACTTTAAATGCCTTAGTTATGGTTGAGTTTGTTAGTTTGGGTTGTAGTAATGGTTCTCCCATCGGAGGGTTAGTGTGGGTGACAATCACGACGGTTTGGGTAGTGACAAAGTTGGTATCAGAGCCTAGGTTCATTGATCTCGATGTACCAAAATGAGTCTAGTAGAGTCTTGCGGAACAGTACAGAGACGTCTGTATTTTTCTTCGAGAGCCTATAGGACTTTAGGAAATCTCTCTACTTTCTTTTGTCTCCTTTCGTGCTATAACTTGATTCCAATTGGTATCTGGCGATTCAAATTGGTATCTAACCGCCTTCACTCTTTTGTCCGCAGATGGTTAACACTAGGTTCAACGGCGTCAGGCCCGTAGCTCCCGTCAATGCTCCAGCTGAGGAATCTGCAGCAAGAGGTCGCGGTCGAGGCAGGGGTAGAGGAAGAGCTAGGGGTAGAGGCCAAGGAAGGGTAGTGCCTACTAGGGATGGAGCACTGGTTAGAGATGCTCCCAGAAATGAGGCCCCTCATGTGCACCATGAAGAGGTATATAAGAATGTGGAGGTTGAAGAGGAGGAGAATGTTGGACAAGAGGAAGAGGTGCAGACTGACACTACAGGTATTCCTCCCTTAGACCTAGTGTTATCTCAACAGATCATGTCATTCTTGAAATGATTGGTTGGTCTTGGAGTGCTTCCATCTGTTCAAGCAACTCAAGCTCCCGCCAATCCCCCTATTGCTATCACTGTCCCCAAGGTGGGTGGAACGGTAGGTAATGATGCTTTCTTCCGTCCTTTGTTGGGTCCTGTTATGACTGGTAATGAGCACAAGATGTTGACTAAGTTCTTGAAGTTAAAACCGCCTGTGTTCCATGGTTCTGAGAGTGAGGACGCTAATGAATTCATTTTAGATTGCTATGAGAGGCTTTATAAGTTAGGAATTGTCCATCAGCATGGAGTTGAGTTTGTGACTTTTCAGCTTCAAGGTAAGGCTAAGCAGTAGTGGAGAGCTTATGTGGAATGCAGATCTTCAGCTTTACCCCCACTTACTTGGACCCAATTTCATGCTCTATATTTGGAGAAATATGTGCCTCGGACCTTGAGGGATAGTAAAAAAAAAGAGTTCATGCCTTTGAAGCAAGGTGGTATGTCTGTGGCTGCTTATAAGGCCAAGTTCCATGTTTTGTCTAGATATGCTACGCAATTGGTGACTACTAAGGAAGAGAGGATCCGCCTATTTGTTAAGGGACTAAACTTTGAGTTACAGGTATTGTCTATTCACATGACCTATGCAGGAAAAAACATCAATGAGGTAACGAATTTTATGAAGAAAGTGGAGGGGGTGAGGCGAGACGGTCAGGATAAGGCATTGGCTAAGAAAGCCAACAATTCAGGCAACTTTCAGGGTTCTTACTCCAGAGGTTCGGGAAAGCCGACTCTTGTAGCCTGACCAATTCAGTCCGCTATGCCCACTTCTACAGGTAATTACTCAGGAACTCCACCTCCGAATTAGATTCAGGATAGCCAGGGAGCCGCACCTTCGGCAGGCAACATACCATCTTTTGATCGTACATGTTACAACTGTGGAGAACCTAGGGATATGAAGAGAGAATGTCCCCACTCGCACATGTTGGATTCCACGCAGCAGCAATCTAGAGTAGTGGTACCCGTGGGAAATGGTAATAAGGGTCGAGGGCGTCCACAAAGTGGGAGAAGAGAAAATCAATGAGGCCACGGAGGTAGGGGAAATGGTAACGCAGGCAGAGGTGCAGAACAGCCGGGCAGGAAAATCGCCCGTCAAGATGACAGGGCTCACTTTTATGCCTTTCTAGGCAACACCAAGGTGAAGGCGTCTGACGCAGTGATCACATGTACTATTCTTGTCTGTGACCGAATGGCTAATGTGTTATTTGATCCGGGTTCTAGTTATTCTTATGTATTTGTGCGATTTGCCTCAGAATTTGCTATGATTGGTGATATACTTGATGCCCCCATCCATGTTTCCACCCCAGTTGGAAAGTCTATCATAGTCACCCATGTCTATTGTGCTTGTCCTATTTTGTTTATGGGTTTCTAGACTTGGGTTGATTTGGTGAATTTGGATATGACTAACTTTGATATAATCTTAGGTATGATTTGGTTGTCCCCCTATTATGTTGTGCTTAATTGTAATACTAAGTATGTGACTCTAGAAATTCCGGGAAGGGAAAAGTTAGAGTGGAAAGAGGTGTACAAACCTAAGCAAGCTAAGATCATATCCTCCATTCGGGCTAGGAAACTGGTAGGGCAGGGTTGTTTGTCTTATTTGGCTCATATTCGGGATATTGAGGTTGAGTCTCCATCTATTGAGTCTATTCCTGTGGTGGCAGAATTTAGAGAAGTGTTTCCTAATGATTTACCTGGTATACCTCCAGATAGAGATATAAATTTCTGCATTGATTTGGAACCTGGTACCCGCCCCATTTCTATCTCTCCATATCGTATGGCTCCGGCGGAATTAAGAGAACTTAAGGCTCAAATACAAGAACTTCTTGATAAAGGTTTTATCCGTCCTAGTGATTCACCGTGGGTTGCCCCAGTTTTGTTTGTTAAGAAAAATAATGGTAGTATGAGGTTGTGTATAGATTACCGAAAATTGAATAGGGTCACCATTCGAAACAAGTACCCATTGCCGAGGATAAATGATCTTTTTTACCAATTGCAAGGTGTATCAGTTTTTTCTAAGATTGATCTAAGATCTGATTACCATCAGTTAAAGATTAGGCCTGAGGATGTGCCCAAGACGGCATTTAGAACCCGTTATGGGAACTATGAGTTTCTAGTTATGTCGTTTGGGTTGACAAATACACCTGCAACTTTTATGAGTTTGATGAATGGCCTGTTCAAACCATTTCTAGATTCGTTTGTTATAGTCTTTATTGATGATATTTTGGTGTATTCAAAAAGTGAGGAAGAGCATGCTGACCATCTTCGTATTGTTTTGGGTGTTCTTGGGAAACATAACTTATATGCGAAATTTTCTAAGTGTGAATTTTGGTTGATTTCTGTTGCATTTTTGGGGCATGTAGTTTCAAAATAAGGGGTAATGGTAGATCCTCAAAAGATTAAGGCGATTAAGAATTGGGTTCGGCCTAACTCTATGACGGAAGTTAGTAGTTTTGTGGGGCTCGCTAGCTACTATCGTCGATTTGTGAAGAACTTTGCTTCTATTGCCACACACTTGACAAATTTGACCAAAAAGGAGATACCATTTGAATGGACTGAAAAATATGAGGAGAGCTTCCAAAAGCTCAAGACTCTTTTGACCACCGCACCTATTCTAGCACTACCCGTTGAAGGTAAGGATTTTATAGTTTATTGTGATGCTTCACATTTGGGTTTGGATGATGTGTTGATGCAAGATAAGAATGTTATAGCTTATACATCATGACAGTTAAAGGTGCATGAGAGGAATAATCCAACACATGATTTAGAGTTGGCAGCGGTAGTATTTGCTCTTAAGATCTGGCGACATTATCTTTATGGTGTCAATTGTGAGATGTTTAAAGATCATCCCAGTCTACAACATGTATTCACTCAAAAGGATTTGAATTAGAGAAAGAGAATGTGGATGAAGTTACTTAAGGATTATGATGTAACACACCATATCCGAAAACGGACCTCAAAATAGATTTCCAGAAGTTGCAGGTGTGACTCACGGTCGCAACCCACGGACCGTGCTGGTGGTCCATGGTTCACACCTGAAACCACCCCCAGAACTCAGCCCAAAAATTTGGCTAAGGGTAGACCCACGCTAGGACCTAGGATCACCTACGGACCGTAGGTCAAACCACGGTCCATGGTCCAGGGCCGTAGGTCAGACCTCCAAATTTTAGCCTGCAGTACTGATCGACGGATGACCAGCACGGACCGCTAGTCGATCGACGGTCCGTCATTCCCGTCCGACAGTCACTCCGACAGTAGTTAAGTCGGGGGTCTTTTGGTCTTTTCCTTATTCGTTTGACCCCTAAACTATGTCATTTAGACCCCTAAACTATGCCGTTTAGACCCTAAATTATGAGATTTTAGTCAGTTTAAGCCTAGAAACATAACTAGAACTTACCTAAGTCAAATCATTAATCAAACATAGAAAAGAGGTCAAGAACCCTAGTTCAAGAACGCAACAAGATTCCATCAGTTCCAGCCCAAAATCGAAAGATTTCTCCGTGGAATTTGTCACTAGATATGTGGGATTTCACTAATGGGTTCCTTTCACCCATTAGGTCCCTAGATTTCAGTCAGATTCTTGATTCCCTATTATTAACTAGACCTAGGGTTTCTAGAACTTCAGCAGATTATCATGAATGAATTATTTATATGTTCCAAATCAGATTATTATGTTATTACTTCGTTTCTTGCATGAATTTCAAAACCCTAGCTTGGTAGTTCTTTAGTTCTTGAATTTCACATGCTAGGTCAGATATTTCAGTATTTCATATATACATGCCTCAGTTTGAATGTGTCATTATCAGTATATAAATGTGCATTCTCAGTTTGCATGTCAGTTTTGAGCTATCCAGTATATTTTAGTAATTCAGTCATAATGTGTTAATCATGTAATCTATTGGGAGTAGCATAATACCGAGTTGGGCTAGGTTCAGTCACCCATATAGTCCCAGAACTACGAGTCACGTAGGTTGTAAGTCCCCTTTGTGGGCATCATTTTAGTGATCACGCCATCATGCCTCTACACCTTTGGCCGGGTGTATTGGGTCCTCTCGATGGGGCGTATACATCGGACTCCACATTTAGCTCATGTGGTTTTATTATCGGTTATTAGTAGCTCCCACAGTTTAGCCAGACTCCATTGCATTGACCACATTTCAGTATAGTCAGTATTCAGTCTCAGCATGTTATCATTTGGTCATTGCATTCAGTTAGCTCAATGTTTAGTATCTACATCGTGTTCAGATTATACTTTTGCTTTATTGTTGGTTCAGTTATATGTTTATTTCAACTTTACTCTATCATACATGCTCAGTACCTTTCAAGTACTGACGCATACTCTGCGCTACATCTTCTCATGATGTAGGTTCAGGTTTTCAACATCCAGATCACGCTCAGATCGGTCCCCGATCTCCAGTTCAGCAACATCAGTGGTGAGTCCTCATTCTTTGAGGACAGTAGCATGTTATCTTTTCAGTATTTTAGTCTTTTAGTTTCAGTTTTGCTAGACTTAGCTGGGGCATGTCTTAACACTTCTAGTTAGTTAGAGGTTATTTTCAGACAAAGTTAGATTCAACTTAGTCTTTTGAGTTTGATATTTCTTTTGTATTAAACTCTCAGATTTCATATATTCTGTTTTAGTATATGGGTATTCCCCATCATTTCAGATCTACTTATTATTAGCTTCCGCAACATTTTTATTTCTCAGTTTATCTTTAGTATGCTCATGATTATGTCAGCATAGTTAGCTTGGGGTCACTTTTAATCCTAGGTCCCGTGTCCGCATCTCGGGGGTAGCTCGGGGAGTGACAAACTTGGTATCAGAGCGCTAGGTTTAAGTGTCATAGGATGTCTGAAAAGCCGCACTAGGTAGAGTCATTTTCATGGGTGTGTAGTGCACATCACATCTAATGAGAGGAGGCTACAGAGTGTTTTTAGGAAAAATCTTCATTTTCTTATTACTCTTATCATGCATAAGGTATGATCTAATTCTGTTCTAACTCGACGTTCTACGTATTAGATCATGCCTCCTCGTAGAGCTAACGCCAGGAATACGAATGCCAAGAACGCAACCACAGTTCCTCCAGTCTCAGATCAAGAAGTTTCGAATGCAGAGTTCTGGAACGCCATTCAGATGTTGGCTCAAAGTGTTGCCAACCAGAACAATCAGCGGGTTCCAGTTTCGACAAACGCAAATGTTGGGTCAGCTGCAGCTAGAGTGCGAGATTTTGTTAGGATGAATCCGCCAGAGTTCTTAGGATCACAGATTGGTGAGGATCCCCAAAACTTTATTGATGAGGTCAAGAATATCTTTGAAGTGATGAAGGTAACTGGGAATGATCAGGTTGAGTTAGCATCTTTGTAAAATGAAAAGTTACCAATTTTTTGAATGCTTCAAATTCATCACGCGAAATGGTGATGTCTGATGACTTCTTGCTATGGGCCATTTCCGTTGTGTCTTGTACACTTTTTTGCTCCACAAGTTTGTTGGTGTGTGATGTACCACCATCACTATGTTTCTCAACAGTGTTGATCTTGGCTGATTGTGATCATGTTACTTGACGCGACATTGGTCTTCTTGGAGGTAGTTTAATTGCCTTTGGTGAAGATTTCTTTGGACTAACAGGGACATATTGTTTTTTTTATTAACATGAGATGAACGTTCGATGACTTTCTCTTTTCCTTTTATGGTGGTTATGAAAGGAGGATGTTGAAAATCACTGTCTGATTCTATAGCTTTTATTGTGATTAGAACACTCAATATGCGGGTCTGGTGAAATTGATTGGATTGTTGGAAGAGGCAGTTGAAGGATTTTAATTTTCATCGTTGTTGGCTCAATCTTTCTGAAAGTAATCTGCAAAAACATGAAAAACTATAAGTTAATATAACCAAAATGTGATATACAAATGTGTTAGATTATTGTACCAAATCTTTTAAAGTAATTGTTGTATACATATACAACTATTTATATATGTATAAATAAAAAAATATAACCCAATTGCATTAACAAAACAACATTATACAAATATGAATCTAGCACTTGAATATAAAAATATACTAATACGTCAAACCAATTTGTATATAAAAACTTAATATACATATAACTATATACATAAACTTCAAGCAGTTTATGCATATATAATAAAATATACAAATGCCAATATATAATTGTGATTTAGGAAGGAAGTATCGATAGACTTCAAATAATTTTGTATATACGTAAACAAAATATACAAATTACTGATACAACAGTTATTGAAGCAAGAAATATACAAATATGTATATACAAATATGATATAACAAGATCAAATACATATACTTATGGAATTCTGGTGATGTGTCTACCTTGACAATAATATTTTCATCAACCAACTGCATTAACATAACATTTTTTAATGATCATAAAATAAAAATATGTAACAATAAAAATTGATTGTAAATAGTTACAAAACATACCGAATTGTCGACCTCTTTAAATATTGTTCTCATGAGATAATCAAGATGAGGATGATCTTTTTTGGTCACCCAATTGATAATCCTAGGAATATGGCTAGAAACCTTGACAACAATCTTGTCATCAACAGTCGAACATTATTCATAAAACCAAACTTGCATGGGAAGGGGGAAGCCATGAATCCTATAGTACTGTCCATCGAGTTTTATCTTGTTGTTGATCACTTTGGCAAGTTCATCAA
Source organism: Solanum verrucosum (assembly GCF_900185275.1). Classification (NCBI taxonomy): domain Eukaryota; kingdom Viridiplantae; phylum Streptophyta; class Magnoliopsida; order Solanales; family Solanaceae; genus Solanum; species Solanum verrucosum. Next base: position 150,458 of record NW_026019908.1, read on the forward strand.
AAGCTCTCTTACCCCAAGGATAATTCATGAATCTACATGTTTCAACCAAATCAAAGTTTATCCTTTCTCTTGATGTTGTATTAGGTTCAGCAGACATGATGAATGTATGTATGTAATATAGAATCCCAAACTTATATACATCATCCTCATTGTCGCCATATACCTTGGCTCTATAAGATGCAATCAGTCGAACTTTAGTGAAAGAAGATTGGCCTGAAAAATACTCGACCATAATTCTATTGGGTTGATCAGTATGAAAGCAAAATTCAGACTCATTATCAGAACACTTCAGACCAGAAATAATTGCAAAATCCTTGATTGTGAAGCGAAGAGTTGTGCCATTTACGTAAATAAGGATTGCATTGGTAGAACTACCTTCCATCTCCCTCAACATGAAGCATCTAAATAATTTTGCTTTCACGTGACATCGTTTCATTGTTGTCAACTGAGCAAAACATGATGATAGACATATATGATTATACTGATTTGGGGGTAGTCGCTTATGTAGCTTGTGCAATATCTTGACTTGTGTATAACATTGCATGTGGGGTGACTTTTTTTGTGGGTATTTGCACATAAATCTAACTACCCATAAAAAAATTGAAGATAAGGAATATTTCAATTAAGTGCTATATATAATTGCATTCTTTTATACAAAATTAAAAAGTTGTATAAATAAATTATATTTGTATTTGTAATTCTTTTGTATATATCTATAAACTTTTATGTGTATTAGTATGTGTATATGAATATGGTACTTAAATATACAATTATACAACTTTCTCATACGACTTTGTATATATTACCTTAATATACAACTCACTATATACATAACTTAAATAATTTATATATAACTAATAGAATATACAAATTACAGTATACAATTATAATTTAGGCATACACTATACATATACTTTAAGTACCTTTTTATCCCTTTCGTTTATATAACTAAGAAAATATACAAATAACTAATACATGTGTGATTTAAACATGCAATATACTATATACAAATATTACTTAAACAGGAAATTTTATGTATATTTGCACATAAGTAACGAATTATACTATCTAAAATTGTGTTTTAAGTCATTACCTGATGTTCCTGATGTTCTTCAGATTTGTCAATTTTTTATGAAGCTGATCCACTCTCCTCTGAATCACTGTTTATGGCTTTTCTCTTACTTCCTCCTTCAATAATTTTAATACCGTTAGCCTTCGTGTTGTTGATGACTTTCTGAATTGCCATTGGGTCATTTTTTTTCTTGGATCTCAATTCTTCAATAGATTGTTCATCTTGGACTTGTTTAGATTTTGCCATAAATCCTACATCGACCCCAAAATCCTGAGTTAAACCCATTGAAAATAAGGATAGATTGTCAACAACATTGACATGCAAAGGCATACCTCTCGTAATTCTCATAGATGGAGATGAATCATCCATTCTGATTTTGAAAAACTTATAATCTGATAAGAAAGAAAGATTTTTTTTAAAAAAAATATGACAAAACTGACAAGCATAATACATATACAATTGTTGAAGAAGGAAAAAACAAAAAAAAAATGGATTCACCCACAATTTAAGCGGTTACCTACGAAAAGTGAAAGCACAACTGGAGGGAGAAGGTGAAATTTTCCTAATTCGAAATTCAAATTAGAAGTGGAAGAGTGATTTTAGGAGAAAAATATGGAATGAGTATAGGAGAGATAAAATTGATTTTGTATAAAATGATATAAAAAAGCATAAGAAGGACTTTGTTGGTTCGGAATACAAAGAGGTGGTGGGTCCCATTAATTATGGCAAAAAAACTAAAACTATAATTACTGACAGTAAATAAATTAAACTATACCCTTATTAACTAATTACTTAGGGATGTTTGCCAATTAACGTATTTTTCCCATATATATATAAGCGGGAAAAGGGTCTGAAAAATACTCCAACTTTGGCCGAAATTGCTATTGCAATACCAAACTTTATGGAGGACCTTTTACCCCCTGCACTATTTAATAGTGTATTTAAAGGTATATATGTGCCCACGTGGACACATTACTATTTATAATAATGCAATATTTATGATGTACATGTGGACACATATATACCTTTAAAATACACTATTAAATAGTGCAGAGGGGTAAAAGATCCTTTCCAAAGTTCAGTATCGTAACAACAATTTTGATCAAAGTTCGGATATATTTCAGACATTTTTCCCTATATATGTATATGTGTGTATATGTTTATGTGTGTATATTGTTTTTTCTTATAGATATTGAATCGTAGATTCAAAATATAACGTAATTGATCACATAGAGAAGCAAGGCACCAATGTTATCAACAAGAAGCAAATTCTTTTCGAAGATGTTTAGACTTGTGACATGGTAATTGCTATCGAGGAAATCAAATTGAAATATTCAGACTTGTGACGTGGTAACTGCTATCGTGAAAATCAAAAAAGTAAATTCTGCATCTGACAATAAAAGTCTTGACATGAAGAATGTTGAAGTAGAACTCAAAGAGACTGTGTCTGAAATTATACATGTCAATTATCATCTTGGAAAAAGCATTGAGGGATATGGATTGAAAATTGAAGTGTTTGGTCAGTATCAAGGTCAATTACTGGTTTAGAGCAAATACTGGAAGTAAATGGAGAAGATGAAGAAGCTGATCTTGAAGGTCAAATATCAAGAGAAGAGACGAGACATAATTTTTGGAAGCTCTGAAGCTGATAAACAGGTTAATAAAGAGCTAGAAAGGAAATTTGGTGGTGAATACTCTTATGATGTTGAGGCTTCACAGAAAATTGTTTATCAGATTGTCATCGAATTAAATGAGAAGGCTTTAATAGATGAAAACTCCTTGAGTTATATTGTTGTATTAGAAGGAGCATGTTGTGAATTCATGAACACATGAGATCCAAACTTGCTCATCATAGATATTTCTCTAGATAGGACTACTGTGGGGAAGTCGGGAAGCTAAGAGAAGGGGAAAGTCTAGAAACTCAACAATGAGATAATTCACATGGATCATTTGATAACAAAAATATTCATCATTTGAAGAAGCTAGGGAAGTTAGGAAGAAATTGTTGAGAATTTCACCAAGGTGCGATTTAAAGCTTCATTTGAGTTCTTCCAAGAAGCATCCTACAACGCCTCGCTGATTTAGAATTTGAGCACAAAATGGCCACGCTTAAACAATTCTTAGGAGAATTTCCAAAAATTCTCTTTAAGAGGGAGTGTGAAAAAGATAATTTGATTTTTTGAAATTACATATATTTTTCTAGGATATTTCTCGAATAGTCTAGTATAGTATCTAGAATAATCATTTTAAAGAAATACTCCCCTTGTCCTTAATTATTTGTCCACTTTTTCTTTTTTAGTTGTCCCTAATTACTACAAATATCTACACACTTGTACCCTCTATAACCAATCTCTCGAACCTCTTCACTGGTGCATCCACGCATATGCACTTCACATTTCCAAACCATCTCAATCTCGTTGTTATCTTGTCCACCAAGGAGCTTATTCTAAATATTCTTATTTCTAATCTTAACGCTCCTAGCATGACCACACATCTACCCCAGCATCCTCATTTTCTGAACATGAGCGTTTTTTACTGGCTGGTTTAACCATCACTTTATAGAACTTACATTTGAGTTTTAATAGTACCTTCTTATCACACAAAACTTCAGAGGCAAGCCTCCATTTCATCCACACCGCACTAATACGATGTGTGGTATCCTCGTCGATGTTTCCACTCCTCTGGATTATAGACTCAAGGTACTTGAATATATCTCTATTGAGGATATTTTGAGTGTCAAGCCTCACTTCCACACCTTCCTCATGCATCGCCGCACTGAATTTACACTCCGCATGGTTTGTCTTGGTCCTGCTAAACCTGAACCCTTTAGTCTCCAAAGTTTGTCTCCACATCTCTAGCTTAGCATTAACTCCATTGCGCATCTCATCAATTAGTGTTACGTCATCCTCAAATAACATACACCAAGGCACCTCATCTTGAATGTCTCACGTCAATTCATCCATCAAACTAAGAGTTGATCCCTCATGTACCTTCATCTCTACTAGGAAGTGCTCCGAGTATCCTTCCATCGTTCTTACTTATGTTTTAGCTCCTTCGTATATGTCCTTTATCCCCCTAATATGTGCCACCAATACACCTCTTACCTCCAAACATTGCCACAAGACTTCCCTCGAAACTTTATCGTATGCCTTCTCTAGGTCAATAAACATAATATGCAAGTCTCTTTTTTTTCTCAATACTTTTCCATTAGTCTCCTCACAAGATGGATGACCTTTGTGATTGCCATTAAAATACTTCAAAAAGAAAGTTTAAAGGTGGCATGGGAGGGCTCGAAACCTTCCTAAAATTCTCCCTACTAGATTCTCTTATAAGATATTAAGTTATTCCTACTTCATGGGACATAATCTTAGACCTTATTAGCTTACGGATGACAATTTCTGCCTATATTAATGAAATGAGTCCATTTAACTCATATTTAATGGCTTGAATCACTCATATTTTGATTAGGTAAACATGGGTTTCAAACTATTTTTAGAGCCCTACAAATATGGTCAAAATGGATAAAATATGGATATCCATATAGACCCATAATATATCACTCACATCTCACGTCTACTCAAAAAATTTAATTGTGCTAAAAATATTAATACTAATTTTTAATTTAAAAAAATAATTTATTTTTCAAAAAAATTGGAGGGTGGGTAGAGCTGAGATGGGGTGTTGGGTGGCAAGAAAATAAATATTCTTTTTAAAAAACATGATTAATTTTATTTTTTTTGAAAAACATACAAAACTTAAAGTACGGATGGATGGAGGCGGAGGTGGGGTAGGGGTACGTGGTGGGGGGGTGGGATTTTTTTTTTTTTTAAAAAAATAATATTTTTAATATTTAGAAAACAAAGAAAATAGTGGAAGGTTGGGGGGGGGGGGGGGGTCCCGAGGGGAGGGGTAATTTTATTTTTTTTAAAACATAGAAAAAGCTTGTCTTTTTTATTTATTTATGGAAAAACAGGGAAAAAAATTGGGGGGTGACTGGGTGGAAGGTTGAGTGGGTGTGGGTGTGGGTGAGAAGGGGGAGGGTAGGAGTGGGTGAGGGAGGGTAGAACTTTTTATTTTTTACGAAAAGCATAATTAAATTGGGGAGGGGTACGGTGGAGTGGGGTTGGGGTAGATTTTTTTTAAAAAAAAACATGATTTGTTTTTTGAAAAACATAAAAACATAAAAACAATTAGGGGTGGATGGGTGAAGGTGGGGAGGTAGGGGGGATGAAGGCGAGGTGAGGAGGGAGGGGATGAAGGCGGGGTGGGGGTTAGAAAAAATAAAGTAACATAAAATTAGGATGTGGCTGAGTTGGAAGTAGGGGTGGGAGTGGTTAGAATAAAAAATAACTTTAAAAGTTTAAAACATATAAATTCATTTTGTAATTCTCCAATCAATATAGATAAAATGTGGGTAAACTCATATTCAATCTATCCATTAATTACCCAAACCATATTCACCCATTTAGAATATGGACGGATTGGGTAATTGCCCATATTTGTTCAAACCATTTTCAACTCATCCAAATCCAACTATTTGTCACTCCTACATTAGCTATTGTCAGTAGAAGAACAATTACGACAAATATAGTTAATCCTAACGAAAGAGGTTGATATTTTTAAAGCATACTTATGTGATGAAACAACCTTTGCTTCATTAATAACACATCTAATATAATTCACAAGTGGAGTTTAAACAGAAGAATGTACTTTAAGCCTTCTCCCTAGCTTCTGCACTGATGTTTCTGATACACCCTCAACTAAAAAAAAGTGTAATCAAAAGGGATTGAAAGAAAAATAACAACTAACTGGCAAAAATCAGCACTACTGAACATTTGCATACCACAATCTTTTGGAAACATGAGAAAACACAATTTATTGCCATACAACACTTCATAAATTTATCAAAGACCAAACATAAGCATGCAGATTCAATTAGGAAATTAAAATGGTGATTGCATAGTGATTTCCCCATAGAATATTCTAGCAAACAAATAAATATATATACAAGTACAAATCCACATATGGAAAGTTCAATATGACGTAATTATACATTCAACAGTCCAACCATAGCTCCGAGGAGAGATAGAGAGCATTGAAGTGAGTAACACAGGCAATTGCAGCGAGAATGCAAACATCGATTCCACTCCAACACAACTCATTCAACTTCAAAAAGTGATAAATATGCTGAAGTTGTGCCCAACCTACTCAGCATGAAGTAAAAGCAGAGCACTCTATCAATTTTTCCAGCTAGAAAGAAGAGCATGGTCTACAAGATCAAATCTCTAGCTTTAAAAAAATCTCTCCCTCTATTTTTTTGTTACTTTGAATACATAATAGGAGGTGAGAATTTGTGCAAAGGTCATCATCCCTAGTACATAAACTAACAACAAACAGCATATCACTAGTTGATACAAAGAGTAAAACATTTACTACTATAGAGGCGCTGAACAGATGGTTCTGACTTTACAAAATAGGGGAAAGACCATATCATGCCGTTAGCAGCACAATTTCGCCATGTGAACCTGTTGATGCAAGAAAATGAAGATATAAACAACTATCTCACGAGCCAATTTAAAATACAACACATACAAACAAGATGAATAAGGAAGAAACATACATTTATCGAAGAGATCCTTATAGATCTGTAGTGAATTATCACTGTCTTCCTCCATCTTTGAGACTCTCTCAGCTTCCTTGGCCGCTTCAGCTGCTACAAATGATTTATTTTCAGCTTCTGCAACCTTATAGGCAGCAGTGATTGCTGCTTCTTCGGCAGTGTCACCAAGATAGGCATTATTTGGAAACTGCCTTGGCCCAACGTGTTTTTGTTTAGGGGTAGCAGCAGTCTTTGATTTTTCCAAGACCTCTTTCTTAATCCTGTAGGAATTCTCAATCTGCAGAGGAAGCCGCAAAACAAAATGCCAGAATTCAGTTCAATCTTGAAACAAATATCAGGATGCAGTATACGGTGGTTCATCAAATATACAACTAATTCATTTAAGCTCTTTAGGCTGTCCTCTGTTTCCAGTTTCAAAAACCATAAATTATGACAGATGATTATGTGTTAGAAGAAGAAAAAGCTGCGGAGAAGATGCACTTCTACTGATGTAAAATAAATTGACCAAGGATAATGAAGAACACCCATCTACCAAACAAGAAGAGATAAATAAACAAACGAGCGACTGCTATCCACCAAAAACGCCTGCACAGGCCTAGAAGAAGTATGTGAAAGCACTCAACTATGAGAGCTGCAAACATTGTCTTCCATTCAACCATATTGGATAACCAAAAACACACTACCCACCAAAGAAGATTAACTCTGCCTAAAAGATACAAACATTTCACTCCATAAAATGCCCATCACCAAAGCCACATTATGGTGTATGCACAGAGGATACTACAATGTAATACTCCATATCCTCCAATATGCGTACGACTAAGTTGACATCAATCAGATTATTTAAACTTGGGAAAGTAAGGTTATATTTGAGCCTGAAGTCTAAGTATTCAAGTGTACAAATGCTAAGTACTCCCTCTGTCCCAATCTATACGACTCACTTTCCTTATTAGTCAGTCACAATAAGAATGACACATTTCTATATTTAGTAACAATTTAACTTTAAAATGTTCATATTACCCTTAATGAAATGATTTCTAGCCACACAAACATCTCTGACTTATTTTAGACCACAAGTTTCAAAAGTCTTTCCTTCTTTCTTAAACTCTGTGTCAAGTCAAACTAACTCATATAAATTGGAACGAAGGGAGAAATAGTTGAAGGAAATAAGATTTGGGACAGAAAATTGGAATGTGACAATATGAGTAAGCTGTGTTTCACATACTTGCCCAAGTAGGTGATGCTACTTAAAATAAAAGCCCCCAAATTAAAAGAATAAGAAAGAGAGGCAGCGAAGATATAGGGGCTATATATAACCCAAAAGTCAATTTTTTTTCATTCATTTTCCCTTCATCTCTCATCAAGAACAATTAGGGTTCTTAGGTTATCTCTCCCAACCAGACCAGCCGCCCCTTATTTCCCCCATAGCTCCCAAGGTATTCTCACCAAAACAGTCCCAAACTTCATCCCCCTCTCTTCTTAGCCTCAAAAAATTGGAGGTTTACTTGAGGAAATTTAAGTGAAGTAATTAAAGAACTTTGGCAGCCAAGGTCACCCCATCTTCTCACCTTAGCTGTCAAATGAATTTCTCTTCTTTTCAAGTTCAAGTTTAAAAGACAACCCTATTCTTGAATAACCAGAGTAAAAGAGGCAGAATCTCCACCAATTGAGGTAAGGTTTCTTCCCCTTTCCGTCTCCCCTTGTCTATGAGCTCAAGTGAGAAATTCTAAACGTGTTGAGTAAGAACTCACGTGATGGTGATCAGAGACCATGAGTTCAAGTTTTTCCTATTGTATAGAGGAGTTATGGGGATGTTTTATGAACTATGTTGTTGGGGAAGTGTGGACAACCTCATGAGAAGGGTCGTGTGTAGTTGCATTGAGGTGGAAAAGGAGGGTGTGGTGATACACCAGCTGTTGAGGGCTGTACAGGCTTGCTGCCCGTCATGTGTTTTGCATACTATTTGTGGGGCCCACACTTGTGATTAGCTGCTAACATTAAGTTTATTATGCACCTTTATTGTAGATTAACATCCCAAAGGGTCAAATCTTCAAAATTATTCATAAATTGAGGTATTTAAGGCGAAAACCTCTTTCACTGCTAAGGCACGACTTCCATGTCATATGTTTCTAGTTCCTCTTAATTGAGATGATTATGGCATGTATTAACTATGTTGTTCGGACTCTTCAAAAATGTCAACGGGTGCGTGTCTGATTCGCCAAAAGTAGTGTATTTTTGGAGAATCCAACACGAGTGCGGCATCAAAAGTAAAGAGTCCGCGCAACTAAGTGTATTAACAAATCAATTCCTAGTGTCGTGAGCTTAAGGAATCAGTTCTTACTGTAACGAACTTAACGAATCAGTTCACAGTGTAATGAGCTTAACAAATCAATTCCTAGTGTAACGAGCTTAACAAACAAAGTTCCTAATGTAGCAAGCTTAATGGTCATGTCTATTGTCTAATACATTCTAGTTATAGTAAGTAAGATGAGGTTATCCAGAATGTTAATAATCAGTCTTACATGCGTATGCCTTGTTTGGCCCATATACCTAGGCCCCCAGAGTGGCCACAAAATACTTGATAATGTGTTATAAGTCGGGTGAGTGCCCTGTGAGCGCAATGTGGCAAAATCATGCATTATAAGTCAGAAGAATATCCCATGAGCAAGTGGGACCTAAATCATGTGAAGAAGACAGACAATTATCCCAAGGCCTTGTAACCTATATTGATTTCAAGGATCTATAACGTATTATGTGCCCAAGTGCTATACGCTTCATGAGTGCATGTGTGCCTAGTTTCCATCGGTCCTAGTGAGCTAAGCTCTTATGATTACTCATATGTCAGTCTTAGTCTTCCTCTTACATGAGATGTCACTTGTCAGTATATTAATGTAATGACCCGGAAGGTCATTTTGATTTTTTTTTTGTAAAATTACCATTTCATCCCTCCTGATAGTTCCCCCCCCCCCCCCCCCCCGAGTCATTTTTGATCAGTTCGTGGAGTTGGTCTGGAAATTCATTGAAAAGTTATGATTTTAGGAAGTTTTGAGTTTTGGAAGGTCTGAAGTGTTTAAAAGCAGTTTTTTGTATCAATTGGAGTTTCAAGTCTCAGCATGAAATTTTGTCAATTCTATCAGTTCCGAAATGTCGAATTTGGTCTAGGAGAATAGTCGGTTTTAGGTTCGGGGTTTTTTGAGCCCTTGAGTAGGAAGTTTGGCTGTTTGGGAGATTTTAGACTAAGGGTTGACTTTGGTCAACATTTGGAGTTCGGATGCTTGAATCAGATTTTCGACAGTTCCATTGAATTTGGGGGATGATTTTAGGCCTAGGTGAGGTCTTAGTTGATTTTTCGGAGGTCCTGAGGGTAGTGAGGGTAGTTTGGTCTTTTTTGGTCTAGGAGAATAGTCGGTTTTAGGCTCGGGGTTTTTTGAGCCCTTGAGTAGGAAATTTGGGTGATTTTAGACTAAGGGTTGACTTTGGTCAACATTCGGAGTTCGGATGCTCGGTTCAGATTTTCGACAGTTCCATTGAATTTGGGGGATGATTTTAGGCCTAGGTGAGGTCTTAGTTGATTTTTCGGAGGTCCCGAGGGTAGTTTGGTCTTTTTTGAGTTTTATGTTAGTTTATTGCAACTTTCACGAGTTTCAAGGCAAGGAGACCTCAGATTTGTGTTTCGATGGTTCCATTGAGTCTGAAACGTCGAGTTTAGTTGGGTTGCATATTTAATATGTGTACTTGGGGTTCCAGACGAATTCCAAGGGTCCATTTGAGAATTTTGTGTCATGTGTGATGTAGTTGGTTTGCTGAATCTGGTGCATGATTATTTGGTCATCGCGATCGCGAGACCGTCTCTCACAATTGTGTGGAGCTATTTTTGTGTGCTTCGCGATCATATGAGCTACCATCGCGATAGCGTAAGGTCAGTGGTCAGGTCATCGCGATCGCGTGGGGTCTTGCCACAATCGCGATGGTCAATTTAAATTAGTTGACTAATTTACTCATTGTGGTCGCGTGGCTTGGGATCGCAATAAGCACTTGAGACTTGGGCAAAATGTCTTCTCAAAATCGGGATTTCATCCCCATTTCACCATTTTTTTGATTTGTAAGCTCGGTCTAGGCGGTTCCAAAGAGAGTTTTCAAGATTTATTGATTGGGTAACAATTTCTAACTCTCTAACTCCTTTACGCATTAGTTAATTCATGATTTTGATGAAAAGTTTCGATCCCAACTTTGAATTTTGAAGGTTTTTGAAAAGGTTTAAGGTTTTGGATAAATTGATGATTTAAGGCTTGATTCAACTTTGATTTCGAAATAATTTCCACCGGTGCTTTCCAAATTCTTTGGGTAACGCAATTTTGTATAGATTTCTAGATTTCAACCTCATTTTCAAAATTGGGTCTTTTGGGTCAATTTGACCCTGGTTTCCAAAAGCCTTGATATGGGTGTTGTTAGATTCAATTTCTTATTGTGATTACGTATTCGAATAGATTGCATTAATTTAGAGACCCAACGAAAAGGAAAAGCTCAAGTCTTAGAGTGATTGTTTGATTGATTGTGGCAAGTGGACTTCTTGACCTTTGTTAAGTATATAGAATCTCATATTTCCCTATTGTATGTGTTGGGGAATAATGGGATTTGGTGATGGGTTTTGACTTGTTCATGTCGAATGATTCTAATGAGGAAAAAGGAGTAATAAAAAGACAACTTGATCATATGCATGCTGGGATAGTTCTCCGCCAAAATTCTTTTCTTCCTCAGTTGTCAATACCTTTCCAACTGCTTAGGAGGAGTTCCATTGTCGTGTTAGGCATCGCTCACTTTACTCCTAACAAACAAAACCACATGTTCCATAGGGTCAAAGCTGCCTTACAGTGAAGGGATAGATGATATTGATTTCTTCCTCCTGCTCACACATGACACATCTTGAGCATGTACAGTCACAAGGCTCCAAAAGCGGCCACAACAGATATGATATCATGTAAAGTCACGATGCCCCTAGTGTGTCCAGAAGATATCTTCAGGCCATCAGTGTGGCCACAATATATCTTTAGGCCCCTAGAAGTGGCCATATTACCGTTGATTTTGTGTTAAATCACTAGCCCCCAAGAAGTGACCATAATAATACTGGATACTATTTTCAAAGACTACAGAAGTAGGTAAGAATAAAGTCTCAAACAAGCTAAGAATGCAGATCCAAAAGAACTAAGCTAAATGAATTACAAGGTGTAACAGCAGAAATAAGTTAAGAATAAGGATACAGATTTAGCTAATGCTTTCAGATTCACAAGAACTTAGCATTATGATCAATTTGCCTCGAGCTACACAGTAGTTATTCACAAAGTCATATGTCTTATATGTTACAACTTCAGTATGTTTCAGTAGGTATATTGTGAGATTCAGATGTTTATGCTATTTGCAGGATTACTTGAAAGTTAACATGTTCTATATTTTCAGAGGCTAAAGGATCAGCTGAGTACAAAGATCCACAATAAGCTAAGTATATAGAACCAATGAAACCAAGTCTAAAGAACAATTCAGATGTTACAATCACGATAGAATGATTCTTACTCTGTCTTAAGCTTTCAAATGCCTTCAGTAGGCTATGTTTCATCTCTCTCTTTTATGAGCTTTCCAGTTATTTCATGTTAATCAGTCTGCTTACATACAAGTACCACTGTATACTTACGTCCTTTTTCCCGGGGGCGCAGCATTTCACAATGCAGGTTCAGATGCACAGGATAGCAGACCACCTTACCGCATCTTCTCAGACATTCAGTTGTTGATTGATGAGCTCCATTTCTATCTGGAGCCGAGTTGAGTCTAGATACTCTTTTGATGCATATGTACAGTTTGGGTAGGTCGGAGCCCTGTCCCGACAAGTATTCAGTTATCAGATTCTAGAAGAGGCTTCATAGAGTTGTCTGGGTACTTTTAGTTGTATATGTCAGTGGACTGTATGCCAAGCATATGTTTCAAGCTTAGTGGTCCTTTATGTACTTACAGCTGTTTTGTTAGAACTTACCAATTGTATCTTTCACGTGCTTTCTGACTGGGTTATGTCATATGGTTCAGTTACTTCAGTATATATATCAGGTTAATGTGCTCATATAGAGCATGGTCTGCCTCACCCAACTTGGGGCGTGACACACAACTTGGTGATTGTGACCTTAATTGTGCTACTACACCAGACTCAAACATCTGGATACTGGAAACCAAAACTTAGTATACTCATTTCACAAAGCTATTAGTTTTATAAGGGTGCTCACGACTGGGTTCTACTTGGATACATTTATTTATAGTTCTTCAGAAAACTTGGTGAACAAGCATGCACATTTTATCATGTCAATAATTTGGACTAGCCCTTTGGAAACAAAAGAAGTTGCAAAAGCAATTGTTATCAGTAATCCAGCTGATAAGTGTAAAAAAGATAAGGCAACCTTTTCAAGTTTGTCTTGTTGAACAAGCCTCCTCAGCCTAGAACTCAGCAACCTTCTAAAGTTTTGGGGCACCTCATGCCTTTGCTGCAGTAGATACAAAACAATAAGAAATGCCCACTTCAGTTATGTATTGCATAGTTCTGCAATTATGTGATATCTATTTCTGTCGGACAAAAGAAAACAACTATTGGAATTACTGGAACTCAATATTTTGAACTCCTTGACATACTTCTGCAGTCAGTCTGCAATTATTTCTCATTAGGCAATGGGTGAACATTTTTTGCTTTTCGCTTAATAACCAAATTGACTTGATTTCCTTAAAAATGCTTTTAGTTATGTTTCACTAATCAAAGTTGATATAATTTCTTTTTCCTGGAATGAATACTAGCTCTGTTTGCCTCAAGGACTGAAGGAGAGAACCTAGATATCTTGCAGGATGGTAAGTACATTCTGTCTGTCATGCCTTTCAAGTGTGATGATGAAGACATAGATGTAAATAAAAACACAAACACAAACACAACAATAATAAAGTCTCCATCTCCTATATATGTCAAATTATCATATTAATGACCTTGGAACTGTAGCTATTTCATAGATTATTGGCATCCAATTGATGATCGCATTTTTTTACTCTTATCTACCTATGGAAAACATAAAATTCCTTTCTGGTAAATGGTCAAAATAACAATTGCCTAAATCATAATGCTTCTAGTAAAATATAAGTAAACAGTCTGTTTTTCATTGATAGCCGTGGTGTCCGGGAAAGCTTGCGCGCACCTCAACTAATTACACAAAACAGCAACAGGTACCAAGTGGCAAGTACTAGGTAACTCTGTCCACCAAAGCTAGGACAAATGGGAAGAAATGACCTAGTTTCTTTGGTCTCCACCGGGATTTGAACCATAAGTAACAGTCTGTTTGATTGTCAAGGGGTATGTGAAAGTGTCAAGTACCTCCTAGATGGCTAGAAAAGCCAAAAGAGAAACCAGAAAGTGTAGTGATGTCTCTGTATACCTCAATGAAGTTAACAAGTGTGCTTGTGTCAGATCCATTTGGCTCCTTTAGACTTGAAAGTGCATCATATATCATTTGATTGTACCTAAGAATAAAGCAATAATATTATTTCAAGAAAACAAAAACATAATTACTAGGAAAAAAGAGGAAAACGAAAGAAGAAATGGTAATGTACATCAAGCACTAAAATGTATATTGTTCTTCCATTATATATTTACTTATACTTCTCTTCTTATTTCTTTTCTTTTTTACTATTTCTTTTTGGGAGGGGGTGGGGGGTGGGAGAGAACCTTTGTTGGAGATGCAAGTGATACTTTATAGTAGGTTAAAATCCGGGAAAAAAATAACCATGAGCATTCATCAGAATTCAAAGAGGTACTCAGTTGAGATACCAAGAAATGAAATGATGAGCTTTCATCATAGGATTTCTAATAAGGTCAATCTGAGATACAGGACTCTTCATTTGGCTAGTATCCATCTTTGTGCCCGTCAATCCATATCGGACCAAATTGTTCCACGCCAGAATCAACCGTTAATAGATTACCTTATTGATGCACTTTATACAATTCAAAGAATAACAACTACCGATTATCTTTTCCCACATCACTGTGATTTAAGTTAAAGAGTCCGAAGGAAATGCATTTGTTATCTCAAAAGGATATGGATTTGACAAGTCTCATTCCCTGGCCTATTCAACAATTTGAAAAGGAAATTTAGAAAGACAAACTTTGAGGCAGTTTTTCCATCTAGTGCGCATTTTGAAGAATCTTCCATAACAGTGTCTGCTGATGCATCTTGTGGAACTAGAGTGGAAGAAAGAGGGGCATATGTGATGGCCAATGGAGCTGCTGCAGCATCAGGATTAGCCTTCACTTTCGGTGTCCTTGATTTATCTCTTGGTCCTTGTCCATTGGCACTAACATTTAAATTTCTCCATTTATCCTATATAAAATACAATGCCAAAAAGTTAATGAGAGAAAATGGAAAAACTGGAAGTACAGTACAATGGAAGAAGACAATAAGATTCTCATCAACCATTCAAATTAATTTCTTCATTTCGCAAAGGCATTCAGAGGCAGAGGGATTTAGAAGCATTAAGCTAATAGATAAATAGCCTATTTGGCCAAACTTCCAAAATTTCCTTTTTTTTTACTAGGTAAGTAATTTTATAAACAATTGGGAAAATCCTGTTTACAAGCCAAGTCGTATACATAAAATTCCCAATTCACATGATCATAAGCTTTTTCAAGGTCCAACTTACATAAAATTCCCAGTTTACTTTAATCTTCTTGGAATCAACCACTTCATTTGCTACCAATGCTACACCTAGTTTTTTTTTTTTTTTGTATCGCTCTTCCTTCCAAAAAAGCATTATGAGAAGTGAACACCATCTTCCAAAACCTTTTTAGTACTAAAAGGCACTTTCGAGACAATTTTGTAAATGCTTCCTACCAGACTAATAGGTCTAAAATTCATTATACTCGAGGTTGCTTCATTCTTTGGCGAAAGCATTATGAGGAGTGAACACCATCTTCCAAAACCTTTTTAGTATGTTTAAAAAACACTTTCGAGACAATTTTGTAAATGCTTCCTACCAGACTAATAGGTCTAAAATCCATTATACTCGACGTTCCTTCATTCTTTGGCGCAATGGTAACAAAAGTGGCATTGCAACTTTTCTCGAACTCCCCTCCGCAATGGTCTCCATCAACTCACCTTCAACTATCCTCCAACACTGTTGGGAAAAAGCTAAAGTGAATCCATCCAACCCCTAAAGCCTTGTCCCCACCCCCCCTGCAATTCTCCACCACTTCCTGGACCTCTTCTAATACTATAGTCTTTTCCAACCATTCTGTTATCCCCTTCTCTACCTGACTAAATACCCCCCTCCCCCCCCCCCCCCCCGTTTCAGTCTCCATCTAACATTTCCTTAAACTTAAGTTCATAAAACCCTACAAGCGGCCCCCTTCACATGCTCCTCTCCCTCATACACCTAATGACTCAACGAAGCTCCTCCTCCTATTTGCAACTGCATTTCCAACCCCTTGTTGAGATAAAAAACAAGCTATCTACTCTCAACATTTCCTTGGTTATCCTAGACACAAGGCTGTCTGGATCATCTCTTCTACAGGATTGTTTTACTATAGGTACAACTGGGGGGGGGGGGGGGGTACATTCCCTTCAAGATGTCTTTCTTGACTTGGAGGGCTGCTCACAACAGACTAGCCACAAATGCTAAAGTGTTTAATTACGGCATCATTGTTATTGTTGTGATTCTGCTAATATGCTGGAGATCATGCTAGAAGAAATGTGGAATTTCTTTGTTACACCTCTAGGCATTTAATAAAGGAATATGAACCCAAGGATGCTATTGCTTCGCTGGTGGAATGTCAAACACTGGAACCCCATAGCTGGTTACATCTTGAAAACTCTCCCACAAATCATATGTTGGAAATTGTGGAGGGCCAGATGTAGCAACACATATGATTCAGAGAAACCTTCCTTTTATAGATCTAGAACTAATATTCTGAATATTGTTTTGCAGATTACTAGGAAGTAGCTGGAGCAGCCTTTGTCAGGCCTGTGAAGCTGACCTCTAGCACCAAAGCATCATTGTTGTAAACTGGCACAAACCCTCCACACCATTGGTCAAGCTGAACTCATAAGGCAGCCACTTAGATGGAATATGTGGAAGAGGAGGAGGAGAAATGATCAGGAATAGCCAGGGGGACAGTCCTGTTTGCTTACTCCATCAAGGTAGGTCCGGGGACCAGCAACCAAGCAGAAGCAGTTACACTACTTTATGGACTTAAATGGTTTGACAGGAATGGTTTCAATGTGATATGGGGAGAAACTAATTCTATGCTCATTGTCAAAAGCATCAAGGAAGAATGAAAAACTCCTTGGAGAATTAGTCACCAAGTTAAGGAGATCTAAAGACTTGTTGCAAATCATGGCTTTACCATTACCTATTGCTATTTGCTACAGAGAATCCAGCAAACCTGCAGACAAACTTGCAACCATTAGCCATGTCTATAATGAAGACCAAGAATTCACCTCCTATGTGTCTCTTCCTAGCCAAGTTAAGGGGTTGGTAAATATGCATAGGTGGAACACACCATCCTTTAGAATCAAACCTACTAAGCCCCGCTTCATTTATCATGAACCTCTCTGATTCTACTACCCTTTCAATTTTTTGTGCTCTCTTTTTTGGTAGGACAAATTACACTAGCCTCATCTCAAAAATCATGTACCAAGTTTGGTATGCCAAACTCAAGCTGCATATTTTTGAATGATAGAACTAGATTTTTGCCCCCACAAAAAAAAAAAAAAACAGGTTTTTATGAGAAGGTTGTATCTCCTAAAACTTAAACCAAACAACCCTTTGGGATATTGAAATATGATAGTAATAATTATGCACTTCATCCACAGGTTATAGACAATCAACCATATGCACGCACTCCAACATTAATGGAATACATTAAACGAGTTTCTCATAAATCAGATGGAAAACAATCGACCATCAAGCAACTCTTCAAGTAGACAACTTGTCGTCTCCGTAATGGCAGTTGAAACGAAAAAAAAGAAAGGAAATTGGAAGGAAAAGAAAAAACCTTAAGATCGATATTGGAGCGAGAGTAAAGGAGGTGATTGAATTCGGGGTCTCTTTGAATGTTCTTCCATTTTCCAGCTCCGTGCTTTGCAACGCCGGCACGAAGCGCTTCTTCTTCCTCCGATGTCCATTTCTGCTTTGGATTTCCCATCCCTCACACTCAATCTCTTACCAGCTGCCGCTTAAACCCCCCTCTGTTTTTCTGCGAAATTGTTGGACGGCTTTCACTTCTTTCGGTTGGGGCTTTCGTGTGCATTTTGACAGTGTGGCCCTATACCATCATTTTATTCAACTTGGACCTTATTATAACCTACTTTAATTGTGACAAAATGACAAAACTTGTCTCTCGTGTCTTATAGGCCAAAGCTATTTTAATTTCTACCTAAATTAAGTTGGCGCTCTATCTTAATCTTTTGTTTTATTTTAATTCTTTAACTTTATTTTCAATGTACCTATTTAAATATAAAAGGTTGACTGAACAGATTAATGAAATTATTCACTTTTTAAAATACGTGAGGAATCCTTTTTAATTAATATTCGATATTATTATCGTTAACAATTGATCATGTTCTTTATTTTTTCTCTATTTTCTCTTCAACCCTATTTTTCCTTTATCTACTTTGTTTACCCATTTATTTTCTTTATCTACCTCCTTTCCTATTTAACTCTCTCTATGCTAAAGATAATATTTCTTTTATTTTAAGTCAAATATTTTTTTTATATAAAATAAAATATTAAAATAATAAGTAAAGAGCAAGATTAAGGAGAACGATATCATCGCAAAATTTAGAATTATAATTATCCGAATTATGTCAAATATTTTTTTGATGCCACATAAATAGAAAAGGATGGATATATTCATAGTAACATAAATTCGATGTTTATATTAACTTTTGTTACTAATCGATCTCAACAATAAATTTTGTAATCAATATGTATTTTTATATTGGTTAAAGATGATAAATTGATTCAATTAGTGTAAATGTCAAGTAAACTCGGATGATTTGGAGAAAACAAAACACATGACGTCTTTTTATTGGATATTTTTTTACTCTTTTAATGTTTGTCTCACACGTGTTGAACACTTATACTGGATAAAACTATTTGTTAATTGGTATATGAAAAATAGAGTTAGGCAGTTAAAATGGAACAAAGTTTAATTGAGCCATATCAAAGGGGTTGTGTGTGTTTGACCAAAATAGTAATAAGATTTGTTATACTCCCTTCATTTCAGAAGAAGGATCTACTTTCCTTTTTAGTCTGTTTAAAAAAATGACTCTTTTTTTTTTTGGGAAAAAGGACAAATATACCCCCGAACTTTTGAAAATGGTATGTTAATACCCTCCGTCATACTTTTCGTCCATCAGAGCCCCTGCCGTCCAATAATCGGTGCACATTTACCCCTACCACTAACAGAAGAATAATTAGTGACACGTGTTGCAATCCTACGGCTCAACCCGGTTTGGCCAATCTTTTAACCCAAATCCTAAAAACGCACCCATTATCTTCTTCTTCGCTATTTTTTCTTCCTTCCTTCTCTTCCCCGTCATTTTTTCCGGCGAGCTTCAAACACTTCTATCCAACAAATCCTCTTTATCAAACCCCATCATGCATCAATGTATTCAAAAGTTGGGAACCCAATACTCCTGTAACACCCTGTATCTGAAAACAGAACTTAATGCAGATTTCCAAAAGTTGTAGGTGCAACCCACAGACCGTAAGGTGACCCACAGACTGACTGGACGGATCGTCGATCATTTCGTAGGTCGAGGCCCTCAAAACCTGGTCTTTAAAGTCGATCGACGGACTGACATGACGGATCGTGAATCCATCGACGGATCGTCGATCAGTCCGTAGGTCGAGACCTTCAAAACTTGGTCTCTGAAGTCATCAACGGACTAACAGGACGGATCGTGGATCCATCGACAGATCGTCAATCAGTCCGTAGATCGCTTCAGCATATTTTAAGTCAGGGTCATTTTGGTCTTTTCTTATTTCGTTGGACCCCTAAGGTACGTCGTTTAGAACCTAAATCATGAGGTTTTAGTCAGTTTAAGCCTAGGAACATAACTAGAACTTACCTAAATCAAATCATTAATCAAAACTTAGAAAAATTAGAACGTTAAAAGGAGAAAGAATTCAAGAACCCTAGTTCAAGAACGCAACAAGTTTTCTTCAGTTCCAGCCCAGAAATCAAAGGATTTCTCCATGAAATTCGTCACCAGGTATGTGGGATTTCACTAGTGGGTTCCTTTCACCCATTAGGTCCGTAGTTTTCAGTCAGTTTCTTGGTTCCTTTATTATGACTAGACCTAGGGTTTCTTGAATGTTAGAATTATTGGGTTCTTAGCTGTTAGAATGATCCAAATCAGATTAGTATGTTAATATTCAGTTTATTACATGAATTCCAGAACCCTAGCTATGTATTTCTTTAGTTCTTGAATTACACATGCTAGGTCAGATATTTCAATTATTTAGTTATACATGCCTCAGTTATTAATGCATCAATATCAGTTTAATTGTTGCATTCTCAGTTTGCATGTTCAGTTCGAGCTATCCAGTAACTTACAAAAATTCAGTCATAATGTGTTAATTACTTAATCCATTGGGAGTAGCATAATACCGAGTTGGACTAGGGTTCAGCGTACCCAAATAGTCTCAGAACTACTAGCCACGTAGGTTGTAAGTCCCCTCTGTGGGCATTATTTCAGTGATCACGCCAGCATGCCTCTATACCTCTGACAGGGTATATTGGGTCCTCTCGATGGGGGTATACATCGGACTCCACATTTAGCTCATGTGGTTTTTTTATCGGTTATTAGTAGTTCCCACAATTCAGTCAGATTCTATTACATTGACCATTTATCAGTATAGTTAGTAGTCAGTTTCAACATGTTATAAATTGGTCACTGCATTCAGTTATCTCAGCATTCAGTATCTATATCCTGTTCAAATTATATCATTGCTTATTTGCTTTGTTCAGTTATATGTTATTTCAGTTGTATTCTATCCTGCATGCTCAGTACATTTCAAGTATTGACACATACGTGCGCTACATCTTCTCGTGATATAGGTTCAGGTTCTCAGCATCCAGATCACGTTTAGATCGGTTCCTGATCTCCAGTTCAGCAGAATAAATGGTGAGTCCTCATTCTTCGAGGACAATAGTCATGAGTCTCTTTTCAATATTATTTTTAATCCTTTAGTTTCAGTTTTGCTAGACTTAGCTGGGGCCTGTCCTAGCATTTTTAGTCAGTTAGAGGCTATTTTCAGACATAGTTAGATTCAGCTTAGTATTGAGTTAATATTTTCTTTGTATTAAACTCGTCAGTTTTCATTCATCTCAATTATAGTATATGGGTATTCCCCATTTTTTTAGACTTACTTTATGATTTAACTTCCGCATCAGTTATTATTATCTTTAGTATGCTCATGATTATGCCAGCAGGATTAGCTTAGGGTCACTTGTGATCCTAGGTCCCGTGTCCGCGTCTCGAGGGTAGTTCGGGGCATGACAACTCCTCTCTGTAAGTTCACTGGCATCACTTGCAATTTCGATGGGCCAGTCAAAGAAATTGAGCTTTCGAGTCAAAGAATTTCTGGGTTTGTTCCTTTTGATAAAAATATGTTCACTTAACTCATTGGAAAAGCTCTCTGGATTACAATTCATTTTCTGGGAAAGTTACTGATGATTTGAACAAGTGTGTTAGCTTGAATTACTTGGATATTGGTAATAATGAATTTACTGGGTCTTTTCCTGATGTATCTTTACTCACTAATTTAACCCATTTTTATGCAAATAACAGTGAAGTATGATCATTTCAATATTAATTAGTTATATTTTGTGTTTTTTCGATCTGATTTTGAATCTCTAAATCTAGTATCTTTGAGGCTGTGATGATGAATAATTATACCATTAAACTTTGAAAGTTTATAGATTAAACTTGTTGATTCAAATACAATTCTCTGATGCCTCTTTCTTAGTATGAACAACTATTGAAAACTTCATTATTGTTCTTTAATTATGATTTATGATAAATAAAAAAAGGCAATATATTAGAGTCTCTGATGCGCTTTGTTGATAGTGTAATCAGCTTGCCGATACTGAAATTTGGGGCGGGTATTTTTGAATTTTGGGTTTATTAATGGGTCAAATCGGGTTGAGCCATAAGATTGCGCCACATGTCACCAATTATTTTTCTGTTAGTGGAAGGGGCAAATGTGCACCGATTACTGGACGACAGGGGCTCTGATGGACGAAAAGTATGACGGAGGGTATTGCCATACCATTTTCGAAAGTTTGGGGGGTATATTTTTCCCTTTTTCCTTCTTTTTTTGACAACACTTTAATTTCAGTTTTTCATATGACATGTTTAAGGCCACAAGGTTAAAGGTCATTTTGGTAAATTTGACATAGCTTTAATTAAGTACCAAAAGATTGAAAAATCTTCTTTATTTTCTAAACTTTGTGTAAAGTCAAACTAGGTCATTCTTTTTAAAATGGATGGAGTACAATTTATGAGGGAGAAAAAAATAATCCAAAATAGCCTCTTATCTTTGAGCTAAGACTAAAAATCATCTTTATTTTTTCACAAAAAGCACTAATAGTCCCCCATGTTTGGAATATTCATGCACTATTGTCCCTCTCCCAAACTTTCATCTAGTTTATAACATTGATTATATCCACAATTTAGTGTATGAAATACCCCCAAACTTCAATTTATTTTTAACGTCTTCCTCTATGTTTAGTAGAAATAATAAAAGAGAATGTAAAAATAAAAGTGTTAATTGTGACAAATAATATTGCACTGAAAGAAAATTTGTTTGCATGTAAAATCTAATGTAATGAACGTCTGAACTAAAGAAAAAAACAGCTTGAGGTCTAATCAAAATTGCATCAATACTATAAAAATGTTGGATTATTACTACTTTATGTGAAAGAATAAAAATGACTACGAGTCTAAATACAAAGATAAATGATTGTTTTTTTGTCTTTTCTTAATTGTCACGAATCAAGGTACTCCATAGGTGTGACATGACTTATAGGACCCCGAGAGGCCCTATACAAGCCACTTAGCATGCATAACAAGATATAAGAAATTTGAAAGAGATAAAGAGAAACATTTCAAGTCTAATAGTTATATCAAAGTAAAGCGGAAGTCTACTAAGTCTCATTTTGCCATCTAATACATCAAGAGTGATCAAGATGTAACCATGCATCACGTACAAAGTTTGAAAGTAAGAAAGACTGAAAATGTAAAAGTCCGGTCCTCAAAGAATGGGGACTCACCAAAGCTCAAAAACTCCTCAAAGAACTCTAGCCACGAAACTGGAACCCTGAATATCTGACCCTACATTTGGAGAAATGTAGGCAAGAGTATGCGTTAGTACAAACATGTACCAAGTATGATAGCCATGCATAAAAACATATAGAACATGCTTAAAAAGGGACATTTTCATGAGAGTGCAACGACCAAGCTAAAACATGAGTTTAGGAGTTAGGAAACATAAGATATAAAACATGGTCAATGCAAGTAGACATCATCTTAAAACACACGTGAGGTACTTATTGAAGTAACCATAGTTCATCATAGCTTGTTTGTGGGAAGTAGCCTTAACCGACATATAAGACCATGTGAGCTATTAACATGGAATCCGATGTGTCCTACACCGAAAAGGGTTGTCCTACTTGCCAAGGTAAAGACCATGAACTTCTAGCTTAAATGGATCCACTAGCTAATGTCTATCTAAACAATCTTATGTTGGCACATAGTTGATGAGACACGGGTGATCGACACTTGTCCACTCAGTACTAAGCTTAACTTCCACGGAATAGTTCTTAATCTTATTCATCTTATCTATTTAAAGGAACATGGGTGATCGCATCTTGACCTTGCATCATGTGACATGGGGAATCACTTCTTGTCTTTCAATAGAGAGCATGGTAATCGTCTATAACCTCTACGTTAGAATAACTCTTTATCATTGATTCATTTTAGGTGAGAAAAGCCTTTCACCCTTAAAAATCCTTATTATGTGAGAAAACCTTTTACAATCATGCTTTCATGTGTATATCAAAAAATCTTTTCACAACACAACAACAACAATAACAACAACATCATCATTGTTACTTCATTCATCCTTAAAACATTGTCATAAATTTCATGAGAACATGCATGATTTCATAAATTCATCTTTTATAATTTCATAAGCCACATTAGATCATCATAACTTGGAAAAACATGGGATATGCATGGGTTCAAGGTTAATTCATCTTAAAAACCATGAAATTATATCGATTCATGCTTGAAAGATCATGAAACAATCAATTAAATCAATAATCAAGAGAACTCATAACATGGAAGAAAAACCTTAATTCAATTGGGGATTCCTAACTTTACAGATAGCAGAACTTGGGAACTCCATGGAGGGAAGGGCTCCATGGATGAAAACTATCATACCGCAATGCTAATTGCTTGCCTTCAATGGAGGATTAGGAGACTTGACTTGAAACCCTAAGTTGAACCCTTCTTCTTCAAGCTTTCTAGAGAGAGAAATATTGTGGGAGAAGAAAACTTGATCTTCTTTTAAGAATTTGAGAAAATGATCTTAATTGGAGAAATTTCGGGTTAAAAATACTTATATAGGAGTTCTAGGTAAGGGTAAAGCGACATAATATTAAATAGAATAATTAGGAAAAGACCCAACAGACCCTATATTACAGCTGACGCGACCTGTTTCACGAGATACTCCACGGCTCGTTTGAGGGACCACGAGCCGTCCTGACAGTCGTGGACCTTAGACCAGAGGCTAGGAAAGACTCTCTTTGCCCTGACCCTCATCACAACCAGCTTCACGATCTGTGATGCTTACCACGAGCCATCTAAGGGCTCGTGGCAGGGGATCCCCTCTTGGACAAGTTCTGGAAGCTCTTCACGAGCACCACCATGAGTTGTGGTTCCTTTCACGGCCCATCAAGAGCTCCATGAAGGGTCACATGGCTCAGTTTTGGGTTGGTGACCTCCCGTTTGGCTGTCACGACCCAGGGATACACCCTAGATGTAACATGGTGTACTTGACCCCGAAGGGGTCTCATACAAGTCCTTAGCATATCATAACATAAGATAGTAAAAAAGTACGGAAATTTTAAAACTTTATCCATACAATCAAAGTCTTTATAAAACGAAGTGGAAGTCTTACTACACTTCGTCTCAAATCATCTAAACTCAACTTTGAATAAAACCTTTGGGACGCAGCCCATACAATAGTCTCAAAACATAAAGAAAGACATAAAGGAAATGGTGGCTTTGTCCCCGAAGCTATGAGAACTGACCAAGTCTTTAACTCCTTGATCCTTAGAAACCTATCCTCAAGAATGGAACTCAAAATAACTGAACCCTACATTTGATAAGAATGTAGGCAAGAGTATGCGTTAGTACAAAAGTACTAAATATGATAGCTATCATAACATCATAAGAGAATAACATAATGGTTAGCCAACATAAGACATAAGCATAAGAGGCAATAACATAATCATAAACATAGTCTCCAGCATAGACATAATGTAAGCATTAATCATCATAAAGCATAATCCATACACATAGTCAATACTAAGACCTTCATATCATAAGAGAACTAGTTCTCAAGTAACCTCAAACCATACTTGTGCAATGCATGGATAGGATCCCATAATCCCATACATGCTAAGTATCCCCTTTTGTCAACATAAATATACTTACCATCTCATGGTCTTATCTTTAGCTTAATTTTCATAGACAAGGGAATCTTCACCTTTAGTCAACATATCAAGGATGGCAACTATAACAACAATTCAATCCAATCTAATCATACATCATCATATGAGAGAAACACTTTATGAGTTACCTCAAGGCAAGCTTGTGCAATGTATGAATACGATCCCATAATCCTACCCATGCTAAGCTAGACACTTTAGGCTCTTCATTCATATGTATCATCTCTTATTCTCATATTAAGATCATCACAAGTAACAAGGGGAATCACCTCAAGTCATACATGTTTAGCTCATCATAAAGGACAAGGGTAATCACCTCTAGTCATGCATGTATTGGAGGGGCCTTTCAGGCTACAATCCAAACTAGTCATGCTCATGTTCATAAATGCAAGGGGAATCATCTCAAGCCATACATATCATGGAATCATAAAGACAAGGGGAATCTCCACAAGTCATACATATCATGGAATCATAAAGACAAGGGGAATCTCCACAAGTCATACATATCAATGAATCATAGGTATTTATCTCCATGTTCATTTTAATGAAATATAGGTATTTTCCTCCATATCAATTTTAAGGTGTAATGTAGGTATTCTTCTCCACATCACCACATAAGGATCATAGGTAATCACCTCTATGATCAACATAAAGGCTAATGGGTAATCACCACTTGCCTTTGGAGTCATACATACATAAAAGGTAATCATCTCACACTCCCCATATCATGACATGGGTAATCACCTCATGTTTAACTAATTAGGAATAAGGGAACTCACCTTACATTCCTATCATATAAAGGTCTTTGGGGGACTCATCACAACCTCATCACATTTCATAGTCCTTGGACTTAGATTCATTTTAGGTGAGAATAACCTTTCAACCTAGAATCATTCTATGTGAGAGAACCTTTCATATCATATCATATTCATGCATAATATCATATCTAGAATTCTACATTAGACATGGATATCATCATAACTCAAGTGATTCTATCACTTCATTCATTCATACATTCATGGGGTAGATTAGGTGAGTAAATATCTTTCATCACAATTCTATTCATTAGCCTTCTATTCTCATATAGATTTTACTCTCAAAGCCTTAGCATCCATAGTTCATCATAATAGCTTTACTCTCAAAGCCCTAATGATCATCATTCATGACTACAAGCCCTACTCTCAAAGCATTACTTCTACAATCATCATTCATACCTAGATTTCAAGGCATTCTAATCACATTCTTCATTATCAAGTGATTCTAGCCATAATTCATCATAAAGGTTCAACTTCAAGCCTTACTAGTCAATATCCATCATATATCCTATAATCTAATTCAATTCATGTTTACAAGCTTTCATTCATGAACAATTACTATACAAGTCATCAATTCTAGAAGATCATCTATGAAATCCTCAATTTCACCTTTCATGGCATAAACCCACATTACTACAATTTCATCAATTAAACTAGGGTTAACCATGGAAAAGAAATAATATCTTCATAATAACATAATTCAATGCTAAATCAATCATAAACAAGTACTATCCACTCAATTTGAATCATACTCCACATTACCCACATTATAAAAAGAAACCTTGGCTATAATTGGGGTTCATCTTCATAATTGGGGGGAATCTAGGGGCCTCCATGGATGGAAGAATCCATGGATGAATAAGCTATCATACCTTGATTATAAATCCCTCATAATGCTTGCAACAATGGAGGATTTTGACCTAGATTACTTCTCTTCTTCTTCTTCTTCTTGAGTTTTCTAAAGAGAGGATTTTTGGAGGGAATTGGGTCTTTTGGTGAATCTAAAATAATGAATTAGTTGACTTAGTTTAGGGGTATAATAGGTTTATATAGGTGGTATAATTACTAATAAAACAACACCACTTAACCCCTAAATAATTATGGACTAACCCCCTAACCCCCAACTTAAAACGACGACTTAACCTCCAAACTGCCTCACCCATGAGACCCCGACCCATGGATTGTGGGTGGGTCTACGTACCGTACTGTTCCTTCGTGGGTGGTGGCTTGCAACTCTACAAAATGGGGCCTTGACCCACGACCCCTTCCCACGGGGCGTGAGTCCCATCCGTAGGTGGCCCCTTTTTGGGCAGCTTTTAGGGACTATTTTGGGTTCCCCTTAAGGACCCTTGGTTGGTCCTTGGGAGGTCGTACCTTGACGCCCTAGCCCTAAAAACTTTATTCTAAGTACGGGAAGTCATTATACGATTTTAAGCCTCATGTCAAATTCTAAAACCTTCACGTAAAGCTCTAGTTTAGCTTACTAGTTTCCGGGGTGTTACATTGGCCCCTTTCTAGCCCTCTTGATTCCGAGGTGTTACATTATCTCCCTCTTGGGAACATTCATCCTCGAATGCGATTCTAGGCATCTCATGAAGGAAAAGAACTCAAATCTAGCAACCCAACATGCATGCAATCACATAAGTGCACATATCCGAAGAGGAAACATCAACTCCAAGCTAAAGCATGTTCAAAACATCATATCATGAGGTCTATATGCAACTCATACTCAAATGCACATAAACATGTAGAAATCAATCATGTAAACTCATTTTCTCAAAATTTAAGCTTTTCATGAGCATGACATGCATAGATTAGGAAATCATGAGAATATCTAAGACACATGACACCCAATGAGTAAACCATGAGGAACTCAATATGTCAAGCTAGAGTAGGGGTAGAAGGAAAGAGATGAGGATAACGGGACATCATATCGGCTTCGGCCTCCCAAGTAACACCCTCAACTAACTGATTCCTCCACAAAAATTTCACGAAAGTAACTTCTTTATTCCTCAACTTCTTAACTTGTCGGTCTAAAATCTCAATCAGACTTCTTCATAAGAAAGATTCTCCTCAACTCCAAAACCTTCTAAGGGAACTATCTATGTCGGATCTCCAACACATTTCTTCAACAAGGAAACATGGAAAACTGGATGCACCGCTGCCAAGTCATTAGGAAACTCTAGTTCATGAGCAACCTTATCAACATGCCTCAAAATCTGATATGGGCCCACATAACGAAGACTAAGACTCCCTTTCTAACCAAACCTCATTACATCCTTCATTGGTGAAATTTTCAAGTAGACCCAATCATGAACATCAAACTCAAGCTCTCTTCCTCTAACATCGGCATAAGACTTTTGCCAACTTTGGCCATTTTTAACCTTTCTCTAATAAGATGAACCTTTTCCATAGCATCATGTACCAATTCGGGATCTATCAAGGCAACTTCACCCACTTCACACCAACCTATAAGAGACCTACGCCTCCTACCATATAAACTTCAAGTTGAGCCATGCCAATACTTGAATGATAGCTATTATTGTATGCAAACTCAATCAATGGTAAATGATTATCCCAATTACCCTTGAAGTCAATTACACATGCTCTCAACATATCTTCCAAAGTCTGGATAATACGCTCCGCTTGCCCATCAGTTTTGGGATGAAAGGTCGTACTAAGCATAAAACGATAACAAAGACCCTTTTGGAAAGATTTCCAAAATTGAGAAGTGAATTGAGTACCACGATCAGAGATAATGGACAAGGGCACTCTATGCAACCTCATCATTTTCTTAAAATACAACTTGGCATAGTCCTCCGTTGAATAAGAAACCTTGACTAGAATGAAATGAGCCAATTTCGTCATCCGATCTATAATAACCCAAATCGAGTCATGTTGTCGCCGGGTGCGAGGCAACCAAACAATGAATTCCATGTTCAAGTCTTCCCACTTCCAAGAAATGCTAATATCTTGAGATAAACCTCCCGACTTTTGATACTCAACTTTCACTTGTTGACAATTCGGACACTTAGCCACAAATCTCGCAATATCGTTCATCATCCCTTTCACGACCCACAGGTACACCCTAGATGTAACATGGAGTACTTGACCCCGAAAAGGTCTCATATATGCCCTTATCATATCATAACATAAGATAATAGAGCAATAAGAGTAAAAGCGCATTTAAGTCTTAAGAAGTTTCATAAAAACAAAGAGGAAGTCTAGACTTGCCTCAATTAGCCATCTATTACAATCGAAGTCTGAAATAGGGTCACAACCATTATAATAAAATTTGAAAAGTTTAATACAATGAAAGAAATGAACTACAAAATATCACTCGTCCTCGGATCCATGAGGACTCACCACAAGCAAGGAGAATAGTCGAATCCAAGCTTGTATCCAAGGAAGATCACCTTAAACACTGGAACCTACATTTTGTGGAAAAATGTAAAAAATATAGGTTAGTACAAAAATGCACGAAGTATGATAGTCATGCATAAAAACCTTGAAGCATGCTAAAAAGGACATTTTAGTTGAAAAGAACGCACTTTACCAAGTTTAAGAATCATCATGAAGATTAGTGTAAAAGCATAAGTCATAAGTGATGAGTCCATAATTTGGACTCTTTTAGGGATTTATTTTAATGGATTTAGTGTCCTCAAATGCATATTTAGTCCCAATAACTGATGTAAATCCTTGAGTTTCAGGTATTTTGAGTTAGAGACAAAGCATGGACACTATGGAGCAAAAAGGAACAAGCCATCTAAAAGAACGAAGAAAAGAAGGCCTGAGGATCGCCGAAGCCATTGAGCGAGTCGCTGAATGGCCTTGGTCTCACCCAATGTTCCAGTGTGCCAAGCCTGAAGAACAAAATCAAATAGGTGATAGAAAAGAGCAGTCGGCGAGTCACCGAACAATTCCGTGAAGCAGTGCCATATCGCCCAATTTTTATAACTTGAAGTTGCTGAAGGACAATGAAGAAAGGCAATGAACCAGATCAAAGGGCAGATCGCCGAGTGGATCGTGATCTCGACTAATTGCGCTAAATGATCCTTTGAATCACAATTTTTGACAACTATAAATACATGTTTGAATTTTTAGTTTAGCAAGAAGTTTTATATTTTTCGAAACTCAGTTTTTAGAACTTAGTTTTTGGAGACTATTTTCCTTAGCTTTGAAGAGTTCAATATTTCCATTTTCTTAGCATTTGGAAGTGGGTATTGAAGATTCTTTATCCTTGACGTGTTTAAAGACAATATTTATCATACCCATTTGATGGAAACACTTATTGGTATCGATTTCTATCTCTTTATTATGTCTAGCTAAAACCCCAATTCTTGGGTGTGTGATTTTGTGAATATGGGTTGAATTTACTGCTGGGTATTGCTAATTGATTGTTTAGAGGTGATTTCGTTCAGCAGTTGTATTTGAATTAAATGGGGTTGTAGTTGCAAATACAATTTTATCTTCGTGTTTTTGACTTACTCGAGAGAGAGGTTGTAAAACCAAAACTACTGAATCGATAGTCAATGGTTATTGGGTTGTCGTGGGTTCAGCTCGAGAGAGTGAATACTAAACCCTCTCCCATACATTTATCTCGAGAGAGTGAATGGACTAAGGTGAATGTTGTGCTTCATTGCCGCTTATCGGTTTTCGAGAGAAACCAATTTGATTCTGGATAAATTGTTCGAGAGAAAATCTACCCCCACTAAAGTCTAGCCTAGTTACCAATTTGCAATGAGTTACTATCAATAGCATTTACTTGGTTGTGTATTTTATCCCATATTCCTATCACATCCCAAGACTCCCGTCTCCATATTTGCATTTTCGCTTTAGTTGTCTCTTTAATTGATAATTGTTTACAAAACTCCCTTCGATAATTGACACTTGTTTCACCCATTTTAATTTATCACATTTTTACTCGTTAATATCCATAGCTATAAATAACTTGAACATGTTTTTACTTTTCTATTGATTCTCAATTACAAACCGCTTCCTGTGGGAACGATCCCAACCCTTGGTTGGGTTATATTACTATTGAACGGCCATGGACGCTTAGTATTGGATGAAGCGCCCGAATACATCAAGTCAAAATGGCGCCGTTGCCGGGGAGTGGTGCTAATTGAGAATTTTTAGTTAAGTTGGATTTGTTCTTGTTAGTTATAGCTCTACTCACTTAATTTTTAGCTTTGTTTTACTTGTTTATGTTGTAAACATGAAGTATGAACGCAAACGGCAGCAATGGCAACCAAGTAGGCCATCAAGGCGACATCAGAAATCTCAACGATGTCAACGAGCCTCATGCTAATGACCCCCATCTCATGGGAGGTATTGGTGCCATTCTCTTACCTCCGGTCGAAGGGAATGCAGTGTTCCACATCACGAGTACTATGTTGCTACTGTTGTAACTAAAAGGGCTTTCAGCAGTTTAGCTCATGAGGATCCCCATGAGCACATTAGAAACTTTGGGGATGTATGCAGACCATTCTCTTTCAAGAATATCTCCCAAGAATCGGTCCGGTTGAGGTTGTTCCCATTCTCTTTGATGGGAGAGGCTTGCAAGTGACTGGTTGAATGCCACGTGAATCAATCACTTCATGAGAGGAGTTGGTCACCGCATTTCAAGTGTGATTTTTCCCTCCCTCGAAGATGATGACTCTTCGGGACAACATTCAGAGCTTCAAGCGTCTAGAATACGAGCCTATTTATGAAACTTGGCTGCGATTCAAAAAGTTGGTGCTTCAATACCCAACCCATCGCTTGCCTGATAAGGTGTTGATGCAGTATTTTACCGAAGTCTGGATTCGGTAAATAAGGGTATTGCTGAGTAACTCTCTCCGGGAGGTTTGATGCAACAACCTTATGTGATAGCTGCTCAGCTTTTGGATGGCATGACTACCATAAACATGGCGTGGTATACCCATAAAGACCAGGTCTCCCTTCTCATATTCAAGTTAACTAAGGACAAATGGAGAAGGACCAAAAGAGGGACCAAAACATGGCCAAGATCATGACACAACTTGATATTTTGTCTAAAAATGTCATGGGAGGTGGTGCTCGAAGTGTCAATGACGTGGGTGTCGGGTGTGCTAATCCGGATGAATCCAAGTTTGAAGCCTTGTATAATGAAGAGGTAAATTTCCTAGCCAACCAAGGTGGTGGCTATCGTTCAAACTACCCGAAGCAGGGTGGTAACCAAGGTTGTGCTAGGGATGAAGGTTGGAAAGATTGAGATTGTGAATGGAGGGACCATAATCCGAATTGGATTGATGGGGAGAAGGATAGGTATGTGCCTCCCCACGAGCGCCGAAAGCCGAAAGATTCGGAAGGTGGTCGGTTTGAGGAATTCTCTCTCATATCCTCAACAAAGTTGAAGGGTCAGACAAGATTTTCAAAGAAATGAAAGACGACGTGTCTACCCTTAGCCAGACCGTCACCTCCCATTCAGTGTCGATCAAGCAGTTGGAGACCCAAATGGGTCATATATCGTCTCATCTCAACCTAAGACAACAAGGGATTTTGCCTAGTGATACTATGGCTAATCCCAAAAATGAGGTTTGAAGATGGACTTGCGTCGTGCCGTGACGTTAACTAAGGCGATGCTTGGGAGGCAACCCAAGACCCCTTTATTGCTTAATTTTGCTTTGATAAAATAAAGGTGTGTTGATTGTGTAGGTGGAAGTGTGGAAAGTGTTCGAAAAGTGTAAGTTGGCGAGCATCATGTCTATTTAGCGAATCGCCAAAGAGGTCGGCGACCCTGACCTAGACTCAAGACATCTTCAGAATGGAGTCTGTAAAACTCGGTGAGCCCAGGAAATTATCGGCGAGTCGCTAACTATGTTGGCGATCCTGACGGAGACCGTCGTTTGGACCCCCACAATAACTGGAGGTCCTATAAAATTTGGCAAGGTGAATGACTACTCTGTGTGTCACCGAGTAGCTCGGCGAGCACGACTAATGTCGTCGAATGGGCGTGAACTGGACGGTTTTTTAGGCCACAGGTTTAAAAGTTTCAAATTCATTCACTTTCCCTCACTTTTCATCTTCACAAATTCACATCCGCACTCTAGTTTCTATATTTCTTAAATTTTTAAAGTATTTTTAGCGTTTATTTGTGCTCGGAGTTGGATTACATTGCCGCCTAGTGATTCAATCTTTATTAATCGGCATCAAAGGTTGGTTTTCCGAACCCTAAGATTATTTAATCAAAATTGTACTCATTTGCATGATCTTACCGTGTAGTTATGTGCTGGGCCTCTCTGATAGGATTAGCATGTGTAAATACCAATTTTAATTCGAATATCTTACCCGTAGTGTCTTGGTTGTTGAAATTCTGTAGCTTGGTGCGTTGAAATATATCAAAACTCTATGGGTAGTGCTTGCATTTTATGGGTCTTGTTTGAATTTATGTTGCGCATGATTTAATTGTGTTTTCATGGGTTGCAGAGTTAAATTCGAGAAGTTGGGTTGAAAGTAGGCACGTTGGGTCGTTTGGCGAGTTGGGTCGAGCTCGCCAAACCACTCGGCGGTTCACCAAAGTTCCCCATCTCGCATTTAATTTCATGCTAAATGTGTTGCTTGGGGGTGTTGATGAGTCCACAATTTGGACTCTTTTAGGTATTTATTTTAAAGAATTTAGTGTCCTCAAGTGCATATTTTATCCCAATAACTGATGTAAATCCTTGAGTTTCAGGTATTTGGAGTTAGAGACAAAGCATGGACACTATGGAGCAAAAAGGAACAAGGCAGTTGAAAAAATGAAGAAAAGAAGGCTTGAGGATCGTCGAAGCCATTAGGCGAGTCGCCGAATGGCCTTGGTCTCGCCCAATGTTCCAATGTGCCAAGCCTTGAAGGACAAAATCAAATAGGCGATAGAAAAGAGCAGTCAGCGAGTCGCCGAACAGTTTCGCGAAGCAGTGCCATATCGCCCAATGTTACAGAACTTGAAGTTGCTGAAGGACAATGCAAAAAGGCGATGAACCAGATCAAAGGGCAGATTGCCGCGTGGATCGGCGATCCTGACTAATTGCGCCGAATGATCCTTCGTAGCACAATTTTTGACAACTATAAATACCTGTTTGAATTTTTAGTTTAGCATGAAGTTTTATATTTTTCAGAACTCAGTTTTTAGAACTTAGTTTTTGGAGACTATTTTCCTTAGCTTTGAAGAGTTGAAGATTTCCATTTTCTTAGCATTTGGAAGTGGGTATTGAAGATTGTTCATCCTTGACGTTTTAAAAGACAATATTTATCATACCTATTTGATGGAAACAATTATTGGTATCGATTTCTATCTCTTTATTATGTCTAGCTAAAACCCCAATTCTTGAGGTGTGATTTTGTGAATATGGGTTCAATTTACTGCTGGGTATTGCTAATTGATTGTTTATGCGCTGTTTAGAGGTGATTTTGTTCAGTAGTTGTGTTTGAATTAAATGGGGTTGTAGTTGCAAATATAATTTTATCTTCGTGTTTTTGACTTGCTTGAGAGAGAGGTTGTAAAACCAAAACTACTGAATCTATAGTCTGTGGTTATTGGGTTGTCATGGGTTCAACTGGACAGATTGAATCCTAAACCCTCTCCCATACATTCAGCTCACGAGAGTGAATGGACTAAGGTGAAGGATGTGCTTCATTGCCGCTTATCGGTGTTCAAGAGAAACCTATTTGATTCGGGGTATGTTCGAGAGAAAATTTACCCCCACTAAAGTCTGGCTTAGTTACCAATTTGCAACGAGTTACTATCAATAGCATTTACCCGGTTGTGTATTTTAGCCCATATTCCTATCACATCCCAAGAATCCCGTCTCCATATTTGCATTTTCGCTTTAGTTGTCTCTTTAGTTGATAATTTCTTACAAAACCCTCTTCGATAATTGAAACTTGTGTCACCCTTTTTAATTTATCATGTGTTTTACTTGTTAATATCTATAGTTATAATTAACTTGAACACATTTTTACTTTTCTATTGATTCTCCATTACAAACCGCTCCCTGTGGGAACGATCCCAACCCTTGGTTGGGATATATTACTATTGAACGACCATGGACACTTAGTATTGGCTGAAGCTCCCGGATACGTCAAGTCAATAAGCATATTGAACCAATAGGTCATCATATCATCTTGGAAACATACCATAATACTGTCAAAGCATCCTTGTGGCATGTATGAATAAGATCCCATAATCCTACCTATACTAAGGAAAGCTTATTGAGTAACTATAGTTCATAACTCATACTCTTGTTCATACTATTATAAAGGGAGATTAGCTTTAACCGACATAGTCCCTGTGAGCTTAACATGAAATCCGGTGTCTACCCCACACCGAAAAGGGGTTGTCCTACTTGTCTAAGGTAGAACTATACTCTTAGCTTAGGTGGATCAACTAGCTAAGGACCTATATGGGCACATAGTTTATGGGATAAGAATATTGCTTCTAGAAACCCGGACTCAACTAAGGTAGAAAGTTTCCATCTCATGAGATATATTTAGGAACTCGGACTCAACTAGTGTAGAAGGAACCCATTTGGAAAGCCGGACTCAACTAGTGTATAAGCTTTCAAGGGAAGCCGGACTCAACTATCGTATAAGCTTCCATCTCATATTTATATCCACTCGGTGCTAAGCATCAATTCCCATTGAGTTCATATTAGGTCTTGACTTAAGTTCACAAGTTCAATCCAACACAACTCATACTAAAGCTCATAGATTCATTATGTGAAACTAGTCTTCCAACCTTAGAATCACTACATGTGACGAACCTTTCACATCATATCATATTCAACCAAAAATATGTACATGATAATAATCATCCAATCAACACAACAATTATATCATAATCATACTCACTTTACCCTTAAAGTGATCTAAATGCATATACTTACATCTCATAATCATGAATAATTCATATACTTTGCCCTTCAAGGATCATAGATCATATTCCACCAACTTATCTATTATTACTACACTAGACATGGAGGAAAACATAATTCAAGTAATTCTATTACATCATGCATAATTCCATCATATTCTACTTGCATCAATCAACACACCAACTTTTTGATTCAATTTGGGGAAATAAGGGAATTCATCATAAAAATAGTAAATAATCATAAATTTGATCATAATATAAAGCAATTAAACCATTAAAATTGTTTTTGAAGTGAATTCATGACTTGGAGTAAACCCTAGTTTTTGGGGAAGTTACACGCTTTGAATTTGAGTTTGGAGGGACTCCATGGATGAAAACTATCCATGGATCAAAGACTACCATACCTTGATGAATAATTACCACGAATTTGAGAAGAAAAGATGGATCGTTCAACCCTAGCTTCACTTTTCTTCTTCTTCTTCCTTGGGGTTCTAGAGAGAGAATATTTGGGGAGGTTGAGTTTGGGAATTGATTTTGGAAATAATGAGAGGGATGATTTAGTTTAAGGGTCTTAAAACCTTTTATAGGTGGTCTAAACTAAGTTAAAACGACACCACTTAATAATAATTAACACCCCCAAACACCCCTAGACTTAACCCCCAAAGCTAACAAAATAACTGTTTTCCAACCCTTGACCTACGACTTCACAACCCACGGCCCGTGCTGGTTAAATGTGGTTCATGGTCTGCGTCTTGCAATGGAGAGATTGACCTACGGAGCCAAGCCACATGGCTTGGACCCATCCACGAGGCATGGGTCCTGCCTGTGGCTACTGCCTTAGGCAAATTCCAAGGAGACCTCACCCACGCTTCCCACCTACGCTGTGTGGGTCCATCCACGTGGCGTGGGTGGTCTCTTGGGTCGTGCTGGGTTTAGACAGTTCTAGGGTCCTCCTCAAGGACCCATGGTTGGTCCTTGGGGGGTCGTACCTTGATGTATTAACCCAAAAACAGATATATTGAGTACCGGGGGTTATTTACGACTCTGACCCTTACATTAGGCTCTAGTTTAGTCTACAAATTTTCTGGAATGTTACAATATCTCCCCTTTGGGAACATTCGTCCTCGAATGACGATCTAGACACCTTACGGAATTGAAGACTTAAGATTAGCAGCCCATCATGCATGAAACATCAAAATAATGCACAATTTGAAGGAGGAAACGTCAACTCCATCTAAAACCATAATCAATGCAACACAAGGGAGTAGGAACTACATCTAACAACCCAAATATGCATAA
The DNA here is from genome assembly GCF_900185275.1 of Solanum verrucosum. Taxonomy (NCBI): domain Eukaryota; kingdom Viridiplantae; phylum Streptophyta; class Magnoliopsida; order Solanales; family Solanaceae; genus Solanum; species Solanum verrucosum. The sequence goes on from NW_026019908.1 coordinate 187,955, forward strand.
ACTCAATATTTCTTATATTCATAGGAGGAACTACCTTCTCCAACTAAAATAATGCTCAACACAACATCATAGAGCCAATATGCCAATACTCTCAAAAGCATACTAAGGCATATTCATCAACCTATCTCATGAAGTCAAAATAGGCAATTCATACTAAATGCACAACAACATGAGGAACATAATTCATGAAAACTCATTTTCTCCCTAAACATGAATTTCATAAGGAACATGCAATCATAAGGAAATAAAGGAAAAACTTAAGACGAACTAATTACCTTTAGCTTGAATAGGAATAGAAGGAAAAATATGAGGATATCGGGATTTCATATCAGCCTCGGCCTCCCAAGTAGCACCCTCAACTAACTGATTCCTCCATAAAACCTTCACGGAAGCTATTTCCTTATTTCTCAATCTCTTGACTTGCCAGTCAAGGATCTCTACCGGAACCTCTTCATAGGAAAGGCTTTCATCAACTCAATCCCTCTAGGGGAATAATGGATGTCGGATCCCCAATACACTTTTTAAGCATGGAAACATGAAATATCGGATGAACCGGGGCCAACTCATTTGGCAAATCCAACTCATAGGTAACTTTCCCAATACGCTTCAAATTTGATATGAGCTACATACCGGGGACAAAGTTTCCCTTTCTTGCCAAACCTCATCAAGCCCTTCATGGGTGAGATTTTTAAATAGACCCAAACACCAACTGCAAACTCTAGGTCCCTTCTCTTCACATCGGCATAAGACTTTTGCCTACTTTGAGCCGTTCTCAACCTCTCTCTAATGAGCCAAACTTTCTCAATAGCCTCATAAACCGATTTGGGACCAATAAGAGCAATCTCACCTACCTCAAACCAACCAACCGAAGACCTAAATCTCCTACCATACAAGGCTTCAAAAGGAGCCATACTAATACTTGAGTGGTGACTATTATTGTAGGCAAACTCTATCAATGGTAAGTGGTCATCCCAATTACCTTTAAAATCTATCACACATGCCCTCAGCATGTCTTCTAAGGTCTGAATGGTGTGTTCCGCTTGACCATCCATTTGGGGATGAAAGTCGTGCTAAGCTTAACCTTATTACCAAGACCTTTTTGGAATGACTTCCAAAAATGTGAAGTAAATTGAGTACCCCGATCCAAAATTATAGATAAAGAAACTCCATGTAACTTCACTATCTCTCTAATATACAAATTGGCATCGTCTTCCGCCGAATGAGAAACCTTGACGAGAATAAATTGGGCTGATTTTGTCATTCTATCAACAATGACCTAAATAGAGTCATATAGCCTTCGAGTACGAGGCAAACCCATAATAAAATCCGTATTCACCTCTTCCCATTTCCAAGTGGGAATTGGTATATCTTACAAAAACCCTCCCGGGCTTTGATGCTCAACCTTAATTTGTTGACAATTAGCACATTTGGCTACAAATTCCGCAATATCCTTTTTCATAACATTCCACCAATAGACTTCCCGTAGGTCACGATACATCTTGGTGGCTCCCGGATGAATAGAATATCGAGAACCATGAGCTTCTTCTAAAATTTTCTCCCTCAACCCATCAACATCCATAATACATAATCTACCTTGGTACCTAAGTACCCCATCTTCCCCTTGGGAGAAAGCCTCAACGGACTTCTTGAGTATCAGTTCTTTCAATTCAACTAATATAGGATCAAGGTCTTGTTTAAACTTCACATTCACCACAAAGGACGATTCAGAGCCATTATGAACCATGAAACCACCCTTTGTGGAATCCACTAGTTGGACACCTAGCCGAGCCAACCTATGCACATCACCAACTAACTCTTTCTTTTCATCTTCTATATGAGCCACATTACCCATGGACAATCTACTAAGTGCATCTGCTACAACATTAGCTTTGCCGGGGTGGTAAAGGACACTCATGTCATAATCCTTCAAAAGTTCTAACCACCTTCTTTGTCGGAGATTCGAGTCTTTTGACTAAACACATATTGAAGTATCTTGTGATCGGTGAAAACATCCACATGGACCCCATACAAGTAATGTCTCCATATTTTCAAAGCAAACACAACCACCGCTAATTCAAGATCATGGGTCATATAATTCTTCTCATGTACCTTAAGTTGCCTCGAAGCATAAGCAATCACTTTCCCGCTTTGCATGAAGATACATCCCAACCCAACTCTAGAGGTATCACAATATACAACAAAACCATCCTTACCCTCCGGTAAGGTCAACGCTAGAGAGAAAGTAAGTCTATCTTTCAACTCTTGGAACCATTTCTCATAAGCCTCCGACCACTCAAACTTAGCCTTCTTTTGAGTCAAAGCCATCAACGGAGAAGCAATGGAGGAAAACCCCTCAACAAACCTCTTATAGTAACCGGCCAAACCCAAAAACCTTCTAATGTCAGAAGGAGTTAGAGGTCTAGGCCAACTCTTGACCGCATCCGTCTTCTTAGGGTCTACCTCAATACCCTTATTTGACACTATATGACCAAGGAAAGCCACAAACCTTAACCAAAATTCACACTTGCTAAATTTTGCAAAGAGTTGTTGGTCCTTAAGAACTTGTAGCACAATTCTCAAATGGTCCATATGATCATTTTCACTCCTTGGGTAGATCAAAATATCATCGATGAACACAATCACAAACATGTCTAGGTATTGCCTAAACACTCTATTCATTAGGTCCATAAATGCCTCCGGGGCATTAGTTAAGCCAAATGACATCACAAGGAATTCATAATTCCCATACCTAGTTCGGAAAGCCGTCTTGGGTATATCATCCCCTCTCACCCTTAGTTTGTGATAACCCGAACGAAGGTCAATTTTGGAGAAATAGCTAGCCCATTGAAACTGATCAAATAAGTCATCAATTCTCACAAGGGGATATTTATTCTTGATGGTCACTTTGTTTAATTGACGATAGTCGATGCACATTCTAAGAGACCCATCCTTCTTTATAATAAACAATACTGGAGAACCCCATGGAGAGATACTCGGTCGAATAAAATCCTTGTCTAACAAATCCTTTAGTTGCTCTTTCAACTCGGTCGGAGCCATTCTATAAGGAGGAATGGAGATAGGTTGTGTATTCGGTAAAAGATCAATACCAAAATCTATCTCATGCTTGGGAGGAATACCAGGCAAATCATCGGAGAAAACTTTCGGGAACTCATTCACTACCGGAACCGACTCTAGAGAAGGGGTTTTGGACTCAACATCCATTACCCTTACAAGATGGTAAATGCACCCTTTGGAGATCATTTTCCTAGCTTTGAGGCAAGAAACAAATCAACCTCTAGGGATAGAATTTCCCCCCTTTCACTCTAAAATAGGTTCATTTGGAAATTAGAATTTAACCACCCGAGTCCTACAATTTATAGAGGCATAAAATGCATACAACCAATCCATACCCAAAATCACATCAAAGTCTAGCATGTCTAACTCTACCAAATCCACCAAAGTAACTCTTTGGGACAACTTCTATAGACTTTTTTTCCACTACCGAGTCACCAACTGGGGTAGAAACCGAAAAAGGTTCTACTAACACTTCAGGGAGTATTTCAAACTTCATGGCCACAAAAGGTGTCACGAAGGACAAAGTGGCACCGGGGTCTAACAATGAATATACATCAATATAAAATACTTTTAACATACCGGTCACAACATCCGGGGAGCTCTCTTGGTCACCTCGGGATTGAAGAGCATAAAAGTGGTTTTGCTTTTGAGCATTGGAGTTTGAACCGCTTGGAGGAGCTTGTTTATCTTCCCTTCCCTTAACCTTGAGCATAGGACAATCTCTCATCTTGTGGCCACTCTTCCAACAACCATAGCACCCATCCGAGCCAACTAAGCACTTGCCATTTTGTTTTCTACCACATTTTGCACAATTAGGCCTAGCAATATATGAACACTACTATTGCCTCCTTGAGGTTTAGGGTCATACACCCTATAATTGTTGACCCTTGAGGTAGCACTAGAGGAGCCTTGGTTAGAGAACCTTTGTTTGAACCTTGTCCGATCTTGTCCATCAGACCTAGCATTAAAGAAATTCCCATCACCGATTCTAGCTCTTTTCACCTTCCTATTCTTGTCTTGGAGTTTCTCTTCCTTCATTTGTTGAGCATACACCATGAAACGTGATATATCCATATTATCATGAAGCATTGCCGAACGACATTCTTTTCTCACCAATCTAGATATACCCGTCAAATACCTACTCATCATATCCCTTGAGTCTGCCACCAAAGCCGGAGCATACTTGGACAATTGGGTAAACTTTAGAGAATATTCTTGAATACTCATACCTCATTGACGAAGGTTAACAAATTCTTCCACCTTAGCTTCCCTCAACTCTCAGGGAAAGAACCTATCAAGGAACGCCAATTTGAACACTTCCCACTCCATTGGACCCGCTTCTACCGGCCTATTGTTCTTCCATTGAGTATACCATACTTGAGCCACACTTTTCAATTTATAAGCGGCTACCTGTGCTTTCTCTACTAAAGTCACCCTCATGGAATCAATTATCTTGTAAATCTCTTCCAAAAACTATTGAGGATCCTCTCCCACTTTGGAACCAAGAAACATGAGAGGGTACATCCTAGCAAAATCCCTCAATCTAGAAGCCATTGAATTCACATTAGTGTTCATAGGAGCAATCACCTCTCTATTAGCTTGAGTTGTCTCAACTTGAGCCAACAATTGGATAGTAGACCTAAACTCCACATGGGTCACATTCTCCATCATGGGATCAACTGGAGCTTGGTTAACTTAAGGAGGAGCTCCTTGATTCACATTTTTCTCTTCCACCCTTCTTGCGTTAGCCCTTCGTGTATTCATTTCCTAAAGACACAAGAAAAGGATTAGAAGGAAGATCTTATAGAGTTAAACTCTATTGCACGACTTAAGAGTAATGAAAGAAGTGGAATTTCCTAACATCTTATAGCCTCTCATTCATAAATGTGGCGTGCTTCACACTCATGAACAAGACTCTACTAGACGTGACTTATGAGACATCATCCTAGAATCATTCTAAACCTTTTGCTCTGATTACCAAGTTTGTCACGACCCAGGGGTACACCCTAGATGTAACATGGAGTACTTGACCCCGAAGGAGTCTCATACAAGCCCTTAGCTTATCATAACATAAGATAATAGAACAAAAAGAGTAAAAGCACATTTAAGTCTTAAGAAGTTTTATAAAAGCAAAGCGGAAGTCTAGACTTGTCTCAATTAGCCATCTATTACAATCGAAGTCTCAAATAGGGTCACAACCCTTACAATAAAATCTGAAAAGTCTAATACAATGAAAGAAAGGAACTACAAAATATCACTCATCCTCGGATCCATGAGGACTCACCACAAGGAAGGAGAATAGTCGAATCCAAGCTTGTATCAAAGGAAGATCACCTCAAACACCGAAACCTACACTTTGTGGAAAAATGTAGAAAAATATGGGTTAGTACAAAAATGCACTAAGTATGATAGTCATACATAAAAACCTTGAAGCATGCTAAAAAGGACATTTTAGTTGAAAAGCATGCACTTTACCAAGTTTAAGAATCATCATGAAGATTAGTGTAAAAACATAAGTAATAAGCATATTCAACCAATAGGTCATCATATCATCTTGGAAACATACCATAATACCCTCAAAGCATCCTTGTGCCATGCATGAATAAAATCCCATAATCCTACCCACACTAAGGAAAGCTTATTGAGTAATTATAGTTCATAACTCATAATCTTGTTCATACTATCATAAAGGGAGATTAGCCTTAACCGACATAGATCATGTGAGCTTAACATGGAATCTGATGTCTACCCCACACTGAAAAAAGGTTATCCTACTTGCCTAAGGTAGAACTATACTCTTAGCTTAGGTGGATCCACTAGCTAAGGACCTATGTGGGCATATAGTTTAAGGGATAAGAAGATTGCTTCTAGAAACTCGGACTCAACTAAGGTAGAAGGTTCCCATCTCATGAGATACATACATATACGAACCCGGACTCAACTAGTGTAGAAGGAACCCATTTGGAAAGCCGGACTCAACTAGTGTATAAACTTTCAAGGGAAGCCGGACTCAACTATCGTATAAGCTTCCATCTCATATTCATATCCACTCGGTGCTAAGCATCAATTACCATTGAGTTCATATTAAGTCTTGACTTAAGTTCACAAGTATTGAATAATGTCTTGACACTCAATCAAACACAACTCATACTAAAGCTCATAGATTCATTAGGTGAGACTAGTCTTCCAACCTTAGAATCACTACATGTGACAAACCTTTCACATCATATAATATTCAACCAAAAGTGTGTACATGAGAATAATCATCCAATCAACACAATAATTAGATCGTAATCATACTCACTTAACCCTTATAGTGATCTAAATGCATATACTTACATCTCATAATCATGCATAATTCATAAACATGTTTTTCATTAAATTCTAGGCTTGTAAAAAAATCATAAACTGAAGAATTCGGTTTCTTTGGGATTTACTGTGCAAATATACCCATTGATAATATCCCACATATCTTAAATGGAAGCCCTAACTTGAATTTCTTGAATTGAGACTTGAAGCTTTGAAATCCTAATTCTTGCTTGAGAGGAACTTGAGAGTAATGATTATGAATTTGGAAGTTATGCATAAAGTGAGAGGGGTTTAGGTCGATTAATTACTTTTAATTTCATTTAAAATAGTCCAAAACAACGTAGTATAAGGGTTAAAAATGAAAAAGACCAAAATATCCTTCTAGAGATTTGAATTCGACAGGTTCCACAAGGATATCTACAGTTCATGATTCCTTCTTTCTACAAACCATAGAACCCTGTTGGTAGAAATCAGAGAAAAATACTGGATTTATGAAGTTCAGACCATGAGATTTAATTACGGTCCATGATTCACATTACGATTTGTAAAAATCATTTGTGTTTTTTAGAGAGGAAACTCTGAGTTTCAAGACTTGGGTCTACGGGCTCAGTCTACAGTCCGTAAAAGCAGAGGGATTTCCCTATTTTTTAAAGTCTCATTGGATCTCATCTACGATGTTGTATGTAAATCCTCAAAATCTATACACTTAGAATTTTTTCAGAGTTTCTCCTGATCTACGCTCAACTAGGAATTTATGAGATATCACATATTTATACATCGAAATATTTTTAATTCTCTATGTTAACAAAACGTAGCAATTTTGATCTTCATTTTAGTAATAATAAAAAACATAATGACAATTATCTTTGACAAAATTAATTTGTGAGATGCACGTGAACTATTTAGTTAACAAAAACCATCAAAACTAATTGCTCTCAATTTATTTTCTCAATTTTATAATTTATGATTTTAAAAATAAAATAACACTATCGAGGACTTAAATGAGATATAAACGTCAATCTTTTTTTTTTATATACAATACAAAGTAGAAGAAAACGCAACGTTGATTTAATTTTCTTAAGGTAGAATACTAAAAGATCTTGAAATTTGGTACATATTATTAATCGTACATCTAAAGTACTTATAGTCTTAATTACCCCTAATTTAATAACATTATTCTTTTTTATGTTGATATGATAAACATCTTGAATACACTCTCTTTTAAGTATGTGCTGATTAAAAAATAGAATAGTTAATTATAGGTAGGGGATTTTCAACTGTTAATTATCAAGTAGTCATATACAACGATTTATTTATTCTATTTTATGTAGTTTTTTTTTTTGTTTCTACGTACTATACAATGCATATTTTATTCAATTTTAGATCTTTTTAAAAAAACAATCTTTAGTTTTAATGATTATTTGTGACAACTATTTATTTATTTATTTCAGGTCAAATTTATAAAAATACTGGTCAGATGTCCATTATAAAAAGAGAATAAGCTAAAAACTAGAGTATATTGATCGATTGTTTCTTGCTATTTTCTCTTTAAATGTAGTGATTATTTAATTTAGTTGTGAATTCCTTTTGGGGCCAAATTTGTAAAAAAAAAAAGTAAAGAAGAAAATAAGACTGGTTACAGCCCAAGTATTTTAGCAAAATTATTTAAAATAAAAAAATTAAATCGTGAGTAGGAGAAGGGAAAATGGGGGAGTGGATTACAATGTGGGGGAATTGAACCTTCATATAACAAGGTGAGAGTTCAGTTAGCCAATCAACTGAGCTAGTAAAATTTTTCAAATTAATAAAAAGATTGGAATTGTAATTGCGTACCTTTTTATTTTTTTTTAGATATTCTAACTATGTATTGACGCATGGACATAAAAAATCATGTGACAAATTAATTATGTCTTATACCTAAGTTCATGGTGCTTAATTTTGGTAAATATAACAGATTAAACTTGTTCACATATATAATTGAATGATCACTTTACACCAACCTTCAAATTAAGAGATTAGTTTTGCCAATTTTTGTTTTAACTATTTTAGTTTTCTTTGCCACTAAGTTGATGACTTCTTCAATTGATACATTAGTACAAAAATTAAGCCTACTTTCTTTTATAAGAACTAAACATTTTTATGTTTATTAAATCAGTAAATGACATGGAATGTATCTTACAATATGACGAAGATTGAAATCTTTGTGTATACTTTTCAAACTATTTCAATATTTATAAAAGAATACCAAAGTAATAACCTAAACAAGAATCATACAAACGTAATAACCTAAACAAGAATCATGAAATTAAATTATGAAAGATGTTGTTGAACAATAGCGGGAGTGGAATTGATTTATGTAAACTTGAGAACCAAGGAATGTTGAGTTGAGTTGAAATTAATTTTGATGATGGACGAACAACTATAGAAGAACTAAGTGTTGGAAACCTAACTTATTTTGAGATATAATAATTATTTTTCCAACAATAAGTCCTTAACAACTTTCAATAAGGAACTGACTGTGCTTATGATTGAGAAATGACTAAATAAAAACTAAGTCCTTAACAAGTCTCATGGAGGAACTAGATTGCAAAAGTTATATGCATAGAGTGAATGAACCAGGTCTTTCACAGATGACTGCTAATCAGAAGTTGTGAAATTGATTCTAAGTGCAAGATGGGGTCCTTGAGGAATTGTATTTATGAGCTACATGTATGGATTAAGGAACATGAATTCAGCATAAAAAAATTGATAAAGAGTTTTAGAAATAAGAGAAATTGTGTGGAGGTCGAAGCAAATAAGGAAATCAAGTCCAAATAAGATTGGATTCCTTAACCAATTTCTGATGGAATTTGGAGTAAGAAGCCAAGGGAACTTCAGCCATCAATATTCCTATATAAAACACCACATTGATGATATTTGGAGCCTACACTATTCACATAGACGAATTATTCTTGGCAAATAATAGTAATTGTGAGGAGTTCTTTGAGAGATTCAAATTATTCAACAAGAGAATCTATTTCCAAAGAAATTGTTGCTTAGTTCTTGAATTGTTAGGTTTGAGTCTTGTGATCTTAATTAAATTAAGATGTTTTCTTTCATATAAGTTTTTGTAATAGGTGATCAATTGTTAGAGTTTGTTTAGTTTTCTTGATTAAGGAATAATTTTGAAAGGATTAGCTACAATAGATTTGATTGTATGTGTGAAAGGTACCAAAGTTTTTTTTGTTTTTCATCTGATGTTTGGAGGCCACATTGGAGCTCTGGATAAACCCGAATCGTGAAGTGCAGGGCTCATTCGGAGGTGGTTCCAACAAGATTTTTTCCATATCAGGGCTCGAAGTTGAGGCCTCTAGTTAAGGGTGAAGCAGTCCCACCACTGCACCACAATCCATGCTGGTGAAATGTACCAAAGTCAATCTTTTTTTATTATTGAGTTGTAACCTAAAACTGCTCGAGTTTAGTAAAGTTTTGAAGTTAACCTACGAAAGTAAGTCAAGTTTTTTTACTCCCTTAAGCAAGGAGTTTTCCACGATAAAATTTCTTGTGCTCTTATATTTCACAAATTTACTTTTTTTTTTGTTTCAGAAGAACTCAGTTCTTCAATGCACTAGGTGGTAGCTAAAATACCAAGAAACATGGTAATCCACTCTTCATTAGCAAAAAAAAAACGATATGATCTTTTAAGAATCATTTGGTTTCTCTTTCTATGATTAGACCAAGCATACATACTGTAATGACCCAGTCAGTCATATTTGGAAAGTTTCATAAATTTACCATTTTGCCCCTTCCGATTTTGACCCAGAGTTATTTCTAATTGAGTTTTGAAAGTTGGTTTCGAACTTTGAGTTTAAAGTTGTGATTTTTGTAAGTTTTGAGTTTGAAAGGTTAATATTGGTAAGAAAGTGGTTTTTGGTGTCTTTTAGAGTTTTGAGTATCGAAATAGAATTTTATCGATTCCTCAGTCCCAGATTCTGAAATCCGGTCTTAGAGAGTTGTCCGTTTCATATTCATAGTCCTTTTACGGATTTGAGTAGGTGATTTTAGGCATAGGTGAGTTCTTGGTTGATTTTTGAGAGTCCCCGAGCTTGAGTTAGTCTTTTTAGGCATTGTATTAGTTTCTTGTGGTTTCCACGGATGTTGGGTCAAGGAGACCTCAAATTCATGTTTCAACGGTTCCATTAAGTCTGGTACGTCAAGTATAATTTGTTTTTTCATACATGATTTGTGTGTACGGGGTTCTGAACAAATTTTGAGGGTCCTTTCGATGATTTTTGTGTTGGCTGATTATCTGGTACCTGGTGTGCATCGGGATTGTGAGAGGTTGGTCGCTTTTGCGAACCTCGTGATCGCGAGGGAAATGTCGCTTTCACAAAGATCCAGGTGGGATGACCTTCGTGATTATGAAGGGCTTGCTCGCGATCACAACCTTCGCTTCCGCAAAGGCCAGTTCTCGATCGCGAAGGCCTAGATTTTAGCAGGGTTCAATTTTGGGAAGCAATGGTTGCTTTTGCAACTTTAGAGAGGGTTTTTCCCTATGGATTTTGGGGTTTAAGCCTCATTTTTCATTTTGATCTTGGTAAACCCTTGGAGACGATTTTTGAAGATATTTCTTGTGTTAAATCATTTGGGTAAGCTTTTGTTATTCTAAAGCTTCATTTTCCTTTGATTATTTATTTATTTTAACATCAAAATTTGGGATTTTGATTGGAAAATGACAAGATTTTTCAAGAACTCAAGTTCTAAACTAAATGGAGATTGTAAACTGATTTTAAGTCCTTTTTCGAAATGGTTTTCACTAATGGATTCCAAATGTCTTAGGTAATGATTTCAAGTAAAGAATTTCGGATTCAAACTTCTTTTCCTGAATTGAGTTTTTGTTGATTGACTCATTTTCAAGTATATGAGTTAGGTATTGTTGTTTTTGAAAGTTTATTGTGAATACTTGTTTGATATAGATTGTGTGGCTTTGAACATTGACCAGAATGGGAAGACTCGAGTCTTAGAGTGACTAGTTTGTTTAATTAAGGCAAATGATCTCATGAACCTTGTATTCTAGTAGAATTTATGTATTCCCTTCATTGTGTGTGTTGAGAATAATGGAAATGAGGTGAGGGTTTAATTGTTCCACATGATAAATCTGAATGAATAAAAATGAGTTGAAATGAAAAGGCCGCTATATGTTGATCATAATGCTCTTGAATTGCCTTGTTGTGACCATTATTGACTGATTGATGAAATGCTTGATATCATGAGTGTGGACTTGAATTGCTTGAATTATTGATTATTGTACACCGTGGTGAGACATGTGATATAAAGCCGATGGAAAATGGTTCTGGCTAGTGAAATGATATAAAGCCGATGGGAAATGCTTCGGCTAGTGAAATGATATAAAGCCAATGAGAAATAGTTTCGGCTAGTGAAATGATATAAAGTCGATTGGAAATGGTTCTGGCTAGTAAAATAATATAAAGTCGATGGGAAATGGTTCCGGCTAGTGAAATAATATAAAGTTGATGGGAAATGGTTCTGGATAGTGAAAAATATAAAGTCGATGGAAAATGATTTTGGCTAGTTATTTGATAAATAGTCGATGAAAAATGATTTTGACTAGTGATTTGATATAAAGCCGATGCAAAATGGTTCGGCTAGTGATATTGTGCCAAAGGGAAATGGTTCTGGCAAAAGATTAATTATTCTGATTTGATGCATTTTGATGTTTAATTTATGTTTGACTTACTTGTTAACCGTGATTGATGCACTTGTTGCATGTGATTGAGCTAACTGACATTGAGATTGACTTACTTGATTCGTGTTGGTTGTTGAGTTGTGACTATTGGACTGTGATTTTGAGCCTTATGAGCTTTGTATTGTAGAACTGTTAGGTTGGGCTAATTTCTATGTAGGTTGTAGTTTGAGGGGGGTCGGTTGGGATGATAAGAGTATGTTTTCTAGCTAGGTTGCTTCATTTTTTAGATTGCTTGGTGGGTACCATGTTATTGGTACTCAGTCCTTGCTTCTACACTTGTGTAGGTTCCAAGCCCGATATCGTGTGATTACTCTTTCTCTCCCATCTCTGAGGTTTTTTACAGAACTACTGAGAGGTAGTTGCTTGTCATCCTGGCGGACCCTCTAGTTTTTTATGCTTTGTTCTATTTGAGAAACAAAGACTTGAAACTTGTACTTATTTCTTAATTCCACACTTTATGTATTAGTGGCTTGTACACATGAAAACTAGGTTTTGGGTGTTAGTAGAATGAATAAGTTTTTCGCGTTATGTTGTTCTTGCTTTATCTTTCTGCATTTTCTTTCATTTCGTTAGTTGAGACTGACTTATCTTGGTGGAAATAGACAATTGTCATCGCGTCCATTTTTGCATCGTGACACATACTTCTTTTAAAGTCAATAGTTAGCAAGTTACATTGATTAAGGTTGTGTTTGGTATGAATAAAAATATTTTACAAAAAATGATTTCCAATTTTTTCATATTTAGTTGGTCAAAAATTGACAAGGGAAAGGATGGTAGGAAAACTCCGCCTAGTGATCGGGTACAAGTGCTCCAAAGAAAAACCAACTATATGCACTCCAAACTCGACATGAGTAAGAGGGTTCTCCCGATATGGTTACCGGTATGTTGAAATTTTTTCACCTTGATGTTTATCGTTTGCTTGATCCTGGTGCTACTTTGTCTTTGGTGACGCCATATGTGGCTATGAGATTTGATGTTCTTTTGGATTTTTTGATTGACCTTTTTCCTATTTCTACACCTATTGGTGAATCTATTGTGGCTAAGAGAGTCTATGGAGGTTGTTGTCTCCTTACCCCATCGAGTCACTCATGTTGATCTTGTAGAGCTTGATATGTTAGATTTCAATGTTATTCTTGGTATGGATTGGCTCCATTCTTGTTATGCTTTTGTTGATTGTAGAACTCGAGTAGTCGGGTTTAATTTCTTGATGAGCCCGTCCTAGAATGGAAAAGGGGAAATTCAATGCCTAAGGGTCAATTTGTTTCTTGTCTTTAAGCTAGAAAGATGATTTCTAAGGCCTGCATTTACCATCTTGTTCGAGTCAGTGATATGGATTCCTAAGCCCCTACTCTTGAGTTAGTCCCATTGTTAATAAGTTTTCGGAAGTTTTTCCCGACGATCTGCTCGGTGTTCCTCCCGAAAGGGGAATAGACTTTGGTATTAACCTTCTATGGTATATTCAACCTATCTCCATTCCTCCTTATCGTATGGCTCTGACAGAACCTAAGGAATTGAAATATCAATTGAAGGACTCATTGGATAAGGGTTTCATCCGACCGAGTATCTCTCCATGGGGTGCTCCAGTTTTATTTGTTCGTAGAAAGGATGGTTTACTTTGCATGTGTATTGATTACCGGCAATTGAACAAGGTTACCATTAAGAATAAGTATCCTCTTCCAAGGATAGATGATTTGTTTGACAAACTAGAAGGAGCAAGTTACTTCTCTAAGATTGACCTCCGGTCAGGTTATCACCAATTGAGGGTGAAGGAAGATGACATTCCGAAGATGTATTTTTGGACTCGGTATGATCACTATGAGTTTTTGGTAATGTCGTTTGGTTTGACTAATGCTCCGGCCACATTTATAGACTTGATGAATAGAGTGTTTAGACAATATCTTGACATGTTTGTGATTGTGTTTATTGATGACATCTTTGATTTACTCAAGGAGTGAGGGTGAGCATGTCGATCATTTGAGGATTGTGTTGCAAGTACTCAAGGACCAACAACTATTTGCAAAGTTTAGTAAATGCAAGTTTTAGTTGAGATTCGTGGCTTTTCTTGGTCACATTATTTTTGGTAGGGGTATTGAAGTAGATTGTAAGAAGACAGACGCGGTTAAGAGGTTGCCTAGACCTCTATCCCCTTCGGATATTCAAAGTTTCTTAGCTTTGGTTGGTTATTACAAAAGGTTTGTGGAAGGGTTTTCTTCGGTTGCATCTCCATTGACTGCATTGACCAAAAGAAGGTTAAGTTCTTATGGTCTTAAGCATGTGAGAAGAGTTTACATGAATTGAAATATAGGATTACCTCCGCTCTAGTGTTGACTTTACCGGAAGGGTTTGATGGGTTTGTTGATAATTCGAAGACTGGTCCAGGGTGTGTTCTTAAGCAAAATGAGAAGGTTATTGCTTATGCTTCACAGAAACTTAAAATTCATGAAAAAAAATCTATCTTACCTATGATTTGGAACTAGTGGAAGTTGTGTTTGGCTTAAGGATTTGGAGGCATTACCTAAATGGTGTTCATGTTGATGTCTTTACCAATCACAAAAGTTTGCAATATGTGTTCAAGTAAACATATCTAAATCTTCACCAAAGTAGGTGGCTTGAGTTGCTAAAGGATTATAACGTGAGTGTGATAGTCTATCACCTAGTAAGGCAAATGTGGTGGCAGATGCTCTTAGTCGGCTATGTAGTGTCACTCATGTAGAGTTATATAAAAAGAAGTTTGTTCGTGATGTTTATAGATTGGCCCGATTGAGTGTTCGGTTATTTGATTCTATTGAAAGGATTTTTCACTTGCTATGATTATCATGATTGCGAAAGATATTTCTCATATATAAATTCGCATTGATGAATAGTTTTCTCATCTATGTTGAATCATGCTTATGGAGTTGTTCTATGTTTTGATCTTGAAAATGTGGATTGGTATTGATAATTACCTTTTCTATGTTAAATTGATATTTGACTTTTATCTATTCCATTGGGATTTAGACTTAGCACTGAGACGTCTTGGAGTGGAGGCTCAAATAGGGTAGTCTCTAGTAGCAACCTCTAGTCCCAAACTACGTGCCCCCGTAGGATTGTCTTAAATGACCTAGCTAGTGGATCCACTTTAGTAAATGATGATATGTATGTATTCTACCCTTGTAAGTAGTTTTTCATTATTTCGGTATGAGGGATATACCGGATTCCATAATATGACTCTTATAGTCTTATTGTTGGTTAAAGCTAATATCCCACAAAATGATTATGTTTTTTTCAAAGTTTTTTCTATCCCACAAAATGATTTTGTTTTCTTCAAAGCTTTTCTTATGTGTTTTATGTTAATGAACTTGACCATGTTTTCACAGTTTTCATGTCATTTCTTCTTTAAAGGTTTCAAATGTTTCAAATAACCTATCTAGTGGATTCACTTTAGCAAATGATGATATGTAAGGATTCTACCCTGGCAAGTAGATTTCCCTTCTTTCAGTATGAGGCATATACCGGATTTCATAATTTAGCTCTCATGGTCTTATTGTCAGTTAAAGCTAAGATTTCACAAAATGATTATGTTTTCTTCAAAGTTTTCTTATGTCCTTTACATTAATGTACTTGACCATGTTTTCATGATTTTCATGTCATTCCTTATTTAAAGCCTTCAAATGTTTTCAATATGATTATGCCTATTCATTTAAAGTCATTCATGTTATCATGCCTATGTTTATGCATATTACCTCATACTTAGTACATTCCATGTACTAATACATACTTGTGCCTACATTGTTTCACTAATGTAGGGTCTGACGCTTTTACCTCCCATACTTATGGCTAGTTGATCCTGACTTTGAAGATTGGTGAGTCCTCATGTTCCGAGGACCGAAACTCTTTTATTGCTTTTTTGTATTTTAGTTTCAGACTTTGTATGTGATGTATGGGTTGCGTCCCAATTACTTTTCTTATAATGTATTAGATGACTGTTGAGACTTATGTAAACTTCTGCTTTGTCAAATTCTTTTATATGAAATGCTTTCTTTAAAATTAATTATTTCTATTATCTTGTATGATGTATGCTAAGTGGCTTGTGTGCAGTCTCTCAAGGTTCTATACGTCATGTTACACATAGGGTATACTATGGGTCATAACACTTTAACCTCAAAATGATCAACTACCCACGAGAGGGAGGAGATGAAACATCAAATCCTACATTAATTAAACAATATAGGCACACATATGCATTAATATATGAAACAAATTAGTATTAGGGATATGCATTAAAACACGAAACATGATCATAAGGGGACATAATCGAAAACATGATATACATGACCAAACTAAAAATAGTAAAACTTTTAAAGAAAGATCATAAGTCGTGAACATGGTCAATCCATCTTAAAATCACAAGGAAATCTTCATAAAATCTCTAAGAACAACTTGGTTCATTTTGTGAAATATTTACTATTAATCGAAATAGACCATGTGAGCTATAACATGAAATCCGATGTCTTGCTCCCACTCTGAAAAGAGAAGTACTTACTTGACAAAGCAAGGACCTTAAACTTCTAGCTTAGGTGGATCCACTAGCTAAGTTACTTAAGATAATCCTATGGGGGCACGTAGTTAGGAACAAAGATATTGCTACTAGAGATCTCTACTAACGGGAGAGCCTCCATCTTAATATCCTCTAGGTGCTAAGTAAAATCCTAAAGGAATTAGTCATAAATACAAACATATCATCATATATGAAAAAGCACAATTAATTTACTAATCCAAGCTTAAATCATTATAGAGTAGATTATTAAACCA
Source organism: Solanum verrucosum (assembly GCF_900185275.1). NCBI lineage: Eukaryota > Viridiplantae > Streptophyta > Magnoliopsida > Solanales > Solanaceae > Solanum > Solanum verrucosum. The sequence goes on from NW_026019908.1 coordinate 204,876, forward strand.
TGAGTGAGAAACCTTTCACAATTCATGAATATGTGAGAAAACCTTTTTCAATTTCATTAATGCTTATCTTGAAGCAACCTAACTCATAAAACATTCCTTTTCATAAATCATGCATAACTTTTCATGAAAACATCATTCATACATTCAAGCTTCTTCGTAAATTCATATATTTTAGGGCTCATAGTAAAAAATCAAGAATAATGCATGGGTTCATGGGAAATAAAGCATGTAAGTAAGTCAAAACAATCATAATAAGATAAAAATCAAATAGTTGAATCAACACAATTTGAACTCATGAAGAATTGAATGAAAACCAAATCAATTAGATTGAAATTAAACTTGGTTTGAGGAAATCTTGGGTTCAATGGGTGAATGGAACCCATTGATGAAACCTTACATACCTTGAGGATCAAAGCCCAAAATCAATGGAGAAATAAGGAGACTTGAAACTTGAACCCTAGGTTTTCTTCTTGGAGTTTGAGAAGATTTGGAGGGGATGAACTTGGATGGAACTTGGGAAATTAAGTGAACGTGAGGGTTTGGGTGGAATTAGGAACAGAAGGATAGTTATATGACTTAAAATTAGGATCAAAATGACATAGTATATGTATTAAATGCATAGGAAAAGACTCAAATACCCTTAAGAAATAATTATCGGATGGCACCTACAATTTCGACCTATGGTTTGTAAGAAGACCCACACACCGTCCTGGTTAGTCGTAGGGTCAACCCCGATTATTGGGATAAAACACTTTCAGGGGTCCTCCGCAAATGCAGACCCCTACCGTGAATGCAGACCAACAACTCATTAAGGCCCGCAAATGTGGTCCTTTCCTCTGTGAATGTAGAGATAGGCCATTCGACCCTCCACGAACACTGAAAGGCTCCCGCAAATGAAGAGGTCAAGACCTTGACCGTCCACGAATGCGGGGTCCCAAAATAATACCTTCCGCGAACGCGGTCACAAGCTCCACGAATGTGGAGACACTCAATAGCATTGATGTTTTCCTTTCAAAGTATCTCCAAATCATTTATAAGCATTTCATAAAAACATGCATATCTTCAAAATTCAAAATTCATAATTCATAGTTCATGAGTTCATCATAGGTTCATAGTTGAAAAAAAACATGATTTAGGCATGGGTTAACATAATTTCAACTAAATATCATATGTTAACATTGAATAATGCATTAGAAGACTTAATCAATCATAATTGGATGAAACCCTCATTTATTGAATACAAACCCTAATTTTATCAATTGGAAATTGAATTAGGAAATCAAAATCTTTGGGGACCTCATGGAGGAAAGGACTCCATGGGTGAATACACAAATACCATTATCCTTTAATCCCAGGAAAATGGAGACTTGAGTGGAATCCTAGCTCTTCTTCTTCTTCCTTAGGTTGAGAGAATTTAGGGAGGATGAATTTGGTTAGATTTAGGGAATTAGGAGAATGGGGTTTGAATTGGTAGTTTTAGGTCTTAAAAACCTTATATAGGGCTTAGGGTAGAAGACTAAATGACATAGTATTGGGTTAAAATAATTAGGAAAATACCCAAAAGCCCCTTAAATAACTGTTGGACCTCAACCTACGATTTGGACCTACGTTCCATAGGTCTTTCTACGGACTGTACTGGTCAACCATAGAAAGTTTCAGAAACCACTATTTTGGGACCAATTTTTGATAGATCTTTTTTCAGGTTCGTAGGTCTTCCTACGGATCGTAGACACCAACCGTAGAAACCAACGTTACCCCTTAAAATATCACTAAGTCTGGGACTCATTTACACGACCTATATACGACTCGTACAATGGTTGACATAACATCTTGGTTAACCGTACAAAGGGTACTGGGACTTGATTTTTTAAAATTATTTTTCCCACTTCCTATGGTTGCCATCTACGTCCTGTAAAAGCTTTTACGATCCATAGATAGGACCCGTAGTCACAGACTTTTGCCCAAACATTTATTTTCTTCCTTTTCCAAATTCCAAGGTGTTACAATATCTCCCCCTTGAAAACATTCGTCCTCGAATAGGACTCAAGGTAATATAAGAAGGGCAGGGGAAGAGATTTTACAACACAACAAAAATGCAACTTCATCAATAACACATAACCAAAGAGAAACATCAACTTCTAGCTTAAACATGTTCAAAACATCATTTCATAGGGTATACATGCAAGTAATACCCAAATGCACATGATCATGAAATAATCAATCAAAGCTAAATTAAAATCTCAAAAGAAAGTTTTCATGAACCTGCATGCATGAGGAAATTTTAGAATGACTAAGACATATGGACTATGAAAAACTAAATACCTCAAGCTAGAGTAGGGTCGAAGAAAAATAGATGGGGATAAAGGGACATCATATCGGCCTCAGCCTTCCAAGTAGGACCCTCAACCCTTTGATTCCTCCATAAGACCTTTCCATATGCAACTTCCTAATTCCTAAACTTTTTAACTTGCTAGTCCAAAATCTTAACAAAACTTCTTCATAAAAAAGACTCTCTTATATACCAAGACTCTCCAATGGTACAATAGATGTCAGATCACCAATATATTTCTTCAACAAAGAGACATGAAAAACCAGATTTACCCATGCTAAGTCATTAGGCAAATCAAGTTTATAAGAAACTTTACTAATATACCTCAAAATCTGATATGGTCCCACATAACGGGGACTAAGCTTCTCTTTCTTTCCCAACCTCATTACACCTTTCATGGGTGAAATCTTTAAGTAGACCCAATCATCCACCTCAAACTCAAGATCTCTTCTTCTAACATTGGCATAGGACTTTTGTCGATTTTGAGCCGTTTTCAACCCTTCTCTAATAAGCTGAACTTTTTCCATAGCCTCATGTACCAATTCAGGACCTAGCAAGGCGACCTCACCTACCTCAAACTAACCTGTGGGAGACCTACACCTCCTACCATAAAGAGCCTCTAATAGAGACATATCAATGCTTGAATGATAGCTATTATTATAAGCAAAGTCAATCAAGTCAAATGATCATCCCAATTATCATTGAAATCAATTATACAAGCTCTCAACACATCTTCCAAAATTTGTATAGTATGCTTGCCCATTGGTTTGAGGATGAAGGGCCATAGTAAGCTTAACATGAGTACCAAGACCCTTTTGGAGAGACTTCCAGAATTAAGAGGTGAATTGGGTACCACAATCGAAGATAATGGATAGGAGAACTCGATGCAACCTAACCATTTCCCTCAAATAATTTAGCATAGTCCTTCACCGAATAAGAAACCTTGATGGGAATAAAATGAGCTGATTTCGTCATACGATCTACAATAATCCAAATCGAGTCATGTTGCCATCGGATGCGGGGTAAACCAATAATAAATTCCATATTCAAATCTTCCCACTTCCAAGTAGGATTACTAATATCTTGGGAAAAACCTCCCAACTTTTGATGCTCAACTTTTACTTGTTGACAATTAGAATACTTAGACACAAATTCCGCAATATCTTTCTTTATTCCATTCCACCAATAGACCTCCCACAAGTTACGATACATCTTGGTGGCTCCCAAGTGAATAGAATATCAAGAACTATGGACTTCTGATAAGATTTTTTTCCTCAAGCCAACACCATTGGGAACACACAAACGACCTTGATATCGAAGCACACCATCACCCCTTTGGGAGAATGCCTGAACGGAGTTTTTAAGCACCGATCTTTATTTGAGTCTCCAAATAAATACAAGCTATTCAAATACAAAATCACAATTAGAATTCAAAACTATCACCACCCATAAAAGCAATTTGGAAAATGCAGTCTAATCGACCCAAAAAATTGGTTCCGAAAATAAAGGGTAAATTTAGAATTTGTATGAAAATGTGTTACTTGAGAAATTTGAAAACCAAATGGGAAATCCATTTTTAAAAAAAGGAGTTGAAATCAATTGAAAATCACCATTTAAGCAAAACATGAAGTTCTTGAAAAAACCTTTCAAACTTGGACATTCAAAATCCCAAATTTGATGTGTAAAATTGACAATAATTCATGGGAAATGAAGAATTAAGGTCAAAATCACTTACCCAAATGATCTATCTCGAAATCACTCTTTGAAATTGTCTACCAAAGGTTTATAGAACACAAAATGGGGAAGAACTATTGGGGCCAAAATCCTGGGAAATTCCTGCATGTTAGTCCTACGACTCATCATCTATTCTACAGTCCGTAGAACATAATCGTAGTCCTCAAGTGACCAATAATCCACTAAGTCCAAACACCATTGCACGATCTCACACTACGAACCATAAAAGATATCACGACCCGTATGTCCTCTCCATAGATCCATAGTCCATAAAATTCACTAAAGGTGTAAGCATTTCACGAGTTGCTATCTACGACTCGTCATTTGCAATATGAACCATCCGGTAAAATTCTAGGTCCAACATACAGGGATTTGAAAATTCCAAAAGCTCCATCATGATCCTACAACTTTCTTTATACGGCCCGTAGAGCTTTCTACATTCCGTAGATTGGATTCATAGATCACAGTACCAGTGCCAAAAAATAGAATTTTCCTTTCCTTTTGACTTTTCAATTTATGAGGTGTTACACCTCTATTATTAAATTTGTGGTCCCTATTGTGCCCGACTAATTGATTAAGTTCAAAAAAGAATAAGGATCATTCTGGAATAAGTTTTTTCTAGTCTTCTAATAAATGAATAAATCATTTTTATTTTTAAATTATTTATTTGTTTAAAAATGGTTAAAATCATTTTAATTCCTTAAAAGAAGAAAAAAGAAAATACTAATATTCTTTGTGTTAAATGCTATTGATAGGGTTAATGGCTGATAATTGTCCTTAATGAGGTTTAATAGTTGTTAATAGAAAAATTATGAGTACAAATGTTTTTTCTTTTTAAACCATTTCCTTCTTACTGAAAATTATAAATAGTGGTGGTGGTTCTCAAGAAAAAAGTATCCCTTTTTCTCTGAAAATCTTCTTGCCCACCCAAGACTTGAAAGATAGAATTAATCAGGAAAAGACAGAAGATTGCAACTCTAGATTCCTTGATTTTGGACGAGTTTTGTGATGGCTTGAAGAGGTTAGTAATTTTGATTCTCAATTTTATGTTATCATGTTATTATGTAAATTTGTTATCCTGATTTATGCTTCTGTACGTAGAAAAAATCTTGCTCATACAAAATATGTAAGCATGTTAAATTCTGTTAAGGAGTGATTGTCGTCCCGTTTTAATATAAAAGACTTGGTAGAAGCGACTCATATCCTCGGGATAAAGCTTATGTGAGATCGTAAACAAAGGATATTAGACTTATCTCAATCACTTTATATTGACGCTATTCTTGCGAGGTTTAGCATGCAAAATTTCAAAAAGAAATTTCTTCCTTTTAGACATTGAATTACTTTATCAAAGGATGAGTCACCCAAAATGACCGATGAGATACAGATAAGGAACGTAGTCCTTTACGCTTCTACAGTAGAGAGTCTTATGTATGCTATGTTGTGCACTAGATCAAATAATTGCTTTGTTGTAGGCATGGTTAGAAGATTTCAGTCTAATCCCCGACAAGAACATTAGACTGGGTTAAGCATATAATCAAGTACACCAAAAGGACTAGGGATTACATGTTTGTTTTACACTGCAATAGAGTGTAACTCTATTTTTTTTCTCTCCTAATCATTATCCCATGCTTTTTAGGATATGGCCCCTCGAAGAGCATACGTTAGGATGAATGCAAATGAGAATGTGGAATGAGAAGCTCCTTAAACTCCTCCAGAAGCTCATCAAGTTTCGGCTGACCCTTTGGCTGAATAAGTGACTAATGCAGAGTTTAGGACTTCTTTTCAAGTGTTGGCTCAAGCCAATAGAAAGGTGGTGAGCACCTTGAACCCAAATATGGGTACGACGGCAACTAGAGTAAGGTAGTTCACTAGGATTAATCCTCGAGAGTTTAATGATTCCAAGGTTGCAGAAGATCCTCAAGAGTTCGTTGATGAGGTGTATAACGTGTTGATGATCACATGAGTGACGCCGGTGGAAAAGGAGGAATTGGCCTCTTATCAACTTAAGGGTGTTTCTTAAATTTGGTTCAACTAATGGAAGGAAGAGAGGGCAGTTGATGCGGGTCCTCTTGATTGGCAAAAGTGTAAGGTTGCTTTACTTGATAAATTCTTTCTCCTTGAGATGAGGGAGGCAAAGTTACTTGAATTCATCAACCTTTGTCAATGAATCATGAGTGTAAAAGAGTATGTCTTGAAGTTTACGCTATTGTCTAGATATACTCCTACTATGGTTGTCGATCCTATGCAAGGATGAGTAAGTTTGTTTTGGGAGTGTCTGAAATAGTGGTCAAAGAATGTCATATCGCCATGCTCATCAATGATATGGAAATTTCTCACCTAATGGTACATGATCAACAAATAAAATAGGAGAAACTTAAGGAGAGATCTAGGGAGGCAAAGAAGGCAAGGACTGGTGATGGTGACTTTTCACATTCGAGGTCTGATGGACATGGTCGTTCTAAGTTCCAACAAAGGTTTTCCGGTCAAGGTTCCTCCAATGCTCGGGCTCCTAAATTCAACAAAGATAGGGTGTCTAATCTTAAGCCTCAAGGATGAAATTGTGGTGGATCTTCATTGTCTACTTATGCTAGATGTGGAATAAAGCATAAGAGTAAATGTTTAGCCGGTTGCAAAGCATGTTTTGGTTATGTCAAGACGGATTATAAGATAAGAGATTGTCCCTCAGTTTCTAAGAATGAATGATAGAATCATCGACATGCTCAACCTTACCATCCATCATGTTTTAGTGAAAGTTAAAGCAAAACAATTTTTATGCATTTCAAACTGGTCATCAGCAAGAGGATTTTCCCGATATAGTTACCGGTGTGTTGAAATTCTTTCATCTTGATGTTTATGCATTGCTTGATCCCAGTGCCACCTTCTCTTTTGTGATGCCATATAAGGCGATGAGGTTTGATATCTCTCCAGATGTGTTGTTAGATCTTTTTTCTGTGTCTACTCCTATTGGTGAATCTATTTTGGCTAAGAGAGTCTACAGAAATTGTCCCATCTCTTTATCCCATAGAGTCACTCATGTTGATCTTGTAGAGCTTGACATCTTAGACTTAGATGTTATTCCTCGTATGGATTGGTTGCATTCTTGTTATGCTTCTATTGATTGTAAAACCCGAGTAGTCAAGTTTTAGTTTCCAAATTAACCTATCCTAGAGTGGAAACAGGGAAATTCTATGCCTAAGGTTCAGTTTGTTTTGTGTCTTAAAGCTAGAAAGATGATTTCTAAGGGTTGCATATACCATCTACTTTGGGTTAGGGATACGGATTCCGAAACTCCTATTCTAGAGTCGGTCGTTATTGTAAATGAGTTTCCAAAAGTGTTCCCCGATAATCTACCTAGTGTTCCTCCCGAAAGGGAAATAAACTTCGATATTGACCTTCTACCAGATATGCAACCTATCTCTATTCCTCCTTACTGAATGGCTCCAGTAGAACTTAAGGAATTCAAAGCAATTGAAAGATTTGTTGGATAAGGGCTTCATCCGGTCGAGTATCTCACCATGGGGTGCTCCAGACTTGTTTGTTCGTAAGAAGGATGGTTCCCTTTGTATGTACATTGATTACCGTCAGTTGAACAAAGTTACTATTAAGAACATGTACCCTCTTCCGAGTATTTATGATTTATTCGACCAACTACAAGGAGAAGGTTACTTCTCTAAGATTGACCTCTGGTCAGGCTATCACCAATTGAGGGTGAACGAGGATGACATTCCAAAGATAACTTTTTGGACTTGGTATGGTCACTATTAGTTTTTGGTGATGTCATTCGGGTTGACTAATTGTCCAGGCGCATTTATGGATTTGATGAATAAGGTGTTTAGACAATACCAAAATATGTTGGTAATTGTGTTTATTTATGATATCATGATTTATTCAAGGAGTGAAGATGAGCATACCTATCATTTGAGGATTGTGTTGCAAGTCCTCAAGGTCCAACCACTATTTGCAAAGTTTAGTATGTGCGAGTTTCGATTAAGATCTATGGCTTTGCTTGATCACATTTTTTCTAGCAAGGGTACTGAGCTAGTAACCTAAGAAAACAGAGGCGGTTAAGAGTTGGCCTATACCTCTATCCCCTTCGGCTATTAGAAGTTTCATGGGTTTAGCCGGTTACCATAGAAGGTTTATGGAAGGGTTTTCTTCGATTGCCTCTCGACTTTAGAGTAATGAAAGAAGTGGAGTTTCCTAATCATCTTATAGCTTGTTATTCATAAATGTGGCGCGCTTCAAACTCATGAACATGACTCTACTCAACATGGCTTATGAGACTTCCTAGGACCTTTCTAAACCTTGTGCATACCAAGTTTTTTCACGATCCAAAGTAGACCTTAGGCATAACATGACGTTTAGGACCCACGAGAGGCCCTACACAAGTTACTTAGCACACATCATATAAGATAATAGAATTTAAAGATTTCAAAACTCAGTTTTATATCATAAAGAGTTTGACAAAAGCGGAAGTCATACATAAGTCTCAAAGCCATCTAGTACATCATAAGGAAAGTGATTGGGACGTAACCTACACATCACATACAAGTCTGAAACGAAATGAGATAAATCAAATAAAAGAGTCTTGGTCCTCAGAACATGAGGACTCACCAATCTTCGAAAGCTTAAAAGGATCAACTATCCACGAGTGTACAAAATGGGAGTGTAGGACCCTATATTAGTGAAACAATATGGGTACAAGTGTGCATTAGGTCATGAAATGTACTAAGTATGATAGTAATGCATAAGAGTTATGAAATCATGCTAAAAAAGGCTTTACATGACATGTAATGACCAAGCAAAACATAAAATATCACGTTAGAAACCATAAGATGTAATCATGGTCAATGCAAGCTAAACATCTTTAAAACACTTGTGAGATACTCTTTAGAAAGTAACCTTAGTTCATTATTGTAGGAAGTTTGCCATTAACCGACATAGACCATGTGAGCTATAACATGGAATCCAGTGTCTATCCTATACCGAAAAGATATTTCCTTACTTGCCAAGGTAAGAACCATAAACTTGAGCTAAAGTGGATCCACTAGAAAATGTCTATCTAAGACAAACCTATGGCAGCACATAGTTATGGGAATTGGGTAATCACCGCTAGTCCACTCGATGCTAAGCATAAATACCATGGAATAGTCATTAATCAAATTCATCTTAATATCCATGGAAAGGCACGATTAAGTAGCCAATCCAAGCTAGAGTTCATTTAGAATAACTCCTAAATCTTGATTCAATCTTTCGTTGAGAAAACCTTTCAACCCTGTGAATCCTTCATATGAGAATAACCTTTCACAACAACAACAACAACATTGATGCTTTACTCTCAAAGCAATCTTAAATCATTTATAATAATGTCTTAAAAACATGCATATATTCATAGTTCATGGGTTTATCATAAGAACATGGTTGAAAAGCATAATTTCAACTAAATATCATATATTAAGATCAAATAATTCATTAGAAGACTTAATTAATCATAATCAATTATAGTTGGAAGAAACCCACATTTTTTTATTTGAAACCCTAATTTGATAATTTTCATAAGTGAATTGGGAACTTGAAATCTTTGGGGACCCAACGGAGGAAAGGTCTCCAAGGGTGAATACACACATACCTTGATGCCAAAGCCCAAGAAAATATGTGGATTTGGAGACTTGAATGGAACCCCAACTCATTTTCTTCTTCCTTAGGCTTGAGAGGATTTGGGAGGATGAATTTGGTCAACTTTTGGGAATTCAGGAGAATGAGTTCCATTGGGTAATTTGGGGGTTTAAAACATTTACATAGGGCCTAGGGTAGAAGGTGAAATGGCATAGTATTAGGTTAGAACAATTAGGAAAAGACCCAAATGCCCTTTTAAAATAAATGACGGACCCCAATCTGCGGTTGGACCTACGGTCCGTAGGTCTTTCGACTAACCGTACTGTTCAAACATAGATATGTTACTGGGACCACTGAAGTACTCAAAAGAACACCAGAAGGGGGTAAACTATCCGATCTAGCCAATAACCCGACGATCAACTTAGGAAGCATCAAAGTATTGTGTGGAAATGAAGAAGACTGGGATGGTCCCCTCACCTCAGTCTACTACTAATAACATCATCATTCTCAAGTACAGGCTCAGGTGATGCCTCTCTAGCTCATCCTCTAATAGGTGTTATCTCTCTCACTCAGCCACGAATCCTAACTCCACCATTTCCCATGACTTGCCCACGAACTTGGGCTCTAGCAGTAGGTACAACCTCGCCCTCTAAAGTACTAGCTCTAGTCCTTGGCATCTGCGCAGAGAGAATATATTGCAGATATACAACACTTAATATGAACAATCCCCATGAATGTAATCAAAGCAAAGGAATTTCTCCTACTAGGTATCTTGTAGCATCTCAAAGATAAGTACAGACGTCTACGTACCGATTCACAAGACTCTACTAGATACCCTTCTATTTAACTAATAGAACCGGTGAACCTAGCGCTCTGATACCAATTTGTCACAATCCAAAAGTTGAGGTCATGATGGAACACACCCCAAGAACCCCAAAATGGTGTGTAAGGCAAAAAATTCACGCATACGAGACTCCCGAAGGAAAGTCAGGCCACAAATGATAGAAAAATAACAAGGAATATCCCAGAACCTGATAGCATAAGTATAAAGAGCATCTATTATATTTGTAGAATCTAAACTACATCTCAAGTCTTCAAAAAGTAATTTAAAGGCTTTAAAGTATAGATGGAAACTAACAGTGATCCGAAAAGTAGGATCTCACCACAACTCCGAAATAGAGAACTTTGCTTGATCCAATCAACTGCTATGAGGTTCACCCTGACTAGGATCTGCATCAAAGGGATAACCAAAGTAGGGGTGAGTACAATCCACATATACTCAGTAGGTTCGACCAACTAAGTATAAGCAACTAAATAGACTAAAGAAATAAACTATGAACGTTTCCACCTACACGCAGAAAAGTCCCATTTCGGCATTGATGCCTCCAATTTATATAGAATGGTGTGAATAAAGTAAATACATAAGAGTACAATAATAATTAAATCAGTACATAAACAAGTCACACAACATAACAAGACTGGCCAATGCAATGCAATGAAATGATGAAATGTTGTGGTGGAACCAAGGTCATCACACAACCTGTCGTATACACATTGCCAAGCCTCTAGCTTCTAGATAAGGACCCATGGGGACTCACAATACATATACCAATCGCAATATCTCAATGCCTCATTAACTTTCCACCTCAGCGTGTCAAGGATATAAGTAAGGTGTCATATTTTTTTTCTCAAAAATATAGTATTTCTCCATTTCCACATATTTTCATGAACCATGATATATTGCATGAGGATGAATGTTTCACAACATATATAACACAAAGATATAATCAGCTCATCAAAGATTTCAAATAGAATCAAGTTTCCAAACTCAACAGGTCATGAAAAATGTTCTCAAAGGATATGGGTAGTGGAGGAAATCATTAAAATCAACCTTTTACCACTTAGAAACCATTTTTATTCATTTTTAAGGTGGTTCAAAAATCAACTCAAACTCCAACTCGAGCATCTCAACTTCAAATATAAAGATAAGTCATAAAACCCCTCTCTCAAGCCATTACTCAAATATCAAATAATTCCCACAACAATTACAAATATCACACAAGCCTCCACACAAACTAAGCAACATAAATAGCCATCATACAGATTAAAACAGGAAGATCAAAACTTACCAGTCTCTAAAACACATACTACGACTCATTTCATAGTTGACTTTTTTATGAACATGTTAATTACTCATCTCAGTCTAAAAGAGGGATAGCCAAGCTTACCTTAAGGCTGTATCTTCACCCGAAAAACTCTACTGGAATAAATCCTCAACCACACGCTAACCAAAATGATCCTCAACTATCAAGAATGAAGAGTTCATCAAAAGGAGTCCAATGATACCCATATTAATAGGATTTGAAATCGGGGGCAAAATAGTCCAAAAATCACTTCAGAAATCAAAAGGGTAAAATCAAATTTTTAGTTAAAAATCAAGTTCTACAAGTCAAGAGGAGTGCATGGTTGAAAACCCCATTAAAAATGAACAAGAATCGAGCTCTATATCAAGAAGCTACTCCTTTTTCAATTTTAGGAAAAAAAATCCCCAAAACCCGCATTTGAAATCTTGATTTCAAGTGTTTTAGAAGATGAAATTTGAAGAAAATGATATCAAATCGATAAAGGGACTTACCCACACAAGGTTTTCTCAAGAAAAAGCTTCCAAAGTCTCCCTTTCCAAGCTCCCAATATGAAAAGAATGGCGAAGAAAGTGAAATGGAAGAAATGGGGTTGATTTTAGCCTATTTGACCATGTGTTGACCGTGTTGACCGCACGTTGACCATGGTCAACATCAACAGAATTAATTCCCTAACTTATTAAAGTCTATGAACGGACCCTCGAGATTTATTCGGGACTCTATAAAAGTAAATCAAATATGCAACCCACTAAATTCAACATTCTGGACTCAATGAAATCATCGAATTTCCAACAAAAAGATTATTTTGACAGAAATACCCTCTCAAATCTCTCTTTAGGCCTAAAGTTCAACTTCTCACCTAAACACTCAACTCTCAACCTAAGGCCTCAAAAACCTTACCAACCACTCTACTAGCTCAAATTCGACGTTCCGAACGAGATGGAACTAATGGAATTCCCATCCGGCGCTCGAAACTCAAAATGATGACCAAAGTCAACCCTATCAAGAATTCTCAACTTAAGACTGGTCAAATCACTAAAAACACTCCCGATCGCATCGGGGACCACACCAACCATTTCCAAAATACAAAGTAAGCATGAAAATGCTACGGGGAAGGGAAAAATGGTCATTTCACAATTAAAGCAAAATCACAAGAAATGAGACATTACAAATATTCATGTGGGTAAGCTTTCTCTACCAATTTCTTGTGGATTCCTTGAATTTTTATCATTCGAAAACTCTTTTAAATCTTTCTTTCAAGGTGAGTTTTGAGGTTTTCCTCCTAAGTTGAAAATTTTGTATTTTTTTTATTTTGAGCTCGTTTCTTGCTCGATTTTAATAGTATTTTCAACCACGAGTTACTCTTGGGTTGTAGATTGTGCTTTGAAAATAAAAAATTGATTTTACCCTTCTAATTTTTGAATTGATTTTTGGACTGTTTTACCCTCTATTCCTAATCTTGTCAATATGGATATCATTGGACTCCTTTTGATGAACCCTTCCCATTCTTGATAGTTGGGGATCATTTCTGTGATTGTTTGGTAGATTGAGTGCTCTAATAGAATTGTTCGGGTAAGGTTTTGACCTTTGAGATAGGTGTACCTATCCCTCTTTTAGATTGAATGGGTAGTTAATCCCTCTTAAGAAGTCAACTGTGAAATAAGTTATAGAGATTGGGAAGTTATGACTTTTTTGTTTGGCCTATGTGAGACCTATTTGTGATGTTTATCCTGTGTGGAGGCCTCATGTGTTACCCTTAATTTTTGTTGTTGAAAACTTGTGATATTGGAGAATTTGCTCGAGTGAGTGTTTGTGTGGCCTATTTTAATATTTGACATTGAGATGCCCGAATATTAGGGGCTTTAATTGTTATTGTATCATCTTAAAGTGAAGGAAAAGCTTTCTAAGTGGTAAATGCTAATTTCAAATGGAATTATTTGTTATCCCTATCATATGAAGACGTGTTTCATGACTTATTGAGTTTCAGAACTCTGTGTTATTCGGATGCTTGATTAATTGATTGTGTCTTTGTGTTGTATGTGCTGTGATAAATTCATCCTCATTCAACATATCATTGTTCATGGGAATGTGAAGAAATGAAAAAAAAACTATTTTTGAGAAAGAAAATAAGATACCTTACATTTATCCTTGACTAGGAGTTAGGTGGCAAAATGATGAGATATTGAGATTTGGTATATGGATTGTGAGTCCCCCATGGATCCTTGTCTGGAAGTCAAAGCTCGACAAGGTGTATATGACAGGTTTTGCAACAACCTTGATTCCACCACATCATTTCATCATCTCATTACATTGCATCGGTGAACTTTGTTGTGTTGTGTAACTTGCTTATCTATTGATATGAGTATTATCTATAGCCTTATGTGTTTACCTTATTGGCGCCGTTACTATATATATTGGTGACACCAATGCCGGAATGAGAATTTTCTGTATGCAGGTGAAAGCGTTTCATAGTTCATTTCTTAAGTCTGATTCGTTGCTTATCAATGATGTAGCCAGACATTTAGATAATAAAAAATAATTTAACGAATGGGTGCACTTAAATTTTGTAAATCAAACTACGTAACATTAATGATTAATTTTTTTAATTAAAAAATATACCAAAAAATTTAAAATCAAACTACATAATATTTAGCTTTAATGCTCATGTTTATTTAATAGGAAGTGAACGGACAAATAATAAAAGAGAGATAAAATTCAGTTTAGGATGAAATCACTTTTATGCTTTAATATTTCTTGAACCTCTAATGACTAACAAGAAGATATGAAAAATAAAGAATAGGATCAAACGAGTTATATTAAAAGAATTATTGTATGGAGCCTTTTCACTTTTAGTAGCTTTATAGATAAAATAAATAAATAGGAATTTCTTATTAAATTTAAATTAAATAATTAGTTTTAAATTTTAATGAAAAGAAAAAAATCAAAAGTCAATTCGATTAAAAATTCAATTGACTACTAAGCTTTTATTTTTTTTCTTTAAATTTTTAAGTTGTAGGTCTCTATTTTAATAGATAATATTATTTTAAAAATAAAAAAAATTATTCACTATGATTAATAAATTAATTAGGCGCTCTTTTGAAAAAGTAAAAAAAAGTGCGGAATCGAACCCCCGCACAACAGGTTGGAAAGGACTCAGCTTCAGTTGAACGACTGAAACCACTAGGCTAAGAAAATCTATTATTTTAAGGGTGTCCAAAATATCTTATTTAAACATTTAACGTGTCATTTTACTTAAATATACGGTGTAATTTTCGAAGAAAGGTATATAATTGGACACCCTTAGCCTAGTGTAGCTACGCCCCTGTTGTTTTAACTCAGTCGGTCTAACCTACTTAATACATGTGGATTGCACTCATCCCAACTTCTGTTATCTTCTTGATGCATATGCTAGTTAGGGTGATCTTATTGTAGCGGTTGATCGGATCCAGCAATTTCTTCCCATTCGGAGTTGCGGTGAGATCCTGCTTTCCGGATCGCCATTGGTCTTTATCTATCATTTACAGTCTTTAATTATTTTCAAAGACTTGATATGTATTCCAGATTCTAGAAATGTATTAGATGCTCTTTATTCTTATGATACTAGGTTTTGTAAACTTCTTTGTTGTTTTTCATTTCTCTTCGGTTGTGGCCCGACTTCCCTTCGAAAGTCTTGTATGTGTTATTTCATTCGGCTTACATGCCAAATTGAATTCTCGGAGTGTGTTCCATCATGACCTCAATTTTTAGACTGTGACATTTTTATTCATAATGTATGAACTAAAGATATGTATCACTAATCAAGTCAGACAAGCTCATGCAACATGATCTTGACATTATTAAATCACAATTTATTACTAACCCACCTTTTTCTATCCCCTCATACAACTCTACACATAAATTTTTGGATTGTGACATTTTTATTCATAATGTACTAACTAAAGCCATGTATCAATAATCAAGTCAGACAAGCCCATGTAACATGATCTTGACACTAATTAAATTAAAACTATCACAATTTATTACTAACCCACCTTTTCTATCCCCTCATACAACTCTACAGATAGATGTTTGAAGATTGTGAGATTCAAAAAATTCTTACAATTTAACATTACATTTTATTTTGGCTTTTATTTTTCTAATTGGTTGTTTTTTCCCTTCCTATTTTTGGGTTTTTTCCCCTTTCTTATAAATTCTTATGTTTTTATTATGACATTCAAAATTTCTTTAGTTATTATTAATTACTAGCATACGTGCCCGCGTGATGCGCTGATATTTTAGAATGTAATAACTTTTAATTTAAACATTACTAATTGAATCATTATTGAGTAACACATGTAATCATATATAAACTCAATTAGAGAGTAATCTCTTAAGTTTAGTTAGGCATATCTACTTCACATAATCTATTGTTCATTGATTCAATATGTAACTTAGTTGAAAAGTTAATACAAGTCATCAATACAAAAGACTACAAAACATCATTATAACATACAAGTTTATCCGATGGGGAAGAAGGCCTATGTAAACATGTAAAGTCGTACATATATTTACTGTAAAATACCATTTAAAATCATAAAGGATGAACTCTATAATCACTGACTTGCAAAAAACATCTATGCTTACCTTGATCGGTCTGACTAGGTCTGGATCCACTAGCACCATCTGAACTCTGAATGATGGCCTACACTGGTCTACCCTGATAACCTTGTGAGACTTAACCTGAATAATCTCTGCCTCTATATGAATGACCGTTGAACTGACTTTGTGATGAAACCTCTTGGTACCTCTGCCCAGTCTAGCATGCCGAATACTCTAAATCATCTTGGCATGGTCAATAATACTCTAGAATGTACCACCTGATAGGACATGAGAAGTTGTGGCCTCTTCAAGATAACTGGCGAACTCTTTTACCAACTTATGGATCCGCTCAAACTTGGTGGAAATACTTGACATGGCATAGTGGGACATGGAAACGAGCCTCATACTTAAAAACTGATAAGGAGCCCTGCTCCAATTAGTCAAACTCGTCTTACACTGATCTCGAAAGTTGTAAGGCACAAACCTCTCAAAGAACACCTCAGTAAACTGCTCCTAACCCATAGAAGGAGAACCAACGATCCTACGAGCAGGAACTGATCTCCACCACTCCTTGGCCACTCCTGAAAACTAATAAGAAGTGTAAGACACCCTATGAGCCTTTAGAATACCCAGGTTGAACAACCTGTCCTGGAACTCAGTCAAGAAGTCATAAGCCTTCTCTCTAGTTGTACCATCAAACATAGGTGTCAATCTAACAAATCTCTCAAAACTC
Source organism: Solanum verrucosum (assembly GCF_900185275.1). Taxonomy (NCBI): domain Eukaryota; kingdom Viridiplantae; phylum Streptophyta; class Magnoliopsida; order Solanales; family Solanaceae; genus Solanum; species Solanum verrucosum. The sequence goes on from NW_026019908.1 coordinate 222,007, forward strand.
TTATGCTCGGCAACATACATGTCTATACTAGCAGAAATAGGTGGAGTTGTGAATCTAGGAAGTGCAATAGAAGGCACTGAAGAAGGAAATAAATGTATCCATATTTTGAGTAATCATTTATGAAAGTCACACAATACTCAAAATCGCCTATTGCTTCTACATTTATAGGACCACATAAATCAGAATAAATAAATTCTAACTTATTTTTGGCTCTATTTTCTTTTGTAGGGAAAGATCTCTTTGTCATTTATCCTTCTCAATAGGATTCATAAGTTGGTAGTGGCTCCATAAATGGCAACACCAAGTATTTCTAGCTCATTCAAGAAGTTCATCATTTTCAGCACATGCTCCCTCACAGACGAACTTTCAGCCATTTTGGTGGTCAACGGGGCTTTCATGGCAGTCTGTTTTGCAACATGATTTTTATCACCAAATATCACTTTGAGAGATTCAAGCATATCGTAAGAAGATGTCATGTACTGATGTTGATCATGCAACACATTCTCCATTAGGGAAAAAATGCAGCATCTTGCCGTCTAATTAGCCTTGACCCACAAGTCATAGGCTTTAATCTCATCCTCAGTAACATCTGTCAGTTTAATGGGGATTCCTCAACCAACATGTACTTATAACCCTCAAAAGTAAGAACAATGTCTAAGGTTTGCTTACAGTCCACGTAGTTGGGACCTTCCAGCCTATTTTGATTCAGGATAGAGGATAGGGGATTGAAGTGAGACATAGTTAATCTGATACATTTAAAAAAATAAAGACAGATCATTAGACAAATATGATGTAATAAATAAAACCACATCACACTTATAATCATGCAATGGAATAGTTAGATTTGTTTGAGAAAACTTAACTATACAAGAAAATATATGAGAAGTGATAACGCTCAACTACACTTTTTCCCGATTCAAAGTGTAGGTAGTCGCTAACAAGTATAAACCCAACGATAAGTTGGGTTCGATCCCAAATGGAGTGGTACGATAAAGAATTCAATTACGAAGTGAGGATGTGTTCTAATCTTTTGTAGAAGTAAAAGGGTATGCAACATAAAATAAATCGTGAAGTTTCAGTTATCAATATCAAGAGGGGGAATTTAGTAACCAAGTTCTAACAACAACAATTAACATGAGATTTGAACGATTTGAGAGAGGACCTTAGGAATCTGATCAATCGAATGCTAATTTTGCTTAATCGGTAATTACTAATTGCTTTATGTTGTTGAATCTCAATGGGTAGGATAGGTTTTGAATATAATAGTCATCTCTTGATCAACTATCATGTTTCGAGTGAGTTCTCTCGAACCTCAACAAGCTTAACAATATCAAACAACTCAATTCCTTAATTAACCCACTTTCTCAAGTTGGGTTGTACAAATGCAAATCAATACAACTATTAATAATTCACTCTACCCTATACCTCTTTCTAGAGCAAGATCAGAGAGCTAAGCTAGAACAGAATTTGCAACTTCAGTTCATCAATTAAAACATGAACAAACAATTGAACCAAATTCAAAATAACATTAAATTCAACAATTAACAATACCCATAAGCTAATCATGTATTCGACTACATAATCACACCCCTAAGGTAAGTTTTTAGATAGACATAGAGAAAAGTAAGAAATCGTTACCAAAAAGATTATCCATCTGAATTGTTAACAATCTGCAATACCCAATGCCAAAATTTAATCTAGAATCCTAAAACCTCAAATCCAAGATCCAAATCTTCTCTAAGATTGTTCAACAATGTAAATATGTAAAAGCTCTGAAAGCTGGATATTACACTGTGTGGGAACTATTTTTTTTTTCAAAAAATGAATTTGTACTTTCCCAAAAACTCAACACGGAGTCCAATTGGCGAGGTTAGTCGGAATTGTCGATTGACTCAGCGATCCACCGAGTTGGACTTCATCTCGCCTTTTTGATATGGCTCTTGTATCCAATAGTTCAGAAAGATTAGGCAAGTTGGATCTTAATACTGATCCATTCGGAGTATCGCCGAATCACCTTTTACTCACCAAGTTGGCTTGGTACATGGGCTACTTCGCTGGAACTTTTGGTGAGCTAAAGGTTCACTCGGTGAGTTGCCGAGTGGCTTGTGCGAGCTCCATATTCTTTTTTCTTCTGCTTTTCCAACTTTTCACTTTTTTTCGCATCATAATGTCCTTGCCTTGTTCTTATACCTTCATTGTTGCATACCAACACATTAACATCAGTTATGAGCACAAAGTAGGCATTGAGGACACTAATTCGTTGAATAATAAGCCCTAAATGAGTCAAAATTCCTGACTCATCAACACCCCCAACTTAAACTTTTGATTGTCCTCAAATAAAATACAAAATCCATCAGTCCAACAAGGATGTCTAAAATAGTGCTTTTTGAGACTCAACATGAATGCAAACAAGATTCAATTTACACATGCAATGCTCAATTGTGCAATAAAAGTTTCAAACTATGACTAGCCATCATCAAATAGAGTTCAAGCTCACAATGCTCACTTCAAATGCAAGGTTATGCCCAACAAGAGTATTTGAATGCCTTCACATCAAGAATGATTTTATGCTCTCACAAAGACAAACAAGGAATACAATTTCAGAATCAAAATCAACTCTCACACTCCCAATGAGAAAAACATGCATGATTTTACCGATAGGCTTGCCTATATTTTCCAACCAACACATCACTCAGCTTATGCAAGATTAGAAAGGTCTTTCAAGGCTTGTAATTGGTTTAAGGGTACGAGTATGATCATTTTGGCTTAGTGACTTCTACCTTCATGAAGCATGACTCAAATTTCACTTCTTCTCCTTTTTTTCATTATTTTCATCTTCACAACTCATCCTTGGCATATTCAAAGCACACAAAAATTTTGGTATAGCTCATCGGACACCCCTTTTATTTCCACAACCTTGCTCAATGGATACAATTTTATCATTTCTTTTTCTCTTTTCACCTTTTTCTTCTCTTTTTTTATATGGAGGGGTTCCATCTTTTTCTTCAACACAAGTCCCCAAGGATGAATTTCACAAACTTCTTGCTCAATTTCTTTCCTCATTTTTACCACACCGCCAACTTAGATTTTTGGCCTAAGTTGGCTATTAAAACAAATCAATGCTTCACGAATGTTTTAGGTGGGGTGGACAAGGCCATTTGCGTTCATGTTTCATCCAAAGAAAAGGTTAGGCTCAAATGGTGACAATCTAGGTTCACACACTCACAAGGTGACAAAGGTATAGCAATTAGGTTCACTCTAAAAATCTTATGCCTGAAACCATTTCCTTTATTCCCCAAATTAGTCAATTGGACCAACAGGGCAAGTTCTTGGTGTCATCATGCACATCATTCAAGTAAACCTCACCACACAAGGTATTCAACATAATTATCGATCATGACTCTACAAGTTAAGCTCGCGTGCAATGATCATTACAAGACTCACTTTGACAATTCGACTAGTCACAATGAGATGTTAAGAGTTCACACAAGATTTATACAAATCAAATTGTCTCATTGAACTTACACAAACATATTGTTCATCAAGAGCACTATTAAAGTCATTGTATTGATCGCAATCGACACTCAAATATATAAGTGAACAACAATCACATTCAAAATTGAGTAATTAAGAGAGACTTTTACCCCACCAAAAAGACTTAAACAGTGTCCTTAATGCAAAATAACAAAACGAAAAGTATCAATATGGAATAAAATGATGGAGAGTAAGGGTCACTGAATGAGAGGATGAAGTTGGAATTGAAAGGATCAGAGGATAAATTACTTTTCAAGTCACACACTAATAAACACCGATCCACTCAGTAGGTCACCGAGTAGACTTCAGCCTGCCAAAAATTTACAGAAAACCAGCCTTTCAATTAGTTCAAAGAGCAAGCTATATCGGACTCGCTGAGCCACTCGACAATTCACCGAGTGGACTTTGGCTCGCCCAATTACCTTTTCCTTCAAAATTTGAATTTTCAACCTGCACATCCAACAAATGTTATTCAAATAACAAAATGAAAAACTTGGGTTGCATCCCAAGAAGTGTCTTATTTAATGTCGTGGCACGACATGGCCATGCGTTCACGCCTCATTCTTCGGGTTGGCTAAGGTATCACTAGAAAGACCTCCTTTTGGTCTTGGATTTAAGTGAGCCGAGATTTGACCCATTTGAGTCTCAAGATGCTTTATGGAAATCGAATGGGAGGTCACCAATTAATTTAAAGATGAGATATCATCCTTCATATCCTTGAGTACCTTATCTGATCCTTCCACCTTGTTTAGGATGCGGGGAAGCATATCCTCGGTCCAAAAGTTTTTAGGATCAACTTTTTGTTCCTTTGGCTTTAGACGTTCATAAGGGGGCATGTTACAATCTTTATCAACATCTATATCTCTCTAAATTGCACCTCGATCACGCCAATCTCAGTCTCGATCTCTCCAACCATCATCACGATCTCTATTCTAACCTTGATTCCCACCCGACCATGGATAGTTCGGACGAGAACGCCCTGCTTGGTTTGAGAAGAATTGTACTTTTTCATTGTACATGGCCTCAAATTGCACGTCATCAGGACTCACACCACTATTAGTACCAACCGCGTTCACAACCTTGTAACCACCTCCCATGACATGTTTCATCAGTAGGTTCATTTGGTCATTATAGCCATGTTTTCATCAGGTTCTTGGTTCTTTTCGAATTGTCCTTTGTCAGCCCAAGATTCCAAGGAAACACCTGATCTTCCCTTGTGTTCCATGCACGATTGATTTTGGTCATCTCATCAAGCAAGGTCGATGCTATGTCAAATGGTTGTCTTATAATTCCACCCCGAATAAGTTGGTCAGCGACACCTTTGTTGACGGTGTCAAGACTCAGATAAAATTATTGCAAGAGCACATTGTCCGGCAACCCATTAGTCAGACATTGGAGAACCAACTTTTGGAACCTCAATCACATTTCATGGATAGGTTCACCATCAACCCGCTTGAAGTTCTAAATATTATCCCTCAACTTAACCATCTTCGAGGGAGGGAAAAATCTTTCATAAAATACTTCCCTGAGCTCCTCCCAAGAAGTGATAAATTCCCTTGGTAGTTAGGTCAACCATTTCATTGCTTCCCCCATTAAAGAAAAGGGAAACAAACAGAGTTGAACTGACTCTTGAGTGATATTCTTGAAGGAAAAAGGTCCACACACATCCACAAAATTGTGAATGCGGTCATAAGGGTCCTCATGAGCAAGTCCCCCAAAGAGACCTTTCATTTGCAACAGCTACACCATAGTGCTGGTCACATGAAACACCGCATTGCCCACTGTTGGGGGCAATCGAATAGCACTGACACTTCCCAGCTAATCCACATTGACATCATACAAATTTTTGATGTCATCATTATTACCAAGTTAAATTGTATTACTCCCATTCACACTCATTTTTTCACCTGCTTAGAGCAATCAACAAGATAACAAGTAAGAAAATTCTACTATAACAAAATTAGTTCACAAAACAATTCAATAAAAGAATTCTAAACAACACTCCTCGGCAGCAACACCATTTTTGATAACGCTCAACTACACTTTTTCTGATTCAAAGTGTAGGTTGTCGCTAACAAGTATAAACCCAACAATGAGTTGCGATCGATCCCACATGGAGTGGTACGGTAAAGAATTCAATTACGAAGTGAGAATGTGTTCTAATCTTTCGTAGAAGTAAAAGGGTATGCAACATAAAATAAATCACAAAATTTCAATTATCAATATCAATAGGGGGAATTTAGTAACCAAGTTTCAACAACAACAATTAACATGTGATTTGAGCGATTAGAAAGAGGACTTAGGAATGTGATCGATTTCTAATTTCACTTAATTGGTAATTACTAATTGCTTTAAGTTGTTGAATCTCAATGGGTAGGATAGGTTTTGAATATAATAGTCATCTCTCAAACAACTATTATATTTCGAGTGAGTTCTCTCGAACCTTAGCAAGCTTAACAATATCAAACAAGTTAATTCCTTAATTAAACTTTCTCAAGCTGGGTTGTACAAATACAAATCAATACAACTATCAATTATTCACTCTACCCTATACCTCTTTCTCAAGAAAGTATATAGAGCTAAGTTAGAACAGAATTTGTAACTTCAGTTCATCAATTATAACATGAACAAACAATTGAACCCATTTCAAAACAACATTACATTCAGCAATTAACAATAACCATAAGCTAATTAATGTGTTCGACTACATGATCACACCCCTATGGTAAAGGGTTTTAGCCAAACATAGCGGAAAGTAAGAAATCGTTACCAAAAAGATTATCTATCTGAATTGTTAAAAATCTACAATACCCAATGCCAAATTTAAGGTAGATTCCTAAAACCTCAAACCTGAGATCCAAATCTTCTCCAAAAGCCGCTAATGATAAAGGAAAGTTGATCCCCGATCTGAGCCAAAATGTAAAGATTGTTCAACAATGTAAAAATGTAAAAGCTCTTAAAGACTGGGGAATACACTGTGTGGGAACTCCTTGTTTCTTTTCAAAAAATGAATTTATACGTTCCAAAAAACTCAACATAGAGTTCAATTGGCAAGGTTAGTTGGGATAGCTGATCGACTCGGTGATCTGCTGAGTTGCACTTTGGCTCGCCTTTTTGATGTGGCTCTTGTATCCAATAGTTCTGGAGGATTAGGCGAGTTGGGTCTTGATCGCTGATCCATTTGGTGTATCGTTGAATCACCTTTTGCTCGCTAAGTTGGCTTGATACATGTGCTACTTTGCTAGAGCTGAAGGCTCACTTGGCGAGTGGCTTTTGTGAGCTCCAACTTCTCTTTTCTTCAGTTTTTCCAACTTTTTTCACTCCTTTTCACATCGTTATGTATTGGCTTGTTCTGTAACCTTCATTGTTGCATATCAAATCATTAACATCAGTTATGAGCACAAAGTAGGCATTGAGGACACTAATTCGTTGAATAATAAGCCTTAAATGAGTCAAAATTTCCAATTCATCAAGTAGTACCAATATTATCATTTAATTAAAAATAATATGTTTCCTTCAATTCAACCAAAATTGGATCAAGATCTTGCTTGGCTTTCACATCCAGCACAAAGGATGATTCTGAACCATTATGAACAATAACACCACATCTTTTTAGAAGTATTGATTTGTTTGAATATCCAACACAGGTCAAAGCCTAAGTTGGGGATGTGGTAAGGTAGGAGAAAGGATCTCAAGTGAAAAAGAAAGAAACAAGAGACTTTTGACAAAAAGTTGAGAAAGTGGGAATCCCTCCCTATAAAGAAAGAGAGAGAAAGAGAGAAGAATGTGTGCAAAGGTAATGCCTTGAATATCTTAGTGACTCGAGGGAATAAAATGAGTCTCTCAATGAATTTAATAAGAAATGAATGTTGTGAATTACTTGAGTTGAGTCTCTTGGTCAAAATGGGAAAGAGAATGAAAAGAAGTAAAGTTGAAAACATCAATGCCTTGAAGAGGTGAAGTCACTACGTCAAATTGACCATACATTTACCCTCATACGCATTACAAGCCTGAAAAAAACCCTTGAGATCTTGCTAAAATCAGGTGATATGATGATTGAAAAATATGAGTAAACTTATGGAATGAAACATGCATGTATTTCTCTATAATAGAATGAGAGTTTGTATTGACTCCTTACCTTCATTATTGATATGCTTTGTGAGTACATGGAATCTTGTTTTGTTATGAGGGCACATGAATACCTTTGGTGAAGCATAATTTTGAATTTTGAGTGAGCATTCGTGATCTTACACTTAGATTTATAATTTCTAGTCATCATATGAGGCTTTTTGAACATGATTGAGAATTGCATTATCTTGAAATTAGCCTTGTGATAGCACTTGCATGTTGGCTCACAAGAAGCACTATTGTAGAAACCCTTGTTGAACTAGTTGAATTCTTGATTTACTTGAGGACACGAAAGAGTTTAATAATTAGTGTCCTTAATGCCTATTTATGTCCAAATCTAATGATTTATTGTGTTTTGCAGATATGAAGACTCAAGGAGTAGGCAAGGATGAAACCATATAAAAAGAGGCTAAAATATGTGAAAAAGCAAAATCATGACATTGATGCTCACCAAAAGGTACTCGATGACTCACCGAATGTGCCAGACCTCGCAAAATATGACAGTGTCTTTGACTAAAATGCTCAAGATTGGTCAGCGAGTAAAAGAACTAAACAGTGACTTGCCAAACTCAATTGGCGAGCTAACAAGTGCCCGTTGAGGATGACAGAACATTTAAGCCAAGTTGAAGGCCAAAAAGGCAAAATTGGGTGATGATCAATGACTTTTTGAATGTGAACAACGAACTCTATCAAACTCGCCAACTGGAGTTCTAACACCTGGAGCCTGAATCCAAGAAAAGGCGAGAAGAAGAAAAAGTTGGCAACTTGCAGAATGAGTCGGCGAACACGACTAATATGACCGACTCATAAATTTGATTTAGTTTTGTCTAATTTTTGGGAAATATAAATAGCTTAAAGGAGAGAGAAAATATATCTTTTTGCTCATAAAATTGGGATCTAAAAATTTCTCTAAGTAGAGTGCAGTAGAACCTTTTATTTTGATGAGTGAGGAACAAGTTTGTAAGTTGTAACCCACAATTTTTGGAAATTCAGAAGTGAGACTTTGAAATTGAAGTTGCAAATCATCGATTTGATGGTCAAGAATGTTGTCAATGTATTTTCTTTTACTTTTAACATGATTGGCTAAAACTCCTAATATAGGGGTGTGCAAATGGAGTTGGATTTTGATTAAATTGGTGGGATAATGTGATTTACTCTATTTTACTTTGATTTTTATGGATTCAATTTGATTATCATGTATTTATTTATGAATTTAGGTTCTAGCTTTAGATCTTTACATATTGCTTGAGAGAGAAAATATGAAGTGGGTAACTGATTTGATGCTTGAATATTAGTTTGAAATTCCTTATTTTCTTGAGAAAGAGATGTTGGGTTTCATCTCTAAATGCTAGTCTTGCTCGAGAAAGAATATTTATGTCAAGAATTAGGGTTATTTAGTTGATTACACATGAGAATATCCGAGAGGAATTCTTGTGATAAACATATTATGATTGAGAAATATGATATGTGTTTGAGATTGACCCAGTCTATCCATGAGTAATTATGGTTATTGAGCAATCACATTGATCCATCTTTTGATGTTAATACCCACTTCTACACACTCTTAAATTCCCACTCCGCTTGTTTGTTAATTGTTTGTTTAAGTTTGATTGATCGAAATTGGTTACCAAACAATCTTAATTTGATAATTGGAATTATTTTCACCCTTGCTACTATGTACTTGCAAAGAATTAGGACACAAATTGACTTCGTAATTGAATTCTTTTATATACCAATTCCCGTGGGATTCGACCCCGACCTCATATGTTGGGTAATTAGATTACTAATGACTGCTTACTTTTTAATAGTTTTACAAGTAATTTGAGTGTTATGAAAATACCCCCTCAAAACTACTTTTAGGCCAACACTCAACTTTTCACCCAATCATTCAAATCACAACCTAAGGTTTCGAGACTTTAACCAACCACCCTGCTTGACAAAACTCGAGTTTTCATACTCGTCGGAACTGATAGAATCACCATTTGATGGAAAAGTGATAATTTCACAAATAAAAGTAATTTCTTATGAAATGGAACATTACATGGTGGAACCTACACTATCCATATGGTAGGTAAACAAAATCTTTTACCTAGATCAAACATCAAATCTATATGCGGAAGTAATAAAGATAGTGAAAGTAAATACACAAAACTCAAGCTTTTATAAATATAACAAAAGTGCAATACTAACGAAAACAAATACACCAAAAATCTAGATCCGTTTATAAGCTACAAAACTGTCTGAATTGGTAAAAGACAAGGCATATAAAAATAGAGGAAGTTCATAATCACTTTGAATGCCAAGTAGCTCATCCAAGCTTTCGGATAGCATTGTCGTAGATAATATAATCAACTAGGTCTACTGATGTTAGGATCTACATCAAAATATGCTTTAATTGTAGTATGATTATAGTAACACACGTACTCACTAGGCATTATAGGTCAATCAAACAAGAGTTAGACAACAATATTGTAGAAAATATGGAATGAACCCTTGCTAAGTCAACATAAGATTCCAATAATTCAAAAGACAAGTATAATCAGCTGACTAAAATCCTCCAATAAGTAAATAGGAAGTACAATCAAAACATACAATTAATGAGGTACAAAGAAAAACATAGTAATGATATACAATGCAGTACAATGATCAATGATTCTATTGGTATAAAAATTATGTATATTAATGTAACATCCCAAAAATTGGAAGGTTGAGAAAGAAAAGAGAAGTACATAAATTTTGCTGAAGTTGGAACTACAAGCGCAATTTTTGGATCATAGAAAGTCCTACAGGTTGTAAAAAGGCAATCGTAGAAAGTTGGGTTGAGTCTTGAAATCTCAAGTTTTTGACCTACGACTTGACAGGAAGAGCCGTAGGAAGTTTGACAGATCGTATGACTAACTCGTGGGAATGCTTTAGAGTAATCAACTTGAAACCTCATTCTACGAGAAGGATTGACGATCGTAATGTTTTATATGGGTCGTAGAAAGCACATGTAGAAGTGATTCAAAGTTAGTGAAATTTTTAATTGAAAGTTGAGGTCTACGGATGGGGTCTACGGACTGTAGCATTTTAGACATACCATAGAAAGGTCTCGTGGGAAGTAAGGTGAAATTTGGGTTTCTGAAGTTGGTTCTACGGTTGACCAGTACGGACTGTAGGATCAATCCGACATTTATTTTTAAGGATATTTGGGTATTTTCCTATGCACCTAATTTCTATACTACATCGTTTTTCCAATAACTAAGCCCCTATAACTGATTTTTAGTCTTAAAGTCTACCCATTCTCCTAAATCCCAAATTCATCCTCCCCAATTTCACTCTCAAAACTCAAGGAAGAAGAAGAGGGATTCTAGGGTTTTTCAAGTTCAAGTATCCTTTCTTCATCAATTTCTTAGGGCTTCTAGATCAAGGTATGTAGGGAGTTTTCATCAATGGGTTTCATTCACCTATTGAGTCCCCAAAGTTTCCCCAATTCTCCAATTCAATTTTCCTAAATTGGTTAGGTTTTTATTCAATTCCTCATGGGTTCTATTTGTATGGATTAAATTGATTGATTTTGATCATATTATGATTGTTTTAACTCAATTACAATTTTTCCAATTAATTCCATAAGAACCCATACACGATCTATGATTTTGACTATGAACCCTAGCAGGGTATAAATTTATAATTGAAATTTTCATGAAAGACATGCATGATTTATGAAAAAGAATTGTCTTATGATCTAGGTTGCTTAAAGGTAAACATCAATGAAATTGTGAAAGGTTTACTCACATTAAGAAATCATGAATGGTGAAAGGTTTTCTCACACATGGTTTAAGGAGCTACTTTATGATGTTTAGCTTGGATTAGTAACTTAATTGTGATTTTCCATGAATGATGATAAGTTTATGTTTATGACTTATTTTGTTGGGATTCTACTTAGCACCGAAAGGATATTGAGATAGAGGCTCTCCCATTAATAGAGGTCGGGTCTCTAGTTGTAATTTCATTGTCCCTAACTACGTGGCCCCGTAGTTTTTGTTAAGTGACATAGCTATTGGATCCACCTAAGCTAGAAGTTCATGGTCCTTGCCTTGGCAAGTAAGGACATCTATTTTTAGTGTGGAAGAAAGACACTAGTTCTATGGTAAATATCTCACAAAATGAACTTAGTCACTTTCAAATGTTTTAAGAAGATTTCACGATGATTTAGGATGCATTTCCCATGTTTATTGTTTATGATATTTTTTAAAGTTTTACCATGTTTTGCTTGGTTATGCATTCCATGTTTTAGATTGTGTCCCCTTATAATTATATTTTTACGTTTTCATACATATTTCTCATACTTAGTGCATTACATGTACTAATGCATATGTGTGCCTACATTGTTTAACAAATGTAGGGATTGATGACTCATTTTTTTCTGTTCGTGGCTAGTTCATCATTAGAGATTCTGAAGACTTGATGAGTCCTTATACTCCAAGGATGATGTCGTTTTTATTGCTTCCTTATGTCTTTACTTTTATATGTTGTACGTGGTTATGTCCCGACCACTCTTTTTGATGTAATAGATGACTTGTCAGGACTATGTTAGACTTCCACTTTATATTGAAACTCTTTTCTTGAAATGAAATGCTTTACTTTTGTCTAATACCATATGGATATGTATGTCAAGTGGATTTTGTAAGGCCTGTCATGGTATTATACGCCATCTCACGTCTAGGGTGTAATTTTGGTCATGACAAACTTGGTATTCAGAGCACAAGGTTTTAGAAAAAAGTCCTGGAAAGTTTGACAAGTCGCGTTGAGTAGAGTCTTGTTCATGAATGTGAAGCACACCATATTTATTAATAGAAGGCGAAAAAGATTTGGGAAACTTCACTTCTTTGATTACTCTAAAGTTGTTCCATAGAGTCTATCTCTATAAAGATCTTTCTCTGTAATTGTGTTTGATCCTTTTCAGGATATGGTCCCTCGAAGAGCTTATGTAAGAAGGAATCCAGGTAATGAAATGTGGAGCCCGAGGTTCCTCAAGTTCTCGTTGATCCCTTGGCTGAACAAGTGACACATGCCAATTTTTTAGTCGTTTTCTAACTGTTGGCTGAAGCAATGATGACCCAAGCTAATAGAGAGGATAATGTTCCCATGAGCCTAAATATGGGTACGATGGTGACAAGGATACATGACTTCACTAGGATGAATCAATCGGAATTTCATGAGTCTAAGGTTGATGAGGTATACAAAATAGTAGGAATTATGGGGTTGTCTATGGCTGAGAAGGCGGATTTGGACGCTTATCAACTAAAGGGTATTTCTCAATTGTGGTTTGAACAATGAAAGAGTGAGTAGGCGGTTGATGCGGGTCCTCTTGATTGAGATAAATTTAAGGGACCTTTTCTTGATCATTTCTTCCATCTTGAAATGGGAGAAGCGAAAGTTCTTGAGTTCATTAATCTTCATCAACGAAATATGAGTGTGAAAGAGTATGATTTGAAGTTCACTCAATTGGCTAAGTGTTCTCCAACTATAGTTGTTGACTCTAGGGCAAGGATGAGTAAGTTTGTGTCGGGTGTGTCTAACTTGGTTTTCAAAGAACTTTGCATCGCCATGTTGATCAAGGAGATGGCTATTTTTTGTTTAATGATACATGCCGAAAAGTTGAAAAGGAAAAGCTCATGGAAAGGGCAAAAGACTACAAGAGGGAAAAGATCGAAGACAATGACTTTTCTCATTCTAGGTCCAGTGGATAAGGGTATCCTAAATTCTGGTAAAATTTCTCCGATCAAGGTTCCTCTAATGCTCCGGCTCTTCAGTTCAACAAAGATAGGGTGTCTCCCTTAAGCCTAAGGAGGAAATGATGGTAATAGACCTCATTTCCCCGCTTGCACGAAGTGTGGTAAGAAACATGATGGCAAGTGATTAGCCGGTATGAATGGTTGCTTTATTGTGGAAAGAGTGGTCACAATATGGGATATTACCCATTGCTTTCTACTAAAGGAAGGGATGGTAGGCAATTTTAGCCTAGTGGTTTCGGTTGGGTGCTCCAAAGCAAAATAGGTTTTATACTCTTTAGACTCGTCCAGATCATGAGGGTTCTTCAGATGTGGTGACCGATATGTTGAAAGTCTTTCATATTGATGTTTATGCCTTACTTGATCCGAGTGATAACCTTATCGTTTTTTACTCCTTATGTGGCCATGAGATTTGATATTGGTTGCAAAATCCTTCCATGTCTCTACTCCCGTGGGTGATGCTATTGTCGCTAAGAAAGTCTATAAAAATTGTCCTATTTCTGTTTCTCATAGAGCCACTCATATTGATCTTGTAGGGCTTGATATGTGGATTATGATTTTATTTTTGGGATCTATTGGCTTCATGCATGTTATTCTTGTATAGTTTGTAGGATGCAATTGGTCATATTCAAGGTTCTGAATAAGCCTATCATATCATGGGAAAGGGGAAATTGTGCTCTTAAGTGTCAGTTTGTGTCTTGCCTAAAAGCTAGGAAAGTAATTTCTAAAGGTTGCATTTAATATCTTATTCAGGTAAGGGATATAGATTCTGAAACCCCTACTTATGAGTCTGTCCCAATAGTGAATTAGTTTCTAGAGTGTTTCCTGATGATCTTCCCGATATTCCTCTCGAAACGGAAATAGACTTCAGTATTGACCTTCTCTCAGATACGCAACCTATATTTGATCTTTCGAACCCGCCATAACTTTAGAAGTTAAAGGATTAATTGAATGATTTTTTGGATAAGGGTTTTATTAGACCAAGTATTTCTCCATAGGGTGCTTCAGTGTTGTTTGTTTGAAATAAGAATGGTTCTCTCCGAATGTGTATTGACTATGTGCAATTGGATAAGGTTACTATTAAGAATAACTATCATATTACAAGGATTGATGACTTGTTTGATCAACTCCAAGAAGTGAGTTACTTATTTAAGATTGACCTCCAGTCGGTTTATCACCAATTAAGGGTAAAGGAGAGTGACATTCCGAAACAACTTTTCAAAATCGATATGGTCATTATGAGTTCTTGGTGATGTCATTTGGTTTGACTAATGTCTCGGTGAAATTTATGGATTTGATAAATAGGGTGCTTAGGTAATATCTTGATATGTTTGTAATTGTGTTCATTGATGATATCTTGATATACTCACAGAGTGAGGATGAGCATGTTGAGCATTTGAGGATTATGTTGTAAATTCTCAAGGATCGGGAATTGTATGCTAAGTTTAGAAAGTGTGAGTTTTGGTTGAGGTTTGTTTCTTTCCTTGGCCATATTATCTCCAGTGAAGGTATTTAAAACGATCCTAAGGAAATCGGGGTGATTAAGAATTGGACTAGACCTTTGTCCGCTTTGGATATACGAAGTTTCTTAGGTTTGGTCGGTTACTATAGAAGGTTCGTGGAAGGATTTTCCTCTATTGCTTCACCATTGACTCAAGAGAAGGTAAAATGTCTATGGTCGGAAGCTTCTGAGAAGAGTTTTCAAGAGTTGAAGGATAGACTCACTTCGGCTCTTATTTTGACTTTACCAGAAGGAACATATGGTTTTGTCGTTTATTGTGATGCTTCACGAATTGGTCTTGGTTGTGTTTTGATGAAACATTAGAAAGTCATTGCTTATGCTTCAAGGCAATTGAAAGTTCATGAAATGAATTATCCGACTCATGATTTTAGGGTTAACGGCGGTGGTGTTTGATTTAAAGATTTGGAGATACTACTTGTACGGTGTTCATGTAGATGTGTTCACCGATCACAAGAGTTTGAAATATGCATTCACTCAAAAGGATTTGAATCTTAACCTAGGGAGGTGGCTTGAGTTGTTAAATGATTACAACATGAGTGTCCTATATCTTCCCCGAAAGGAGAATGTGATGGCGGATGCTCTTAATCGACTATCAATGGAAATTGTTTCTCATGTTGAGGATGATAAGAAGGAGTTGGTTCATGATGTTCATAGGTTGGCCTTATTGGGTGTTCATTTGGTTGATTCTAATGAAGGTGGTGTATTTGTTCATAACGGTTTGGTATCGCCTTTTGTATCGGATGTGAAGGCTAAGCAAGATCTTGATCCGGTATAAGTTGATTTGAAAAAGTCGATTTCTGAAAAAACCATTGAAGCTTTCTCCCAAGCAGGAGATGGTATCCTTCGATATCAAGGTTAGTTATGTGTTCCAATGTTGATGAGTTAAGGAATCAGATTCTAACAGAAGCTCATAATTCCCGGTATTCTATTCATCCAGGAGCCATCACAATGTACTGTGATTTGCGAGAGGTCTATTCGTGGAATGGGATAAAAAAGGATATTGCAAGGTTTGTGGCTAAATATTTGAATTATCAACAAGTAAAATTTGAGCATCAGATTTTGGGTGGCTTGGCTCAAGAAATTATTATTCCTACATGGAATTGGAAGATTTGAATAAGAACTTCATTACGGGTTTACCTCGCACTCGTCGATAGTTTGATTAGATTTAGGTTATTGTGGACCGAATTACAAAATCGGCTCACTTTACTTTATTCTCATCAGATTATTATGCCAAGCTCTATATTAGAGAAATAGTAAGGTTTCATGGAGTGCCTCTTTCCATTGTCTCCAATCGAGGTACTCAGTTATGGAAGAGTTAAGGAGATTTGATACAAATTTGAATCACCAGATACCAATTGTAATCAAGTTATAGCACGAAAGGAGACAAGAGAAAAACAGAGAGATTTCATAAAGTCCTATAGCCTCTGGAATAAAAATACAGACGTCTCTGTACCGTTCCGCAAGACTCTACTAGACTCGTTTTGGTACACCAATATCAACAAACCTAGGGCTCTGATACCAACTTTATCACGACCCAGACCGTCGTGATTGACATCCACACTAACCCTCCGGTGGGAGAACCATTACTACAACCCGTCTAATAATTTTTATGAGAACTAAGGCATTTAAAGATACGACAGCAGGTTTAAATGCAAAATAAACTAGAGTACCCATAAACTTCGAAAGTTTGACAAACCATTACTAAACATTTGCGGAAACAACACCTAGAACCTGGAAGTTAATGTACCAAAAATCTAAAGTTCAACAAGTCTAAGAAAAGGGTACAACCCCAACCAAACATAGTGCATCTACACTACTAATCTAAGCCCGAAGAAAATGGACTAAGCAAAAGGAGAACTCATTGCAGCCTGAAAGAACTGGTTCACCCTTGAATTCGGTCTCGATCACTAATCTCCTAGCTGAGGTCTATCAATAGCCTCATGAAGATGCCATGTACTCAACAAAGAGCGAGAAAGTGCAGTATCACTACACAACCACAGTGTACTGGTAGGATCACGCGACTATTCCAGTAAGTGAAACATATATAAGCAATCACAACAAAGTAAACATGACATGTACATAATATATCCACAGTTATCATTTCAAGAGCAATGTACAAATACACATTCTCAATAACAAGTAAATATAACAATTCAATGGTCCTCTCATGGAACCCATACCCAAACTGTTAGTGTACGAAACGTGGCACCCGATCCCAATTAGTGTGACAGAACGTGACACCCGATCCAACATATGTGTCAGAACGGGACACCCAAACCAATATATGTGTCAAAACGTGACACTTGATCCAATCAACACAACCACAATCACATTCACACTTATAATGTACATACTCATAGTCATACAATCAAATGTTAATTCATGGCATACAATTGGTTATTCATACTCATTTCATTAGGTTTGATCAACAATGCTACATTCACACACACACACACACACACACACACACATATATATATATGCATTACAATGAAGCAATTACCAACATACATCACACGAGACATGAAATCAAACCATCACCTACCTCGAAACCAAGCTTGAATCCCCCTAAGGCACTTGGATCTTCCCTTTTCGGATTCTTTCCACTTGTTCGTGGTCTAAAACAACAAATTAATGCAAGGATCAATACACGAGGCCTAATTACCCGGATTACAATCAAAATCATCAACCCTAGGCCAAACCATGATCCTAATATGCAGCTAGGGATTTTTTCCACCATTAAATTCAGGTCAAAACCCTCCCCCGATGATAATTACCCATGAATCTACGTTCTACGGATCGAAAAATAGATTAGAGGAGTAAAATCCTTACCTTTAGCACCAAAAGACATGGAAAACTATCAAAAAATCATCTAGGGTCGTCTCTTAGCTCTCAAGAATGAAATTTGCAGAAAAATAACAATTTTGGGGTTTTTTCCCGACTTAATTCGCGACTGAGCCGTTATGGCAGACCCCATCCCGCCACAACGACCTCGCTTTGGTGGGCATAAATCCACTACAGCGGCTTACACGGAGACAAAAATGCATAATTTGAGTTTCAAACCCCTATTTCACAACACACCTTCAACTCATGACATTCAAAAACTACCCGTTCACGCTAAGGTCAATTTCAAGAGTTCTACTATCCCAAATTCGATTTCGTAAAGTAGTACGAGTTCCTTAACGTCTTAGCTATCCACTCATATGATCAAAATAATAATTAGATCCCCCATTCATTACCATATTTCCCTAGACCTCACTGACCTATATTTCGTCCAAATCTGGACTAGGCTAGGAATCTCCAAGATACTACAAAAAACTTTTCTGACCCCAATTCTTTCCCTGTTGGCTTTTCTATAACGACGGGAACAGGTCGTTACAATAGATACCAATTTACCCATCACTTATCTCAGAGTGAAAACCAGGAAAAATGAGCTAAAGTAAGATTAGAGTAGTACCTGAATTACCGAATAACTCGGGATACGCTCGCATGTCCTTCTCGGTTTCCCAAGTAGCTTCCTCAACTGGACGATGCTTTCATTGAACTTTCACGGACTTAATCTCTTTGGTCCTCAGCTTCTGAAAATCACGATCAAGAATTGCAATCGGTTCCTCCTCACACTGAAGGTCTTTGTTTAACAACACTGAGTCCCATTTTATAATGTAATCTCCGTCCCCATGAAACTTCTTCAACATGGACACATGAAACACTGGATAAACTCCAGATAAGCTAGGTGGTAAAGCCAATCTATAAGTCACTGGCCCTACATAGTCAAGAATCTTAAATGGACCAATGTATCGAGGACTAAGTTTGCCCTTCTTGCCGAATATCATCACCCATTTCATGGGTGACACTTTAAGAAGAACTTTCTCACTAGTGTGAAATGCCATGTCTCTTACCTTATGGTCTGCATACTATTTCTGTCGACTTTGGGTTGCTAGGAGCTTAGCTTGGATGCTTCTTACCTTATCCTGAACATGTTTCACCAAGTCGACTCCCAAAGGTTTCACATCTCCACCCTCAAACCATCCTATGGGTGATCTGCATTCCCTCCCATAAAGTTCCTCGAATAGTGCCATGTCAATGCTGGAGTGGTAACTATTATTATAGGAGAACTCACACAACGGTAGGAACTTATCCCAATGTCCCCCAAAATGAATCACACATGCCCTCAACATGTCCTCTAACACTTGAATTGTTCTCTCTGACTTCCCATCCGTCTATGGATGGAAAGTTGGACTAAAAGTGAGTTGAGTGCCCAACTCATCATACAATTTCCTCCAAAACTTGAATGTGAACTGTGTACCACGGTCTAAGATGATAGAAAAGGGTACCCTGTGCAGCCTCACTACCTCTTTCACATAAATCTTAGCCAATTTATGAGCATTATAATCTATTCTGACTGGAATAAAATGGGCTGACTTAGTCAATTTGTCCACCACTAGCCAAATAGAATTAAACTTCCCCAAAGTCTTGGGAAGACCAACCACAATGTCCATAGCTATCATTTACCACTTCCATTCCTGAATTGGCATTCTCTAAAGCAAACTTGCAGGCCTTTTATGCTTATACTTTACTTGCTGACAGTTTTGGCACTTAGCTACAAACTCGACTGTCTTTCTCCATGTTAGGCCACCAATAAAGTCATTTCAACTCTCAGTACATCTTGGTCACACCCGGATGAATAGAATACTGCGAAACATGTGATTCTTTCAACAATCTCATGTCAATGCATGTACAAAATATGATTTCAATGAAAGGGAATGATGATGCATCTCAATCAATCAAATATCGATCTGATATATAATCACCTCAACTATCACAAATATACGAACGAGTTCAATAAAGAAACACAATCACAAAAAAGATATAAAGTCAATAATACATCATGTAATGCCCATATGCTTTGCATTTACGGATTACAATTTGGCATTCCATAGCAATAAAATTTTCCTTTATAACATTGGTACTCATACCAATGCCAGTGTCACGCCCCGAACCTACACCCTGGGAGGGACTGGCACTCGAGAACCATTATTAGCCCTAAGTGAACCCTTGGTCTGGCTTACTTACTCAGCGGGAGACTTAACTCATCACATACACATTTATGAAATAACTATAATGTTATAAAGGAACATTCAACTAGCCATTAAGGCAAACTCAAGTCTTTAACATATGAAATGAAAAGTAAAGGCAACTGAATTAACTAAATGACCGTTTGTCTGTCTATGAAGACTCTAAACAACTGAGATGGATCTCGGGACAGGCCCAGGACATCCTAATGAACTAATACTAAAACTGAAAGCGATGAAAAATGAGTCCTCTAGATAGCAAAGAGGCTCACCAACAGACTCTGAACTGCTCACTAGATCAACGATGTGCCGGATGCCGATCTTAGTTACATGTGTCTGCATCATAATAAGATGCAGGCCAACTGGCATCAGTACATTAAATGTACGAGTATGCAAGTTGGAATGCTAAACATAACTTGAGCTTGAAAAGGATCTGAAAGAAACACTTACCTTGGCTTTATTCAACTCTACAATAACTTAACTCAACTTACTGAACTCATTTCAATATAAAGCAGTTTAAAAACAAGTGCAATATAAGGAAAAGTTGTTTAGAACATGATGTCAACTCTGTGTATTTATGAATACAATAATAACTTTGTATGTATGCAAAGATACAATATGAACTCTGTTTGTATATGAAAATACAAATATTTCTGATGTATATAAAAGTACAAAATACTGTTGTGGGAGTTTCTCTAACCAACAACCATCACTTAAGAGCTATAGTGATGATACATCATTTCTTGGCCCCACGCTGTCAGGGCCATCCTATACCTTGCCAGGGTTATAGAACCTGAACTACTAAGTGGATCCACTAGTCTATACTAAAAAGCACTAACGGTTCATCTAAAAAGTATAACCCTTTACTACTCATGATGGCTACATGGTTTATGGGGACTGTGAGTTGTTTGAACTCTCCCTCATTTCGGTGCTCAATACTAATTCCAAAAATATAATATTAGCTCTTATGTTTAAAAACATACTTCTTTCTGTGATTTGAGATTAGTGCTCAAAAACTTAGCTCAAAGGTTATCCTGGAAATCAAGGTGTCCTCTCTTGCTTCATTTAGATAGTGATTACTCTTTTCTGAAAACTAGCCCGAAGGCTTCTTGGAAATCGAGGTTTCCCTTCTTGTTTAAATGCGAAAACATTTTAAACCCTTTGGAAATACATAGCCCGCATATACTTCTTTGAAGATGTGAACTTCAAACTTTACACTTTACTCTTTACTCTTTACTCTTTACTCTTGAACTTTAAGTCATAAAACAAAGTTAAAAGCATTTGCAAAAGACTTCTTGAAAAGACTCTGAGAACTTCCTAGACTTGGCTCTTGACTTTCCCTGAATTTGAATTTATGGATTCAAGGTTATGATTCATGTTTCTGGATGATTTCTAGATGTTTGGAAGTCATTTAGAGTAGTTAGAATCAATGGAAAGTGTTAGTACACTTTAGAAGGACTTAAATAGGCTAAACGACAAAAATTGGTGAAAAACAACGATTTGGGAGCATCCCAGGAACGCCGCGCCAGCCCAACTTACTGGGGCTCAAATCTGGCGCACTGCCCCAGTCTTCCTGGCGCTATGGGGGCGCGTCGCGCCACCTGTTCCTTAGGCAAAAATCTGACGAACTTTTGGTCTCGTTTTCTAATCTTAAATCGATTTTAATCGATTCTTTTTCTCAAATTCACTTTAGAATCAGATACCCAAGGTATATACACAAAATCTAGCTCATACAACTCAAGAAATCAACACTTTAATACCAAGAAACTCCTTAATCTTAACTCATATTCAAGAATGAAATCAATTCAAGAACAACTATCAAGAACATCAAATTCTCAATCTTTTTATGACGAAATACACTGAATTAAACATGATTGGCGCGTGGGTGAACTAATCCAACACTATGTGATCTCACATACCTTGTAGGGATCACCCCCGACGAATTCCACAAGCTAATCTCGATGAATCTTGAACGAATCTTGAACGTTCTTCTCCTTTCTCCTCTTTTCTCCTTTCTCCAAGCCCTAGCGTGAAATTCACTTTTCTAAAACTGACCAAAATCTGACTTTACCCCAATTAAACTCCTAACAACGAATTAATTAAGTTGGTTAAGGAAAAGACCAAACTACCCTTCCAAAATCCGGATTGGACTTTCCTTATTCGAACAACCCAACTTCCGAAGTGCATAACTTACTCATATGAACTTGGAATCGTGCAAACTTGGCGGCGTTAGAAAGATCATTCCAAGAGCTTTACAACAATATCTGGAAGTACACCTAACTCATCCTGAGCTAAGATTTATGGCTGTTTGAAATTGACCAAAACTCAACTTTTCTTAACTTGAACAAATTTCCAGATTTTCATTCTTTCCAAAAATGACTATTTCCAATTATTAGCTTCTTCCTAGTTACTTCAAATTGCAAGATGTTACAATATCTTCCCATTGGAAACATTCATCCTCAAATGAGATTACTCTTACTAGGCTAAGGGTGTAACATGCAACATTCAGCTCAAACACCCACAAGCAAATGTGAAACAACATTTCAACTTATAAATAAATACTAAGAAATGATTAGTACCATAATTCGAAACTTCTCTGGATTCGAGGAGATGTGGATATCTCATCTTCATATCCTCTTCAGCTTCCCAAGTAGTTTCTTCAACAATTTGGTTCCTCCAAAGGACTTTGACTGATGCTACCTCTTTTGTTCTCAACTTGCGAACTTTGTGATCTAGAATTTGAACCGGAATCTCTTCATAAGATAAACTATCTTTGATCCCAATATCTTCAGTTGATATTATCAATGAGGATCGTCCATGCACTTCTTCAACATGGAGACATGAAATACTGAATGAACCGCAGCTAACTCTTGTGGTAGCTCCAACTCATAAGCTACATTACCTACCCTTTTCGATATTCTCTAAGGGCCAATATAATGAGGACTAAGCTTCCCCTTCTTACCAAACCTCATAACACCCTTCATGGGTGAAACTTTCAAGTAACCTCAATCATCTACTTCAAACTCTAGCTCTCTCCTCCTACCATCAGTGTAGGATTTCTGACAACTCTGGGCTGTTTTCAATCTCTCTTGAATAACTTCCACTTTCTCCATAGCTTGACGAACTAAGTCGGTCCTCTTAACCCAGTTTCACCAACTTCAAACCATCCAATAGGAGATATGTATCTTCCCCCATAAGGAGCCATTTGGATGCTAGAGTGGTAACTATTGTTGTAAGCTAAATCAATGAGAGATAGGTGATCATTCCAATTACCCTTGAAATCAAACACACAATCTACATTAATACCTCAAACACTATCTCCCCCTTGTTCCAAAAGCCAATACTTTTTTTATTATGAACCTTTGCCTTTAATTCAAGCAACAAAGGATCTTGGTCTTGCTTCTCTTTTACTTCTAACACTAATGATGATTCAGCCCCATTCATCACCACTACTCCTCCTTCTGTGGAATCCATTAGTCGAAATCCTAGTTGTGCAAGTCTATGCACCTCTTTTGCTAACTCTTTCTTATATTCCTCAAAATGGGCGGTACTCCCATAGATAACCTGCTCAAGGCATCAACAACAACATTAGCCTTACCTGGGTAATAAAGAATACCTATGTCATAATCCTTGAGTAGTTCTAACCACCTCTTTTGTCTCAGATTAAGCTCTTTCTGACTAAACGCATACTGAAGACTCTTGTTATCGGTGAACACATCCACATGAACACCATAAAGATAATGAAGCCATATTTTCAAGGCAAATACTACGACAGCCAACTCTAAGTCATGGGTTGGGTAATTTTTTTCATGAACTTTCAACTGTCTAGAGGCATAAGCTATAACCTTGCCATTTTGCATTAATACAAAACCCAAACCAACTCTAGATGCATCACAATACAGCACAAAACCTTGAGTACCTTCCGGAAAGGTCAAAATTGGGGAAATAGTCAACCTTTTTTTCAATTCCTGAAAGCTTTTCTCACAAGCTTCAGACCATTGAAACTTCATTGTCTTCTGAGTCAATTTGGTCAAAGGGGATGAAATGGACGAGAACCCCTCTACAAACTTTCTATAATAGCTGATATACCATGATTTTACGATATTTCTAATACATTTCACTTACAAGTTGTGTGTGTCTAGAGCCTTTTTTATTTGTTTTTATGTGTTTTTATCATATTTTGCAGAAAAGATGTTCAGGCGTGGAAGTAAAGAGACAGCTGAAAGAAATGCATAAAAGGGCAACTATGGAGGTGATCTACGGACCGTAGGTCTATTGACGCTCCGTAGATGGTGGTCGTAGATCAAAAGGCAAGGTATGTAAGGCAAATCAGGGAAATCTGACCAAGTGTGGAACCACGGTGACCACTGACGGTCCGTAGATTGATACTTTGAAGGTTCCAATACCTAATTTTTAAAGACTCTAAGTGTGGAGCTACGGAGAGGGATTGACGGACCGTAGATCGATCTATAGTCCGTGCTGCAGCTCCATCGTTTGCTTCAGAGAAGCTAATTTTTGGAAGCTGAAAATATTTTCTAAGTCCTGGCTGACGGAAGGGACTCACGGACCATAGATCCATTGACGGTCCGTGAGTCAGTCTCGTGGAATGAAGAGGCGTGCCTGAACTAACTTTCATTATTTTGTTTCCCTTTTAATTTAGGACTTGTTTTCTATAAATAGGGCTTGTAAACCTCATTTTTTATGGTTGGTTTTTATTACTTTTACTCTAATTCTTGACTTGAAGTTGAGTTGCAACATCCGAAGGTAGTTAGTGAGGACAACCGGGTTCCAACTAAAAATCAATTGGGAGATGCATTGAGGGCGCAGGACCCACCAGGCCCACGACTGCATGACAACTATATGGGCAACATCAATATTGCTGACTCAGATGGGCCTCTTGTCTTACCCCCTTTGCCTCCGGGGAACATATTTGTAGTGACCAGCAGCTTGATGCAGATGTTTACAGCAAGCGGCTTGTTCTCGGGGTCACCATCAGAGGACCCACATGCTCACATAGCGAAGCTAAGGGTGGTTTGCAAAAGCTGTGTAGGTCAACCAGACTTAGATATGGATGTCATCGGGTTGTGAGTGTTCCCTCTATCACTGACAGGCGATGCTGCTGTATGGTTCACTAGGATTCCTTATAATTCAATCTATACATGGGAGCAACTGAAGGATGTGTTCTTAGCAAGATATTATCCAGTGTCCAAGAAGCTCCATCACAAATGTAGGGTCAATAATTTTGTAGCATTACCTGGAGAGTCTGTGAGTAGCTCTTAGGACAGATTCACTGCATTTGTAAGAGGTGTTCCGAATCACCGTATTGATGATGAGTCGCTGAAGGAATATTTCTATTGAGGTCAGCATGACAACAATAAAGCAGTGCTTGATACTATTGCTGGAGGATCGTATGGTGAGTGCTCATATGCGCAGATTGCAGAAAAATTGGAAAAGATCTCTCACAATAATAAAACATGGAGCACTAGGAGGTCGAATACTGGGAGAAACACATTTGCCGTTCATGCTACGAACAACCAGTCTGCAGAGGAGATTCGTGAAGAGATAGCTCAGATAAGGACCGAGTTGGGTGTTGGTATTGAAGCATGTGAGCGAAGGTGCGGAGAAGGTAAATGTTGTGAATTACTTGACTAGAACGCCACCACCAGTTGAAGAGTATTACTATGACGAGGATGATTATGCGGTGAATGATCAGACAGGGGGTATCCGACCAAACGCGCAAGGATCCAACACAGAAAATTGGCGCCAAGGTTAAAGAAACCAAGGTCGAAACTATGGAAACTACAATCGAGAGGGTCAATATGTCCGGGATGGGAACTTCAATAGCGACAACAACTATGGCAACAGAAACGATCGGGTTGGACCCTATGTCCCTCCTCAAAATCGAGAATCTGGTACTAGGGAAGCTGGAGGCAATATGGCACGTATTAAAGATATGATGCATAAGATGATGAGAAAGTTTGATGCAACTGATGAGAATATGAAGGAGATGAGAAACGACTTGTCTGGTATTGGTCAAAAGGTTGATTCCCATGTAGTGTCAATAAAGCATTTGGAGCAGTAGATGACTCAGTTGTCCACTACAGTGAACCCACGTCAACATGGCACTCTTCCTAGCAACACCATCCAGAATCCAAAGAATGATGGTCATTGTATAGCAGTTACTACTGAGGGGGTAAGAAAACCATATATACACATATGTCTTATGTGGTGGATGTTGAGATTAGAAAAGAAGATGATGTGGTAGAGGTTAGGGAAGAGTCTGAGAATGTGACAGAGAAAGAAGCGGAGCTATCTCAAAAAGTGGTCCCTATACCTAGACCTCCACCACTTTTTCCATAGTGGTTAGTGAAGAAAACTGAAGATGGTAAATATCACAGGTTTATCACTATGTTGAAGTAGCTTTCCATCAATGTTCATTTGATAGAGGCTTTGGAGCAAATGCCTGGGTATGCAAAGTTTATGAAAGATATGGTGACAAAGAAAAGGTCAGTGAGTTTTGAATATGATGATAGATTGCAGCATTGTAGCGCTATTCCTATAAGATCTCTTGTGCAGAAAAAGGAAGACAATGGTGCTTTCACGATCCCATGTACTATAGGGTTGTTACACTTTGCTAAGGCATTGTGTGATCTTGGTGCTAGCATCAACCTCATGCCATTGTTTATTTATAAAAAGTTAGGTCTAGGGGATCCAAAGCCTACTACGATGCGGCTACTTATGGATGATCAAACCGTGAAAAGGCCCATTGGTGTACTTTATGATGTGCTAGTAAAAGTGGAGTCGTTCATCTTTCCAGCGAATTTTGTGATTAATGACTGTGAGGTTGATTTTGATGTTCCCATCATCCTTGGGAGACCATTCATTGCCACGGGTCGTGCATTAGTTGATATGGAGAAGGGACAGATGAAGTTCAGACTGAACAATGAAGAAGCAACCTTCAATATTTGTAGGTCCATGAAGCAGAGCGGTGAGCTCCAAACGGTATCTGCTATAACTTACAGAGTTGAGAGTGGAACAGAAGTGCAAATTGAAGAGTGACTTAGTGTTGAGGCACTAGCAGCAGTGATGATGAATTTCGACAGTGATGGTATTGGAGAGTACGATGAGTTGGTAGCTGCACTAGATAGGTATGAATATCGATCAAAACAAAAGAAGTATGAATTAGACATGAAGAATCGTTAGTCTCCACCAGCGAGACCATCTATTGTGGAGGCACTGAAATTGGAGCTTAAGGCTCTACCACCACATTTGAGGTATGTATTCTTGAGTAGAGATAACACTTCGCCGGTCATCATTGCAGCAGATCTAAATGCGAGACAAGTAGAGTGCTTGGTGACTATGTTAAAGAAGTTCAAGCGAGCTATTGGATGGACTATTGCAGATATTATTGGGATTCCTCCTGGTATTTGTTCCTATAAAATCCAACTCATGCCAGATCACAAACCTAGTATTGAGCACCAAAGAAGATTAAATCCACCTATGCAAGAAGTAGTTAAAAAGGATATCATCAAGTGGTTGGATGCTGGAGTTATCTATCTCATTGCAGATAGTAGTTAGGTATGCCCTGTTCAATGTGTACCCAAGAAAGGTGGGATTACTATGGTGCCTAATGAGAGAAACGAGTTTGTTTCGATGTGGTCCGTGACTGGATGGAGAGTCTGCATGGACTACTGGAAGCTAAATGCTTAGACAGAAAAGGACCGTTTCCCTATGCCATTCATGGATCAGATGTTGGATAGACTTGCTGGTAAGGGTTGGTATTGTTTTCTTGATGGTTATTCGGGCTACAATCAGATTTTATAGCTCCGGAGGACCAAGAGAATACCACCTTCACTTTCCCTTATGGGACTTTCCCTTTCAAACGGATGCCATTTGGGTTGTGCAATGCTCCAACGACCTTCCAGCGTTGCATGCTGTCAATATTCTCTGATATGGTGGAGGACACTATTGAGGTATTTATGGATGATTTCTCTGTGGTAGGTGACTCTTTTGATCAGTGTTTGAATCATTTGGCTGAGGTACTGAAAAGGTGTGAAGATTGCAATCTGGTGCTGAATTGGGAGAAGTGCCACTTTATGGTGAAAGAGGGGATAGTTCTGGGTCATCGGATTTCTGAGAAGGGCATTGAGGTTGATAGAGCAAAGGTAGAAGTAATTGAAAAGCTTCCACCACCTATCTCTGTAAAAGGAGTTTAAAGTTTTCTTGGGCATGCAGGTTTCTATAGGACATCAAAGATTTCTCTAAAATTGCACATCCTTTGTGCAAACTACTCGAAAAGGAGTATAAGTTTGATTTTGATGATGCTTGTCTGAGAGCATTTGGAGATTTGAAGGAGAAGTTGGTTACTGCACCTATCATTATTTCACCGGATTAGGGACAACCATTTGAGGTAATGTGTGATGCGAGTGGAGTGGCGCTAGGTGTAGTATTAGGATAGAGGCGAGAGAAAATTCTCCATCATATTTACTATGCTAGCAAAGCTCTAAATGTGGCCCAGAAGAATTATACTATGACTGAACAAGAGCTTCTTGTAGTGGTTTTCGCATTCGAAAAATTTTGATCCTACCTGCTTGGTACTAATGTCATAGTGCATACTGACCATTCGGCATTGAGGTATTTGATGGCGAAGAAGGATGCAAAACCGAGGTTGATTAGATGGGTATTGTTGCTGCAAGAGTTTGATTTTGTGGTAAAGGATAGAAAGGAGACTGAAAATCAAGTTGCCGATCACTTGTCCAGATTGGAGAAAGAGGCTATGTTAAAGCTTGGTGATAGGGCTAAAATTAATAATGCTTTTCCAGATGAACAGGTGTTGGCTGCTTCTCATGATCTCATTCCTTGGTTCGCAGACTTTGCTAATTATTTGGCAAGCGATATTGTGCCCCCGAATTTGTCTTTTCACCAAAGAAAAAAAGTTTATGCATGATGTGAAGAAATTCTTTTGGGATAAACCTTACTTATATCCTAGTTATGCTGATGGGATTATTCGTCGATGTGTGCCTGAAGTTGAGATGTAGAGTGTACTTGAAGTATGTCATTCATCGCCTGTTGGTGGGCATCATAGTGTATTCGAACTGCACATAAGATTTTGCAGTGTGGGTACTACTGGCCTACTATCCACCAAGATGCTCATGATTTCGCCAAATCTTGTGATCATTGCCAAAGAGAAGGAGGGATTTCAAAGAGGCAAGAGCTTCCAATGAATCCTATATTGGTGATAAAGTTGTTTGTTGTATGAGGCATTGATTTTATGGGTCTATTTGTGACTTCACATGGGATGAAGTATATTCTTGTTGCGGTTGATTATGTATCGAAGTGAGTGGAAGTAATTGCGCTCCCCAACAATGAAGGTATAAGTGTCACCGCATTCTTGAAAAAGAATATCTTCTCCAGATTTGGTACACCAAGGGCGATTATCAGCGATGGAGGTTCCCACTTTTGTAATAAGTTGTTCAAGGCGCTACTTGAGAAATATGGTGTCCGCCACAATGTAGCCACTCCTTACCATCCGCAGACTAGTGGGCAAGTTGAAGTGTCCAACAAAGAGATCAAACAGATTTTGGCGAAGACTGTGAATGCTAATAGAACGGATTGGTCAAGGAAGCTTGATGAAGCTCTATGGGCCTATCGCACTGCATACAAGACTCCCATAGGTATGTCTCCTTACCAACTAGTATATGGGAAATCTTGCCATTTACCGGTAGAGCTAGAGCATAAGGCTTTGTGGGCGATGAAAAAGCTAAATTTGGATTGGGGCGCCGCATCTAATGAAAGAATGAATGACTTGAATATGCTTGATGAGTTTCCCTTAAAAGCTTATGAAAGTTCAGCCTTGTACAAAGAGAAGATGAAGAGGTATCATGATCAAAGAATTGAAAGAGGGGAATTTGTTGTGGGTGATCTTGTGCTTCTATTCAAATCTAGGTTGTGCTTGTTTCCAGGCAAACTCAAATCCAAATGGACTGGGCCATTTTTGCACACAAAAGTGCTTCCTTTGGAGTGGTTGATCTTGAGAACAGTGACGGAACAAGGTTCATTGTTAACGGGAAAAAGATCAAGATCTATTTGGGAAACGCAAAAAGTGTGCAAGAGGTTGTGGAGGCCTATCATCTTGATGAAGTTTGAGTAATCAAGAGGCCTGCATCGTGCTTGCAACGTTAAATCAAGCGCTACTTGGGAGGCAACCCAAGATGTACAATCTAGCCAACGAAAGTTCTTTTTGTTTTCCATCTAGCAGTTTATGTGTATAGTTGATTCTCTGTATTAATTTAGATAGGTTTTTTAGTTTTTTTTTGTAGTGTTAGCTAGAATTAGCATAGGATCCGTGTCTAAAAAGTGTCCAGAAAATGTAAAAAGAATAGCCTAATGGTTGTTACATGTGCAGGTACGCTATGCAAAATCTGCAGAAAATGGTCTGGTGCAGAGATCTACGGACCCCATCGATGGTCCGTCGATCCATCCACGGACCGTGGATGGTGTCCGTATATCCCAGGTAAGTCCCTAAACTTTTCCAAAGGTAAGAGTGATCTACGGTCCCAATCTACGGACCGTAGATCGACCCACAGACCGTAGACGGGGTCTCGTGGGTCCAAAACCCTAATTCTGTCTGACCCGACCCGGACCTCCTTATTTAAAATCTCCCAACTTTAAATCATGCCACTTCCCTCCATTTACCCCCAAACCGTTTCATAACTTCCCAAACTCCTTAAATCACTCCCTTATATCACTCCAGAACTCCCCCATAAAATCATCCCTTCCATTCCCCCATAATTCCCACGATCCCTTTCCATTCCAATACTACTTATTCCATATTCCACAAAAGGGTCCGATTTTTGGGTTAGTAACGAAGAGGTGGTTTTTGGCCTTGAAAGCATTTGTCATCAGACAATCACCCCATTCCCGTTGCTGTAAGGTAATAGACTTTCTCTTCACTTTGAATTTTGATTCATTGATAGATTAAATAAAGTCAGGGATTGGGTCTTGACCTTGGGTAATTTTTAGATGAAATTGCATGATAAAATTGGAAGTTACAATATCCTTGGAACAATAGATAGTGATTGTGTTGCCTTGTTGTATGTGATTATATGTCTAAATGTAAGTTTCGACTTAGGTTTCCAAAGTTGGTCTTAAACACTGGGTAAAATGATTAATCGGAATCCTGAGAATGACAAACTAGTATGATTAAATGTTGAAATGCATGGTTAGACTAGGATGTTGTTGAAAATGGTCTAAGATGTGGGCTTGAAAATAAAGAATGGCTGAAATTGGGAACATGTCACATCTACGATACCCCATCTACGGACCGTAGATCAATCTACGGACTGTAGATTAGGTTCGTGGGTGGATGCACTTGAAAATTTCACCAAGTGTGAAACCACGGATGTGGACTACGGTCCGTAGATCAATCTACAGACCATTCTGTACATCTGTGGTTTCCATCTACGACCAATATTATTGGTCCTATGAACCACGGAAGGGTTCCACGAGCCATAGATCAACCTACGGACCGTAGGTCCTCTCCGTGGATGACCATTGTAGCCACTGTCTGGAAAAAAAAATTGGGTTTTTGTTACTGTTCATTTTTTGTTCTAAAAAAATTTCAAGTGTGTTTATAGTTAGTTTTGGCACTAATATCGCTTCCACAGGTACGATGGCACCCAAGAAGCTAGTCACCTAGTCAAAATA
This sequence comes from Solanum verrucosum, assembly GCF_900185275.1. NCBI lineage: Eukaryota > Viridiplantae > Streptophyta > Magnoliopsida > Solanales > Solanaceae > Solanum > Solanum verrucosum. The sequence continues at coordinate 253,743 of NW_026019908.1, forward strand.
GGGCAAGTCAAAATCTGTGGCTCCTAGCTTCAGGTTAATCGATGAGGACATGGACTTATAAAAAGATCCAGCATACGTTGCTCCCAACATAAGGAATTCTCCCACTGCACCCCGAGCCACCAGAGGCACCCCCCGGAAGGTGGTTCCCGACGTAGTCACTATCTTCCAGTCTGATGAGAAGCACACTGATCGGGTCACCAACTGGGGCTAATTCCAGTTCAGCTACTGGGTCTATGTCTGGCTCCGAGTCTGCCCATGCTTCGGGCTCTGAGTCTAGCCATGCTTCAGGGTCCGAGTGTGCCCACGCCTCGGGGTCCAATGCCAACTCAGCCACAGGGTCCGACCAAAATGAACAAGCAGCCTCATCTGATGAGGCCACCAGCTCAGAGTCAGTACCCGTACCAAGAAATGAGGACCCTGCTCCACTGGTCGGTGAGCCAAACAGATGGTGTGTTGAGAGCCAACAGCAAATCTATCGGGATGCCAAGATGATAAATGACAAAGAGAAGATGGCCCGACTTATTACAGAGGAGCGCAGAGTCCTCACAGGGAGCTTGCACACTATCCCTAACATCCACCGACTTTTTAACCTTCACAAGTGTGAATGGATTGCTCGAGACCCAGGGACTATAATGAGGAGATAGTACGGGAGTTCTACGCCTCCTATACCGCCACTCTCTGCAGTTCGATCTCCAAGCAGTCAAAGCCCATAGCCCAGGACCCTCTCACGTCCACTACAGTCCGAGGTTGTCCGGTGGACATATCACATGCCACCATCAGGCACTTTCTATATGGTCCTACCACAGGTCACTTTTGGTCACTAAACACAACGGAGTTTGATTACAGATGGGACATCGTGCGGAACGGCTCTTTTTAGAGGAATGCTAAGCAGCGAGAGGTTGTTATACTATGGTTGGCTAAGTACATTACTGTAGATGGCGAGCGTGCGGAGTGGGTTGCCATACCACGGTTGGGTATCCGAAAGGCCACATTGAATTTTGTGGCCTAGTTCTTCTGCTTGTTGGTGCGTAATAGGGTGTCACCTACAAAAGCCGACAACCAACTCCCATGGGACAGAGCAGTCATGGTTGCAACATTAGTAGCAGGACTGGAGATTGAATTTGCCCGCATGTTGATGGCAGAGATTCACGAGAGGGCATTCAAGACCTCCACTATTTACCCCTTTCCATGTTTGATTTTTCAATTGTGCAGGGACTCTAGAGTGCCGATCTGGCATTGTGATAGGTTGATTCACCCTACAGGGACTTTGGATATAGGCCTCATTCGAGATGAGACAAATGTGGCTGCACCTCGCAGAGAGCCCCAGGTTGAGGTACCTCCCTTGGGCGCAGATCCTGCAGACACGATGGGGCAGGCACAGGGCGGTGACCCCATTATACCATATCACACTGATACTGTCCCAGCCTCCTCTTCCCAGGCCGCTAGTAGGGCTCCTAGCTCATCCTGGTCTACACCACCATTAGGAGTTGTTGTTGTCTCGTTGGCCAGAGTACATAAATTAGAGGCTAGGAAGTGATCATAGGCCATTGTTCTGATAAGTCATAGGCCAAATGAAAAAAATGCTCCCTTTGATCCAAATGCTTTGAGCCTAAAATTAGACCATTTCTTTCTAAACCTCGAACTCACCTTCCCATAATCGACTATGTTGGCCCCGGTCCCTCCTTGGACATGTGCACCTCAACTTAGGCCAAAAGCCTAAGTTGAGGGTGGCTAATGTAAAAAAAAAATCAACTTCAATCTTGGCCTTGACCCGACATCGGGTATTGTGCCCCTCAACCAATGGAAAATCCATAAGTTGAGGGTGGTTATAAAAGAGGAAACCAAAAGAAACATGGGTATTAAAAGAGTTTTGATGTTGAAAAAGAGAGGAAAGGATGTGACTTGTTGAAAGCTAAAGAAAAGAATAAAATGCAAGAAAAAGAAAAAGAAATATATAAAGAGCTACAAAGTCTAAAGTCACATCCATGGTTGAAGAAAATCAAGGGAAAGAAGGTAAAACAGTAGGATGGCAAAAATAGGGCAAAAAGAGGTTGGAAGCCTAGTGTAATGTCAAGAAGGGCAGAAAGTCACTAAGAAGAACCCAAATGTACCACACCTAACCCTGAGCCTACATTACAAGCCAAGGAAGTCCTATAGTGATCCTAGAGTCTAGTTTGAAGAGTCTAAGCAGTGAAAATAAGGGCAAGCCTATGGTACTGAGCACTAACTGTACTTGAAGTTATTTCTGAGTGTGAGTGTTGAATGAATCCTTGTACTCAAATTCATAGTCATTCTGTGAAAGAAAAGGGATTTCATTTGAAGTAAGGGCACTAGTAACATTGTCGGAAAGTTGATACTTTGGTGATAGTGAAACAGTGTATGTTGTGTGTTGGTTGGTCGATCGTTGTCATGGTTTGATCCGCATGAATTAGCCTTTCGAGTCAAGGAGAACAAATTTTGCACCCAGAAAGTAAGTGGGATAGAGAACCATGTGATTTCTTGTGCTTGAAATGCTTGCTTCTATATAAGTGTCATTTAGAGTCTTAGTGCGTCGACTGAGGATAAACAACGAATTTAAGTCGACGGTGTTGATATACCGTGAGTTTACGGTATTTCTAATACATTTCACTTACAAGTTGTGTGTGTCTAGGGCCTTTTGTATTGGTTTTTATGTATTTTTATCATATTTTGCAGGAAAGATGTTCAGACGCGGAAGTAAAGAGACAGCTGAAAGAAATGCAGAAAAGGGCATCTACGGAGGTGATCTACGGACCGTAGGTCCATTGACGCTCTGTAGATGGTGGCCGTAAATCAGCAGGCAAGGCATGGAAGGCAAATCAGGGAAATCTGACCAAGTGTGAAACCACGGTGACCATTGACGGTCCGTAGATTGATCTACGAACCTTACTGTTGATCCGTAGATTGATACTGCGAGGGTTCCAGTACCTGATATTTGAAGATTATAAGTGTGGAGCTACGAAGAGGAATTGACGGACCGTAGATCGATCTACGGTCCGTACTGCAGCTCCGTCGTTTGCTTCAGAAAAGCTAAAAATATTTTCTAATTCCTGGCTGACGGAAGGGACTCATGGACCGTAGATCCATTGACGGTCCATGAGTCAGTCTCGTGGAATGAAGACGCGTGCCTGAACAAACTTTCCTTATTTTGTTTCCCTTTTAATTTAGCACTTTTTTTCTATAAATAGGGCTTGTAAACCTCGTTTTTTAGGGTTGGTTTTTATTAGTTTTATTCTAGTTCTTGACTTGGGAGATTAACTTGCAACTTGAGCAATTATTAATTTCCTAAGATCGTTTTGAGGATTTTGGAGTTCCAATTTAAGTTGAATTTCTGAGTTTATTATTCTTCTTACGTAAGTTCATAATTCTATCATCTAAAACAATGAATTGTGTTCATATGATTATGGGTAACTAAAACTCCAAAACTAGGGTTGTGGAAACCATGAGCGATTAACAAAGTATGAATAGTAAATAAGCAATTCTTGAATAGTGTGGTGCATGCATTGATAATTCTTTCATTTAGAAGACTTTTTAGCGGTTGCAAACGTTAGAACTCGCCTTGTTGCTACTTGTCGGACCAAGGAGGTAATCAACAAGAAAAGAATTATCAACATAGATTTAGTGTGATATTATCTAATAGGCTAGTGTCAATTGGTGCGAAGTAATAACTAAGCCAAACATCGATGTGATGTCTAATATGAGGTAAAGGTAAGGGTTAGTAAATTATACACACGTAGCCGGACCAAGGTGTGGGGTGAAATTCTCTAGATGTCGGACCAAGGATTTAGAGATACCTAACTTTTCACTTTGCATGTAGTACACTAGGAAAGGATTGTTATTACTAGGATTACTGGGTTATGAGCTTGTGGGGAACACGTATACCCTAGTTAATTCTCTCATCTTGATAACAACCTAAATTGACTTTTGATTACTGATTACTGATTACTTATTGAGTTCTTACAATTTGTTTCACAACCCCCCCCCCCCCTTTAATTACTTGTTTCTGGAAGTAATTTGACTAATTGAATATAATTGTTGGTTAAAGTAAAGTATAAATAATTTTCCTCGTGGGATCGACCCTAACCTACAAGTTGGGTTCTTTACTTGATAACGATCACTTATACTTCTTTAGGGAGATGTAATTTGAGCTTATCAATAGCCAGCCAAACCCAAGAAACTCCTAGTATCAGTTGGAGATGTGGGTCTAGGCCAATTCTGCACTGCCTCAATTTTCTGAGTATCAACTTTAATTCCCTCTCTAGACACAATATGGCCTAAGAAGGCCACAGACTCAAGCCAAAACTCACACTTAGAGAACTTGGCATACAGCTCTCTATCTTTCAAAGTCTGAAGAACTATTCTGAGATGACTGGCATGATCTTCTTCGTTCCTTGAATAAATTAGTATGTCATCAATGAAGACGATAACAAACATATCTAAATATGGTTTGAATACCCTATTCATAAGGTCCGTGAATATTACAGGCACATTGGTCAAACCAAAGGACATGACCAAAAACTCATAATGACCATAGCGGGTTCTGAAAGCTGTCTTTGGAATTTCACATTCCCTTACTCTTAACTGATGGCAGCCAAATCTGAGATCTATCTTAGAAAAAACAGGTGGCACCCTGAAGTTGATCGAATAAATCATCAATCCTTGCAAGAGGATACTTGTTCTTGATGGTAACCTTGTTCAATTAACGGTAATCTATACACATCCTAAGGGAACCATCTTTCTTTCTCACAAATAAGACCGGAGCACCCCAACGTGAGACACTTGGTCGAATAAATCCCTTATCAAGGAGATATTAAACTGCTCTTTAAACTCTTTCAACTATGTTGGTGCCATTCTATATGGCGGAATAGATATAGGACGAGTATCTGGAAGAAGGTCTATATCGAAGTCTATCTCTCTCTCAGGAGGGACTCCGGGAAGATCATCTGGAAAGACTTCTGGAAAATCTTTTTACTACTGAAACTGACTGAATAGGAGGTATCTCAACACTAGAGTCATTAACTCGAACTAAGTGATATATACAACCCTTAGAAATGAACTTCCTTGCCTTAAGGTACGAAATGAAATGACCCTTAGGCACTGTTGAATTGCTTTTACACTCTAAGACTAGCTCATTTGAAAACTGAAACTTGACAACTCGAGTTCTACAATCAACTGAGGCATAACAGGCATGAAGCCAGTCCATACCAAGAATGAAATCAAAATCTACCATATCTAACCCAATTAAATCAGCCAAGGTACTCTTGTGATTGATGGAAACGAGACAATCACTATAGACTCTCTCTGCTAGAATAGACTCACCAACAGGTGTAGAAATACTAAATGTTTCGCTAAGTTACTCAGGAATAATATCAAAATTCATAGCAACATAAGGAGTTACAAAAGACAAACTCGCTCCTAGACCTAGCAAAGCATAAACAGTAAAGTCAAAGACTTGGATCATACCAGTGACAACATATGGCGAATCCTCTTGCTTATGGTGACTGTTGATAGCATACAAGCAGTTTGTTCCTCCGCCAGTACCGAAAGTAGCCCTTCTAGGTGAGCCCTGTCTGGTGGAGCAATTGGTGAAGATTGGGCTCTATTGCTCCTACTGCCATTACCTTGCCTATTCTTTGGGCACTCTTTCATGAAGTGACCCTCCTGTCCACACTTGAAACAACCTGTCTGGCCATCACAACACTTACCTGGGTGGGTTCTACCACACCTAGCACTTGCCTATTAACTCTCGAAACCACTATGTTGGGACTCGACCCCAATCCTTGGCTGGGTTATTATACTATTGCACGATCATAGACACTTGTATCGAAAGTTGTGTCGTTGATTACGAAAACATCAAAATGGTGTCGCTGCCCGGGAGTGGTGTTATTTGAGGATTCTTAGATTAATAGAAATTATGTTCTTCTTAATTTTAGTTTACTTACTAAACTCTTAGTTTTGTCTAGCTTGTTTGTGTGTTGAGACAGGATAATGAGTATACATGATAGAGATGGTGAACCAATGGATCACCTCTTAGTAGAAGTGATGAGGTTCAGGGATCGCATCCTGACCTTCAAGCAACTAGATGGAGAACTTTTCATGAGTCGTGGCTGAGGTTTAAAACACTATTGACACAATCCCCAATGCATGAGATCCTCGATCTAGTTCTACTGGAATGCTTCTATAGGAGTCTAAATCCCGGCAACAGAGTACTAATCGATTAACTTATCCCAGGTGGCCTTGAGAGATACTCCTATGAGACCGTAGCCAAATTCCTTGACCTTTTGGCTAACACCAAAAAGGATACTGAAAAGGACCAGCAATTGATCGCTTTGCTGGGTCAGATGGATAACTTGACCAAAAAGGTCGAGGAACTGGAGATGATGTCTAATAAGAAAAGAAAATGTATACTACCTATAGAGCAGGGAAGACCTATGGACATTGAAAATAGACGTATCAAAGATATGTTATTAATCATTCTCCAAAAGCTAAATGAGCAAGATAGAGTGTTAGAGGAGATTAAAGAAAATGTAGCAGTGCTAAATCAGATAAGTAGTTCTCATTCTATATCTATCTAGCTAATTGAAACTCTCTTGGGCCATGTGATGCCTCATCTCCATCAGACATGAAGCACGGGGTTGCCAAATGATGTTTTGGCTAACCCCAAAAGTGAAGTTTAGGTGTTAACCCGCGTCGTGCCACGACGTTAACTAAGGCGTTGTTTTGGAGGCAACCCAAAACTCTTAATTGCTTTAATTATGTTATTTTTGAAATAAAGGTGTTTTGATTTTGCAGAATTGGGAATGAAAAGTTTGTGAAAAGTACAGGATGAATTACACAAGTTCAATTTGTGAATCGCCGACTAGATCGATGACCCCGACAAAGACAGCCGTTTGGATTTCTACCTTGACTAAGGGTCTTATAAAACTTGACGAGGTAGATAAACACTCGGTGGATCGCCGAGTAACGAAGCAAATTCAACTACTAATGTCGCCGAATGGGTGAGATTTGGATGGTTTCTATAAAGCCATGGGTCTTGACTTTCAACCTTTTTCATATTCTCTCACTCTCAATTTTCGTAAAATCACACCTACTTAGTATTTTCAGAATTTTCGCACTTCGTAAGTATTCTAGCTGCTTTAGTAGTGTTTGGATCTATACTAACCTGCTGCCTAGCATCACAGTTTTCACTTAATCTGCCTAAAAGGTTGGTTCTCCAAACCCTGCATTTAATTGTGATATTTATACTCTCATTGCAAGTAATTTTATTCTATGTCGTGTGTTGTGCATTTCTGATAAATTTATACTGTTCGGCGTGCAGAGGTGAGCTCGCTGAATCACTGGACGGTTCGCCAAGTGACCCCATCTCGCCTTTAATTTCACGCTACTTGTGATAAGGGTTCTGTAACTTTTGACGGATAAAATCCTGCTCACCAAAGCAACTTGGCGACTCACCGATCTATTGGGTGAGTTTTTCTACAATTATGCTCCTCTAAATTTGATTTAGTTGTTTTAACTTCTTTGAATGCGTTGCAGAAATGACTAGATCTAAAGTTGCAGGAAGAAGCAGGCCACCCCAAGGTAAAACAAAAGGGATTACAATCAACGAGGATGCAGATGAATTCAAAAGCAACGTTTCTAAACTTTCCACAACTGGTGAAAAAGGCAAGGGCAAACACAAGACCCTTAAGTTATCAGATATGCAAGCACTGGCAGTAATGGCTTTTACAGAAATGACCCCAACCAATCTGAAAGCGATGGTGTGTGTTCTAACGAGGATGATTTGTTAACAGCACAGAGGGCTGAGCGGTGAACTAAGAAGTTGAATGATCCATCCAGGGCCAGGACTCCCCAGCCTACCACTACTACACCTCTAGTTCCAGAGCAGGCAACGATATCAGCATCTCCAGTACAAGGTCTTTCGCCTAAATCAATGAATCGAATAAAGGCTAAGAGGCTGAGGAAAAGCGTATGTCCATAGACGGGGTAATAGACAGGAACCCAGAGATAATGGAGTGTCTGAGATACTACAAGTTCCAAATCTTCACCAAACCCCATGGCCCTTATATTCTAAACTAGGTAAGAGAGTTCTACAGTGCACTAATACCCCAGCAAAAGCAGCTAGCAGCAACCTTCAAAGAAGTTGACTATGTGGTTGTCAGAGGCAAGAGGGTAAAGTGTGATAGTGAGGAAATCAACGCAGTCTTGGGCATGCCCACGAATATTGGGGATCACTACCAGTACTTGATCAGAACAAAGAAGTTGGATGAGATGAAAAAGTGGTTAGCCCACTACTTTCAGATGAGACTCCAAAGTGGTCGGCGGAAGGAGTTCCGATTGAAAAGAATGAACTAAACATAGCCGCAAGGTTCTGGTTTGGTTTTATCAGCAGCACAATTATGCCATCCCAAAATGAGTCAACCCTTCTCCTTGCCAAGACATCTTTCCTGGGTTGCATCATAGAGGAAACTCAGATAAACTTGGGTACAATCATTGCTTCAGAGATACTCATGCATGCAAGACAGAGCTGAACCTCACTTTCATTCCCAGTCTTGATCTCAGAATTATGCAAACGAGCTCGAGTGCCTCGAGATGCCAAGAAGGATATGGAAGTGATGCCCACAGCCTCTACTGACATCCGGAGCATCGAAGCCGAGTACTTCAAGGATCAAGCAGAGAGGAAAAAGGCAGCATCGGTGGAGTTAGTAAACACAGAATCATCACCTGCAGAGGCACTTCTGCCCACTCCGGCCCCTGGGCCTTCAGGTATATCCATTGACATTGTTACTCCCGTTGATACTCAAGGTTCTTCTGATGCTGCACAATCACCAAGACCCACTACTGTTGTTGCAACTTCCCAGCTTCTACTCACCCAGGCTTCCATACTCCGGATGGGACAGCTGACCCTTTCTACTGATCGTCGGGCTGCTAGTCAGAGGCCTCTGTTCCAGGCATGATCTAGACTGCCCTAATTGATGTTATGACAACTCTGAGCACCACCATTGATGCCCCAGCAGCCAGGATAGCGGTGTGTGAGAAAAATCAAGGGTCCACAAAGGAGGTGACGGCTTTAAAAGTTGTCATTGTTGAATTGTGAAAAGATGTAAATCACTTAAAGTCCACCGATGTGTCCATGGTCTTTGGAACAGTGGAGATTTCAAGCATGCCTGAGATGCCTCAGGCAACCACTGGACATGGGGATAGAGCGAAGCAGATAGCCGACCCTGAGTGAGAAACAGAGACTGATGAAGAGATGTATGAAGAGACTGAGGGAGCTGCAGATGAATACCTGAACTAGATAAATGATAGAAACTGATATGCAGGCTTCCTTAGCACCTGTTGATGAATCCAATGGAGTTGATCCTTCTAGAGGTCACTCCGGGCATTGAAGCTCAGACAGATGAAGCGACCAATTAGCCAGGATTCCCTTTTTACCTACCTCTCTATCTTTTTTTTATTTTACCCTTTTGGATTCTGTGGTTAATTGGATTTGAGGACAAATTGCTTTTAGTTGTGGTGGAGTGAGGCCCACACCTTTTGTGTTGATAGTCATGTTATATGTATATACTTGGGTAGTTCTGCTTTCAAATTATGTTTTATCTGCTTTATGTGGATGTTTGAGCTTATGGCTCCTTTTATTTTAAATTGCAACATGATTTTGACCCATCAAAAAAAATTTATATTTTTCGCACATTTTTGCCACCTCTCGTGTGTTGAATGTGGCTGTTCTTTTGCAAAATTTAAGTCTCGGTTATGATCAATACCGATGACTTGAATAGTGCTCTCAATCGAACGAACAAGAATGTGCGGCTACGATGAGGCCAAATGAAGTTGCATAGACAATATGTGAACTCTTTGCATCTCGTTGTGATTAGCTATTTATCGAATCGAGTCTCCTGTGATGACCGTTTCACACTAGCAAAAGTATGGAGTCTTGTTTGACTTTAGTGTCGATGCCTTGTGTGATGAGCTTACTAATCCATGCATGATAGATCCTAGAATTTACCCCGTTGGTTCGGTCAACTAAGTGATGTTATCTTTTGATATGATCTTAGGCAACTTCTAAGAGTGTGAGTCAATTTGACATATACCTTTTTTGTGACCTACATTGTGAGCGTGTGATTCTCTTTTGAACACCCCTTGAGCCTTACCTTTCTTTGAAAGAAACTTGATGAAACCATAACCTTTCTTAATCCGCTACCTATAATCCTCTTGAATGTGGTTAGTTGAATAGCCAACTTACGCCAAAAGCCTAAGTTGGGGGTGTGGTGAAAAGAAAAGGAGAAGTCAAGAAATGCAAGGAAATTATCTTCTCACCCATGGATTTAAGAAAAATGGAACCCCTCCATATTAAAAAAAATGAGAAAAAGAAAAAGTATGAAAAATAAAGGTACAAAAGAAATGGGGTTCTCAAACAATTCATGGAAAGTGAATAATATGATGACTTATGAGCACTAAAGGGAATGATGAGGGAAAAGGACAAGAAGTGTTGTGAGCACCACATTTCATGAGGATGAAAGTCACTGAGCCTAAATAACCATATCTTTGCACTCAGCCCCATTATAAGCCTTGGAAAGACCTTTTTGATCTTAAGTGAGCTGAAACAAATGTTGATCGAAAAATAAGGGCAAACCTATGGGTGAAAGCATGCATTGTGTTCTTCCTTGTGAGAGTGAGCGTTGCATTTGATTCTGAAGCTTATAACTGTGAATCATTGTGTGAATATGGAATCATCCTTTCTATGAGGGCGTTTGAACACTATAGTTGAGCTTGAACTTTCATTTGAAGCAAGTATTGTGAGCATAAGATTCTTTGATATTGGTGAGTCACAATTTGAATCTTTAAGTGCACATTTGATCTTTCCATAAGTAAATTGAATCTTGTTGTGTGCATTCATGATTGAGTCTTGTGTAGCACCATTTGAGACACTCTGTTTGAACGACTTAACTTAAGTTTGCTTGAGGACAAGCAAAAGTTTAAGTTGGGGGTGTTGATGAGTCCACAAATTGGACTCATTTAGGGATATATTTTAATAGAAATTGTGTCCTCAAATGCTTATTTTATCTCAATATCTGATGAAAACCCTTAAGTTTCAGGTATTTAAAGATTGAAGGAGAGCATGGACACTACTTCGCAAAAAGGAACGAAGAGGCTGAAAAGAACGAAGAAAATGAAGTACTGAGGATCGTCGAGTCCACTTGGCGAGTCGTCGAAGGGTCTCACTTTGCCTTTTGTTTCAGTGTACTGATCCCTGAAGGATTGGATCAAGTCGGCAGAAAAGGGGAGCAGTCGGCGCATCGCCGAGATGTTCCACGAGGCAGTACTATGTCGTCCAATGACCCAGAGCATGACGATATTGAAGGATGGTGCAAGACGGTGATGAACTACATCAAGGGGTGAATCACCGAGTTAATCGGCAATTCTGACTAATGTCGCCGAATAGTCCACTGCAACACAGATTTTTTTAAAACTATAAATACTCGTAAAGAGCTTTAGCTTAGATCAGATTTTTAGTATCATTAGATTTTTAGTGTGAAACAATTAATATAATTTTAGTACTTTTTTATTTTTGCTCTGAGTTTGAGAGGGTTTTGAAACTTGAAGAATAAGATGGTTTCATCTCCAAGGATTTGGACTTGGGTCTCTTGGATTCTTCATTCTTGGCTTGTAACAAGTTTTGAAACTTGAAGAAGAAGATGGTTTCATCTCCATGGATTTGGACCTAGGTCTCTTGGATTCTTCATTCTTGGCTTGTAACAAGACTTAAATATTCATACCCATTTGAATGCAAGTTCATTTAGGTATAAATTTATATCTCTTGATGTGTGGCTAAAAACCCCAATTCTTGGGGTGTGATTTAACGAATATAGGTTAAGATTGTTGTTGGGTCTTGCTTGTTGATAGATTAGATGTAGTTTAATGGTGATTTCATCGAGTAGTTGTGGTTGAATTTAACAAATTTGTAGTTGCAAATACAAGTTAATTTATGTATTTTCGGCTTTCGAGAGAGAGAGGTCGCTAAACCAAGACTACTAGATTGATGGCCAAAGGAGTGGGTCGACATTAGGTTCAGCTCGAGAGAGTGAACCCTAGTCTCATATCCTAACACTCAAATCGAGAGAGTGAGTAGGGTAAGGCGTAGGCTAGTCCTCATGCAGCAAGTGGGTGTACGAGAGGAACCCATTTGAAACGGGGTAAGTTGCTCGAGAGAGAAATTATTCCCACGTATAGCTTAGCCTAGTCCCTATTACTCTATAAATTCCCTATCGAAAGCATGTACCCAGTACTTTAAATTAACCCGTATTCCGGTCACATCCCAAGAATCCCCTCTCATTACCTAGAAACCTTTGTTTATTTTGCTGTTTTTACTTACTAGTGACAAAACCACCCCCATTGTTAATTGACACTTTTGTGTCCCCCCCTTTAATTTGCAATGTTTTTAATAGTTAATGTTTTTAGCTATGACTAGTTAGAACTGAATTTTATTTTTCTATTAATTCTCAAAACCACTCCCTTGGGACTCGACCCCAACCCTTAGTTGGGTTATTATACTATTGCACGATCGTAGACACTTGCATCGGAAGTTGTGTTGTTGATTACGCAAACATCAAAATGGCACCGCTGCCGGGGAGTGGTGTTATTTGAGGATTCTTAGATTAATAGAAATTTTGTTCTTCTTAATTGTAGTTTACTTACTTAACTCTTAGTTTTGTCTAGCTTGTTTGTGTGTTGAGACAGGATAATGAGATATATGATGGAGATGGTGAACCAATTGAGCACCTCTCAGTAGAAGTGATGAGGTTCAGGGATCGCATCCTGACCTTCAAGCATCTAGATAGAGAACTTTTTCATGAGTCGTGGATGAGGTTTAAAACAATATTGACACAATGCCCAACACATTAGATCCTCGATCTAGTTCTACTAGAATGCTTTTATAGGAGTCTAAATCCCGGCAGTTACCTTCTTGTGCCATACTACCCTGAGACTGTGTAGGTCTAGCTCTGAAGTTCTGCGAATTCTGGCCATTATACTCGCCTTTGTTTCTGGGCGCAGGTGCACTAGCAGATGATGGGGCAGGTCCCTTCTGTTTCTGTTGGAAGGAAGACCGGTTCACACTACTCTTTTGCTGCCTAAACTCGTTCCCTGATGTCTTAGCCCTCTTATTCTTAAACTTTTCTCTATCCTTCAGCTTATCCTCCTCAACTTGTTGCACGTGGATCATTAGCCTTTCTATGTCCATATCCCCTATCAACATCGCTGCCTTGCCTTCCTTACTTGACTGACGAGACAACCCAACAACAAATAAACTAATCCTGATCCTCATGTCACCAACCATCTCCGGGGAATAGCGGGAAAGTTGTGCGAACTTCAGACTGTACTCATGAACACTCATAGACTCTAGATTAAGGGTGAGAAATTCTCTTATCTTTGCCTCTCGCAACTCACGGGGAAAGAAATGTCCCATGAGAGCACTCTCAAACATAGCCCAACTCACTATTGGCGCATCCTCAGCCCTATTCTTTTTCCATTGGTCGAACCAGACTCTGGCGACACCCTTCATTTGGTATGCAGCTAGTTCCACCCTCTCAGCATCTACAACATGCATAATCTCAAAAAAATTATGAAGCTCTTCAACAAAGTTCTATGGATCCTCTGTGACACTTGAACCTGTGAAGCTTGGTGAGTTCATTCTTAAAAACTCACGGATCCTTGAGGTATCAGCCACTTCCTGTCAATTATCTCTCTGTCCATCTTGATGGGTCATAACTTTACTTAACATCAGGATAGCTTCACTGAATTCAACATTGGTGACCTCTCCTTGGGTTTGCACTTCTGGTGCATTAGGTACCCCTTGTTCCTCGACATTTCACCTAGCAGGACGACCTCTGACTACTCTTTGTAGAGGCATGATTATCTGAAAACACTCGCAAGCACGAATTAGAAGGAAACTTTTTAGAGATCAACTCTAACTCACGAAATGAGTGTGAAAGAAGTGAGATGTTTTCTAAGTGTTGCAACCTCCTAATTATAGATATGGCGCACTTCACACCGATAACTAGGACTCTACAGACACGGCTTCATAAACTCCCTAGCACTCTTGAACCTTGGGATCTGATACCAAGTTTGTCACTCCCCGAGCCTACCCCCTGGGCGGGACTGGCACTCGAGAACCATTGTTGGTCCCAAGCGAACCCTTGGCCTGGCTTACTTACTCAGCGGAAGACTTAACTCATCACATACACATTTATGAAGTAACTATAATGTTATAAATGAACATTCAACTGGTCATTAAGGCAAACTCAAGTCTTTAACATATGAAATGAAAAGTAAAGACAACTGAATTAACTAACTGACTGTCTGTATGTCTATGAAGCCTCTAAACAACTGAGATGGATGTCGGGACAGGCCCACGACATCCTAATGAACTAATACTAAAACTGAAAGCAATGAAAAGGAGTCCTCTGGTATGCAAAGAGGCTCACCAACAGACTATGAACTGCTCACTGGATCAACTATGCGCCGGATGCCGATCCTAGTTACTTGTGTTTGCATCATAATAAGATGCAGGTCAACTGGCATCAGTACATTGAATGTACGAGTATGCGAGTTGGAATGCTAAACATAACTTACGCTTGAAAAGGATCTGAAAGAAACACTTACCTTGGCTTTACTCAACTCCTGAATAACTTAACTCAACTTACTAAACTTATTTCAATATAAAGCAGTTTAAAAACAAGTGCAATATAAGGAAAAGTTGTTTAAAACATGATGTCAACTCTGTGTATTAATGAATACAATAATAACTCTGTATGTATGCAAAGATATAATATGAACTATGTTTGTATATGAAAATACAAATATTTCTGATGTATATAAAAATATAAAATACTGATATGGGAGTTTCTCTAACCAACAACCATCACTTAAGAGTTATAGTGATGATACAGTGTTTCTTGGCCCCACGCTGTCAGGGCCATCCTATAACTTGTTGGGGTTATAGAACCTGAACTACTAAGTGGATCCACTAGTCTATGCTAAAAAGCACTAACGGTCCATCTAAAAAGTATGACCCTTTTCTACCCATGATGGCTACATGGTTTATGGGGGCTATGAGTTGTTTGAACTCTCCCCCATTTCGGTGCTCAATACTAATTCCAAAAATATAATATTAGCTCTTATATTTAAAAACATACTTCTTTCTATGATTTGAGATTAGTGCTCAAAAACTTAGCTCAAAGGCTATCTTGGAAATCAAAGTTTCCTCTTTTGCTTCATTTAGAAAGTGATTACTCTTTTCTGAAAACTAGCCCGAAGGCTCCTTGGAAATCGAGGTTTCCTTTCTTGTTTAAATGCGAAAACATTTTAAACCCTTTGGGAATACATAGCCCCCATATACTTCTTTAAAGAAATGAACTTCAAACTTTACTCTTTACTCTTTACTCTTTACTCTTTACTCTTTACTCAACTTGAACTTTAAGTCTTAAAACAAAGTTAAAAGCATTTGCAAAAGACTTCTTGAAAAGACTCTAAGAACTTCCTAGACTTGGCTCTTGACTTTCCCTGAATTTGAATTTAAGGATTCAAGGTTATGATTCATGTTTCTAGATGATTTCTAGGTGTTTAGAAGTCATTTAGAGTAGTTAGAATCAATGGAAAGTGTTAGTACATTTTAGAAGGACTTAAATAGGCTAAATGACGAAAACTGGTGAAAAAAGACGATTTGGGCGTATCCCAGGCACGCCGCGCTAGCCCCAACTTACTGGGGCTCAAATCTGGCACACTGCTGGTGCGCCGCCCCAGCCTTCCTGACGCTATAGGGGCGCGTCGCGCCACCTATTCCTTAGGCAAAAATCTAACGAACTTTTGGTCTCGTTTTCTGATCTTAAATCGATTTTAATCGATTCTTTTTCTCAAATTCGCTTTAGAATCAGATACCCAAGGTATATACACAAAATCTAACTCATACAACTCAAGAAATCAACACTTTAATACCATTAACTCCTTAATCTCAACTCATATTCAAGAACGAAATCAATTCAAGAACATCAAATTCTCAATCTTTTTAGGACAAAAATACGCTGAATTAAACATACTTGGCACGTGGGTGAACTAACCCAATGCTAAGTGATCTCACATACCTTGTAGGAATCACCCCCGACGAAATCCACAAGCTAATCTCGATGAATCTTGCTGGTGGGAATAATAATATTGCTAGTGAAAAGGAATTTAGGAAGGAATTCTTAATGGTTGTAAAATATGTACTTATTATAATAGGAGACAATAGGTAGTGGAAACTAATTTCTAAGGTTAAAGGTTATAAGTAAATTTTTTGTTTTCATCTGGAAAGTATAGTTTAGGTAAGTTTTTACATAATAATTTTACCTTTTGTATTTGTATTTGGCCTTTTTTATAAAACTGATATTCTATATCTTTCTTTAATTTTTGTTGTAATGGTTTTAAATTTTCTGCTAGTTTTGGTATGTATTCTCTTACTTGATTTACTAGTCCTAAGAATGATTGTAATTTCTTTTTTGTGTCTAGTTGTTCATTTGAGTTAATTATTTTTTGTACTATATGTGTTTGCATTTTTATCCCGTTTTTATCAATTTGTATTCCTAAGAATTCTATTTGATTTTTCATTATATCAGCTTTCTTTTTATTTAGACTTATACCTGAATATTCTATGATGTGTATAAATTTTTCTAATAATCTTATATGTTCATCTTGTGACTTAATAATATTTAAAATGTAATAATATTTATTGTAATATTCTTCCGATAGTTGTTTTAATCTGAATATTTCTTTAATATTATTTATGATATATTCTAGATATAACATATCTTCGGTTCTTTGGTACATAGATAAATTCATGGTAAAATGTAATAATATTTATTGTAATATTCTTCCGATAGTTGTTTTAATCTGAATATTTCTTTAATATTATTTATGATATATTCTAGATATAACATATCTTTGGTTCTTTGGTACATAGATAAATTTTCCTCTATTAATTGTTCTAATAGTTTTATATCTTCCATAGATTCTATCCAATATTGTAAATATTCGTAATTCATTTTAATCTGAATTTATTTCTAAATCGTACCATTCTATTCTTTCATTATCTAAATATAGATCTTGTAAATCTATTTCATACCATTCTTGATTTAATATATTTTCTGATTCGTAGTCATCAAATATTTTTTCCCATATGATTTTTCTTAACTCAATTATTTCTATACCGTCAAGTATATATAATATTAAAGTTTCATAATTTTTTATCATCTCGTCATGCATATATGTAATCATGTTCGTTGTTTATGCAGTTTTTATTTTCAAATTATTCCTTCCTATCATATTCATAATTGATTAAATTCATATTAGATCATTATGAACTAGATTATCTTTATCATGTTTTCCTGTCACTACTAGCATCGTACTTTAGCGGATACTTCCTTCTTATCAGCGCCTCAACTTTGTTTACTCCCCTAAACGGCTTTCCTCGCCTATCGGTTTCAACATTAGGATGGCATAGTATAGAAATTTTCTCTCTGTTTCCAGTGTGCTAATAAACTAGAAATCATGATTCAAATAATTCTAATACATAATAACTAACATAAATTTATTCAATCATATATATGATATTCAGGAATATATGAAATTAGTTCTGCATATTTTTTGAACAATATACCTTTGCCTCTTGCTTAGCCATGCTATCTAAAATATCTGATTGGATTTCAGATTGTTGTTCCATTAACTTTTAAGTATTTTTATATCTTAGTGGAGAGAGTGTTTATAAGAAAGTTTTTATTATGTTAGGCAATGCCTGCCTTACAACATTTACAACCGACTCTTTATATAGACATACATACTCTAATACGTTTTTTACATCTGTCCACTTACTATTTACTACTATTCACTACTATTCATGAATAGTTTCTATTTTATCCTATTAAGACTTATTTACACCTAACTTTTACACTTGTCTAATATGCACATGCATGCTACTATTTACTTTACGACTTATATACTACATTTTATGACACATTACTTACTACAATACACATTTTTATGACTTTTTACATATCTCTTTACACTTTTTCAAAATATCTATCTTCTTTTTTGTTTTCTTCTTATCTTTGTCTTCCGTCTTCTTGACTCCTTCTTCTTATCTTCTTCGATTATTCCAGCTGGACGTCTGGGATTATATTATCTTCTCCGTTGCATTTCGAACATATGTGGTCAGGATATTTGTGACCAATTAGCTTGCAATATCTCGTTAATAATTCTGCTGAAATAAATCCTACTTTTAGTGCTCGTGTTGTAGGTTGTTCTTCTGGCTTAAGTAATGATAAAATCCATCTCTGGACTTCATCCATATCTGTTTTCCTTAGCTCCCTTGAATTGGAATAAATCATTAACTGGTCTCTTGCATAGTAGCTCCATATAGCATTTCCGTTTAAATAATTATTTGCTAACTCTTGTATAATTGTTGATATACCAATTATCCTTTTGTTGGCATAAAAACTTGGTATCACTATTTTGCATATCTCTTCTTGTTGTCTGATATCCTCGGGTATAATCATATCTTTAGTTAATCCTATCTTGATAACCTGTATTGGAGGTTTTATTTCCTCGTATAATATCTCCGCTGGTGCTGTATAGAATTTTATATAAAATAAATTTCCTTTCGTAACTCTTTTGTATATGATAAATGCTTTGTGTAGTTCTGGTATTCCACTAACTTCTTCTCCGTCATATGTATATACGGTATTTAACAGTCCGTAATTGTAACATGTTCTTACTAAATTAGCGTTAGTTTTCGGTTGTGCAATTAACTTGTTATATCCTTGTAACTTTTTGTCAAATAATCTTGGTTTGGTTCTTTTGTAGTTGATCTGGGGTTGCGGTTTAAATAGGTTTGGATTTTGTGGATATTTTCAATATAGGTTCGTGTGATGTAGTTATATGTCTTTTTCTCATTTTGGTTTTGCAAACTATCTGCGTATGTAGATGGTTGTGGTTCTATGGACACATGTCTAGGTGTCCTTTGGGTAAATGGTTTTGCAAATAGCTGGTTTAAGTTCACATTTTTATGTTGTTTATCGCTAACTTGTTTGCTTGTACCTGCAGCTGTATTAAAACAAACATTATGGGTCTTAAGGAGTTTCCCGTCGTCTCCTTTTAGCTCTGGCTTTTTTTCGTCTTCCGCTTGACGTAGCTCCGCATTTTTATAGTCATGCTGCTGACTAGCTTTAGACTTCAGATTATCTTCATTAGTCTTTAGCTTTTGTATCTCGTTGTCCATACTATCCACTTTTGTACAAAGTGTAGTAATAGCTTTGAGTATTTTTTCGATTGTATCTTCTTCCTCAGTCTCAATCAGAGTAGCTTTGTCGTGATAGGTAATCTGCAATAACATTCTTATCAGTTTTTATTACTTCAATTGTAAATGTAAAATTTAATATATTTAATACCAATCTCCTTATTTCTTTTGTTGTTACCGAATCTTGTATTTTTCTTGTTAGCCACCATTTTACTTGTGTATTATCTGTTCTTATAATAAATTTGTTATATACAATATATGGTTCAAATGATAATAAACACTTATATACTTAATATAATTCTTTTCTATTTATTTCCCATTTTATTTCTGTATTATTAAATGTTCCTGAATAATACATGCAATGATGTTCTATCGTAGTGTCATCATACTTATATTTTAATATTCCTCCATAACTTTTTTCACTCGCATCTGATTCTATTATATAAGTAATTTTTTTGTTTTCATCTGGAAAGTATAGTTTAGGTAAGTTTTTACATAATAATTTTACCTTTTGTATTTGTATTTGGCTTTTTTTATCAAACTGATATTCTATATCTTTCTTTAAATTTTGTTGTAATGGTTTTAAATTTTCTGCTAGTTTTGGTATGTATTCTCTTACTTGATTTACTAGTCCTAAGAATGATTGTAATTTCTTTTTTGTGTCTAGTTGTTCATTTGAGTTAATTTTTTTGTACTATATAAATTTGCATTTTTATCCCCTTTTTATCAATTTGTATTCCTAAGAATTCTATTTGATTTTTCATTATATCAGCTTTCTTTTTACTTGGACTTATACATGAATATCCTATGATGTGTATAAATTTTTCTAATAATCTTATATGTTCATCTTGTGTCTTAGAATATAATAATATATCATCAATGTACACTACACAATTTTCTATTTGTTTAAAGTAATTGTCCATAAAGTGTTGATATCTACCTGGTGCGTTTTTATATCCAAATGGTAATACATTCCATTCATAAAATCCTTGTGGTACAGTGAATGCTGTTAGTTTTTTAGATTCTTCTTCTAGTTTTAAGTGATAAAATCCTGATTTACAATCAAATTTGCTAAAATAATTATATCCTTGTATTTGTCTTATTTTTAGTATTTTATTTGGTATCGGATAATTATATGTTTTAGTTTTTGCATTTAAATTTCTATAACCAATAACCATTCTACTTTTTCCTCTTTTTTGTTCACTATGTTTATTTACGATAAATGTCGGGCTTGTATGCTTACTATTGCTTTCTTGTATATATCCTTTTTCTAGTAATTCGTCTATATGTATCTTAAATTCGGTTAAATCATTAAAATTATACTTTAATGGTTTTTGGGTTATTATACTGTTATTATCAATTAGCTCAATTTTTACTTTTGTTTTATGTTTTTCCCATCCTTGTAAAGGATCCTCACTATATAATAATTCTAACTTATCTTGAATTATTTTTACTTTATCTATAGAGAATATAATTAATTCTATTTTAGGGTCTTCTTCTTTTATATTTTCTAATTTTTGTGTAATTTTTTCACTTCCTTTTATCCATTCTGTTGTTTTTCGTTTTTTATTATTTACTCTTTTTGCTCCTATTTTTTGTTTACACGGTGTTGTGAACCACCAGTGTGTTTTTGTTATTATATGTGGGTATAATTTTTCTAAAAATGGCATTCCTAATAGCATATCTTTTGTAGTTAATTCAAAGTTATATATTTCTTCTATAGTTAACATCTTATCTCATATTTGTACTTTTATATTTTTTGCCTTATATGTGATCATGCTTCCTTCATTATTAAATCCCGTTACCACTATCGGTGTTTTTAATTTTTCCCATTTATCTCCTGGTAAACAATTGTATTTACATATATTAGCTTCTGCTCCCGTATCTATCATTGGTGTATAATATCGGTTGTAATATCCTTCTATTAATATCTTTGCAAGTATATATATTTTCATTATTTTTACATTTTTATCATACCAAAGTCCTTTTTATTATTACTCTTTTATTTTCATAATTTATTGTTAACTGTTTGTCTTCTAGATTATATGGTTTTACTTGTTCCAACCATTTTATTCCTAAAATGATATTTTCATTTCCTTGATATATTTTGAATTTTATTACTATTGGTACTCCTCCGATGATTATTTCCTTTTCTGTAGTTTCTTCGGTATACATTAATGTTTTTGGTAGTTCGGAGCATGATTGTTCAATAGTTATTATTTCATCTTCCGTCACTAATTCTCTTGTAATATAGTTTTCTTCTCGTCCCGTATCTATTAATATTAAATATTTTCGTTGTTCCATTAGTCCCGTTATGTAGTAATGATGTGATTTTATATCTTCTTCTATTGATTTTTGTGGGGTTTTATCTATTCTCCTTGAGGTACTCATTTTTTATGATATTTGGGGTATCTCATTGTTTATCCTTTTCGATGTGCTCAGTCTTTCTTTTACTATTTCTAAATCTTCTTCTATATCAATTTCATTATAACTATAATCGTTTTTATCTATGACTGTAACTATTCTTTCAAAGGGATCTTCTATTTTTATTTTATCTATTTTATTTTTTGCTGTTATTTTATGTTTTGTTGTTAGAACATATAAGTTTTTACATCTAGCTGTAAATATTTTACTTCCTGGAGCTAGTTCTATCCCTGACATTCGCCAGTATAATACTAGTGATTTATCTATATTCCTGTCATTTATTGCTACTGAGTAGTTAGCACTTATTATAAACTTAAATTTTTGGTATATGAGGTTACCTCTTACTGCACTTATTATACTTTTTTCTATGGGTTGTATAATTCTATCATCCGCTAAGTATATTTCTATGGGTGTATCTATTCCTTCTCTAAAACATGCTTTTATTAATATTTCTGTTCCTCCTAAATGTACATATTTAATTGGATTTTTAGCCTTAATATCTTGTATTTCTTTATTTATTATTCGTTTATTTATTATTGGTATTTTGGTCTTTCCTTTAGTGTATTTGCAATCTATGATATGTTCTCTTTGACTTACTACATAATATTCTTCTTTTTGTCGTTTAAACCAGTTTCTTACTGTTGGTATTTCGAATATTTTTGCTACGCTTAGGTCTAATTCTTTTCCTTTTATTTGTTCAAATATACTATTATCAAATATTATTTTATGTTCTAAATATTCTTCGTCTTGATGTTTTTCTTTATTTATTGTTTGTATATCTGCTTCAGTCATTTGTTATATTATAGAATTCATTTTCTATTTCTATGTCATTATCTATTTCATTTTCCGATAATTCATATATACTATCATTGCTTTCTAATTCATAATCTACGTATTCTATTTGTGTATATTTTTCATCATCTATTATTATTTCTGATATTTGTTTTTTCTTTGGATTTTAGGTAATTTACAATCTCTAGCTATATGTCCTAATTTTCCACAATTATAACAAGTACATTCCGTTAATTTTCTTTTTGGTCTATATGGTCTTTTGGTTTTGTAATTTTTTACATAGTACCTTCTTTTTGGTTTTTATATTTATATTTTGATCTGTATTTTTTATTATATTTCTTTTTATTTTTATAATACCTATCCGTACAACGAAATTGAGGTGCTGTCTTATTTTTGCAACATGCCAAGTTTTTTACTAATATTTTTTCCATTTTTATTTCTTCTTTATGTTTTTCACATAGTTCCATAAACCATCGTTGTAAGAATTTTATTCTAGCTCCTAAGGTATCTGTTAATTCTGTTTCATTCCAACTTTTTATTACTTTTGAATTAAAAGGTTCTGGTAATTTTGTAAAATATAATTTTCTTATTTCTTTACTTTCTTCTATGCTATATGTTCCTTTATAATAATATTCTCTAAATGCACATGTATATTCATCTATGTAACACATATTACATATTGCTAATTTTGTCATTAGATTACGATTTATGATTTTTTCTTTATTTTGTTCTTCTACTTCTGTTGTCATACTACTAAATTCATTTCTTATAGCATATTTATATAATATTTCCATGGTTGTAGTGGTTGTTCCACCATCAAATTTTTTATTATTTCTTAAAGTTGTTAAGCTTTCATTTGTTAAATTTTGTAGCCATAATTTTATTGTTCCTATAAGTGTCCTTTCTATGTATCCTGGTGCCTCTGCTATTACTATCTTGTTATCTATTAATTGTTTTGATATGTATCCTACCCATAATTGGATTGTTTTATTTATGTCTGCTACACAGTCTAAATCTAAAAATTCATGTTGTCCAGTTATTGGTTTAGGTGTCCATTTTTTATTTAATCTTTTATCCCATGTAGTTTTTTCTTTATCATATTGTTCATAATTTTCATTATAATATTTTGGATTAAAATTTTTTGGGCTTTTTACCCCTGATGTGTTGGGTTTTTCGTCCATGTCTACGTCTTCTGTATTTACTTCTAAATTCTTTGTATTATCTATGTTTGCTAAAAGTTCCGTATATGTTTCGCTTATTTTCGAATGTTGTTCTAGATCATCATCGTTTATTTCATCAACTCTTATTTCGGGTAGATTATCTTGGTTATTTTCTTCTTTTTCTCCTAATTCATCTTGTAATTGCAATTTTTCTTTAAATTTAATTATCTCATTTGATAATTTTGTTTTTTGTTCTATCACAATGATAATATTTGAGAGGCTTGATACTATAATTATTAGAAGACTCTTCATTCTTTCTAGGAGAGCTTGACCCATATGAGGATTGAAAGTGTGACATATCTCTTGTTTTTGTTACAAGAGAATTTTCCTCCCTTTTTTGGCAAAGACACCATCCAACTATTTGGATAGTAATCCCTAATGATAAAAAATTTCAAATTCCTCCAAGGATGGTTGTTAAACACATTCGTAATTCAACGTCATAAATAGAATATATTCTAATTGTGAACCACGAACAACAATTCTCCTCCTTCGTGTTTAGTGATAACCTCATTCGAATTCTGTTAAAATACATCAGAACATAACTTATTAATCTTCAAAAAAAAAAAACGATAACAAAAAGATTACTTTGAATGGTGTTAGCTAATTCATTCTTCAAAACTTGTAGGCGAGCTTCATCTTCTTGTAAACAATATCGAGGGTCCTTCATATTTTATAAGATGATTTAGACCTTATAATATAATAAAATTAATTGAAAAAGTCTGACCTCTCCAAGATGAACTCTGTTTTTGCATTAATCGGCTTTCACTTCTTGTATGCACTACTATTTTTTAGTTCATAGTTAGGAGTATTTGTGTTATTCTCATTAACACCATTCCACAAATCTTTTCTCACAAGGTATAATTTCATACATATTTTTCATACTTTGTAATTGAAATGTCTCAACAATTTGATTTTCAATTCATTAACACGATCTCTTAAATCCATCCAAATAAATCAATTCAATCTACAATTTAATCTTAAACTGAAATCTAGAAACAAATCTGATCGCATGATATGTCAATTGTGTTTTATGTTAGAAAAAAAATACATATATTTTAGCTTTTATTTGCTTCAAATTTTATATATTTTGATTATTTTTGAGTAAGTATTATAATATTATATGTTCATTACGTGTGTTTTGTTGTGTAGGACGTATTTCCGAGCTAACAAACATGTTTTGAGATGTAATTGATATTTTAAAACTTTGCAATTTGAGTAAAAGTCCAAGTAAATGATCTAGATCGAGTTTGAAATTAAAGAATATAGTACTCACATAAAAAGTAGAAGAAAAATACCGACGTGTTTGAATTGAAAATTATCGAATGAGTTGTTGTGATGAGCAAATTAACGAGCTTAGAGGGGCAAATAATTATTATACATAATTGAAAAAGGAAATTTGCAGCAGAGCAGTAAGAATTGAATCAACTGAAATTATTGTCATGCGTGATGTGACTGAGAGGGCTACGTCGTGCCAGGTTAAATCGTTTTTGATTTTTTTATACCAACTTATTTTAGATTCAGTTATTTAATTTGATACTTTTTTATACCTATAAATAGTTCATAAACGAGTTTTAAAAGACAATTTTTTAAACCTAAGAAGGAATTCAACCAAAGAAAAGAGCGAGGAACCGTCGTGAAATAAAGTGAAAGATTCTACAACGAGTTTTTCTTTTTCTCTTCCTATTTTTCATTGTTAGTTATGAATTTTTGTATTGTGTTTTCACATACTTTATGAGAAGATAATTTTCTATCTAGAGTTCTGATGGAATCTTTTATTGGATAAATTTGTGTTACGTTTTTATTTATTAAGCCGTTCGATTTTTTTGTTTGTTCAACTATGTGTTTATTCCAGTTGATTGAATGGATAATTGTCTATTTATTATGTATCACTTAAGAAAGAATATGTATTTAGGTTGTTATTCAACAACGCCACTGTACTCCTATACATACGAGAGTTAAATATTATGAATTTAAAAGAGGACTTAGAGATAAAGAAGCTTTGACATGGTCAATTGGTCATAATGAGAGATAATAATTTGCTAGCTAGAGTAATTCAAGAGAATATGTGTAGTAAATTATTGTAAGTAAAACCTGAAGAGATATCTTCAAAATTATTCCAATGAATAAAATATCAACCGTCAATAATTTCTCAACCTACTTTTAATTTTCATTAAGTTTATTAAATAGAACTTAAATGCAATTCTACAACTCTTTTAAAATCAAAAGTGGAAATTCTCCCCAAAGAAATCAAAAAAAAAAATCTTGTTTGTCTTTGTGTCTCACTACTATAATACTATTGTTGATGTGTCGTCGTCAAAGGCTGATGAAAGCTTAAAGCCTAAATAATTTCTATCTAGACTTAACTCTTTTCTCTTTTCTTTTGTTGCTCTGTCTATTCATTTTATATTAAATTAAATATATTCATTACAACTAAATATTATTTATTCTGATTTAAAAATTAATAATACTCATTAGTAGTTTTGATTTCAAAATTTCTAGAGAATCCATTAATCAAGAAAAAAGTCAAATATTATATGGTTTGATTTTAAATTTTTTTGATGCACTCATTTTAAAAATAAAAAAAAATATTACTCCCTCCGTCCCATTTTATGTGGCAACATTTGACTGGGCACGGAGTTTAAGAAATAAATGAAGACTTTGAAATGTTTACCAAATTGCCCTTTAAAAAATAGATTTTTTTTTCTCTCTCCTCATAAATGTATTGGAGTATTATTTTAAGATTAAGTGGGACCAACAAGAATAAAAGAGGAATTGTACCTTTATAAACTTACCATATAAGAAAATGTGACATTCTTTTTTGGACTGACCAAAAAGGAAATGGTGCCACATAAAATGGGACAGAGGGAGTAATAAATATTAAACACCTTTCATGAAATTTCAAACTCTATCATTATAGTACATAATTGGTTTAGTTTTTCTTTCAAGTAAATTGGAGAAGGGAGGGGCAACATTGTCATGAGAATGTTTTCATTCATGGATGAAGATGCTGATGCATTCGATTATGTCATGAATTTTGCAAGTTTCAAACATGGCAGCTCAGCTACTATTCATTTTCATGCTCCACAATTCTATTTTGACTGCTTCTAAATAATAGCTGTCATCTCAATTTGATTGCACCAGTATGGATACTTTATAGTACTCTCTATGATCCATTGAATGTAAACACACAATAATAGAATTTGCATAATGCAAAAGGTTTAACTATTTGGTAGACTTTAGAATATTCAATAATGAGAGAATAAAAATAGAACGAGAAATTAAAAAAATAAATGTAAGAATAATAATGCTGGTTCATGATAATAGTCGAGATATAAGTCAACAAAATAGGTAGTCATGTAAGAAATGATGCTACAATTAACTAAACATTCTTCAATTTCACAATTATTATAACGACATCCACATTAAATAAAGTAAACACTTATTATTATATTTTCTATCCAAATGTTTTTCTTCAAATTTATATATATATACCCAAACAATTGTTTTAGTAGCCTTATGGTCAAAACAGCCCTGACTTTTTCCATTATTACCTTTTTTATTATTTCTAAATTATTTTTTCTAGAAAATGTGAAGTAATTAAGGACCGTATTAACATAGAGAGTAAATATGGATAAAAAGTCTCTGCAGTATTCTTAAATTTTGAAAAATACACCATATTTTAATCTATAAAAAAAGTCTAAACAATTCATTTTTTGAGGAAATATTTAATTAAATTGGTCAAGCTGTCATCTTTGAAATTGATGATATATTTATATATCAAAGAGTTGACTCATCTTAACGAATACCAAAGAGTTGACTTGCCAACCATGTATACACACTACTCTTTATTTTAAAGAATTGTTCATACATTCACAATCTTCTATCTCTAAACACTGTATTACAAGCATGTCTGATCAAAATCTTGAAACTATGTCAATTGATCCTAATGTTGATCCCTATGGCTATTTGGGCATGGTTCATAATTCTGATGGTTCCATCACACGTCTACAAAAACCTCTTGTTCCGATAAACACATCTAATGATCTTTCCCATCTAGTCGTGACCAAAGATATTACTATTAACTCCTCAAAGAACACATGGGCACGTATTATACTCCCTTTTGAACTTCTCTATTCCACCACCAGTACTCCTAAACTTCCTCTCGTGATCTATTTTCACGGAGGAGGATTCATAGTAGCAACTGTAGATTCGCCTAGCTTTCAAGGATTATACGCGTCAATTGCTAGTGAAATTCCAGCAGTTGTTGTATCAATTGAGTATCGTCAAGCCCCCGAGCATAGACTTCCAGCAGCATACGACGATTGCATGGAAGCTTTGCATTGGATCAAGAACAAACCCGACGAGCTATTATCCAACCACGCTGATTTCTCCAAATGCTTCCTAATGGGCACGAGTGCCGGAGGCAACGTGGTGTACCACGTGGGCCTATGCGCCGCGGAGAGTTGGGACAACCTCAATCCTTTGGAAATCAAGGGGTTGATATTGAATCAACCTTTCTTTGGTGGGAATGAGAGGACACAATCAGAAGTAAGATTGTCTAATGACAAGGTGTTACCCCCAATTATAAGTGATATCATGTGGGACCTAGGATTGCCTAAAGGTGCTGATCGCGATCATGAGTATTCAAATCCAATGGTGGGGATTGAATCAAACCCGAACCTATTGGATCAAGTAAAATTATTAGGATGGAAAATGTTGGTGACTGGTTGTGATGGTGATCCTTTAATTGACCGCCAAGTTGACCTAGTAATGGTGTTGAAAGAATTGGGCGTTCAAGTAGAGGGTAGTTTCACTCAAGGATTTTATCACGGATTGGAGATTATTGATCCTTTGAAAGCTAAAGAATTTTCCTTACTTGTAAAGGAACTTATACGTCACTTTTAAGGGGAATTGCTTTGTATAATTGTAATAGTATTAGTATTGCCCCTCCCCCAAAAATGTGATAGCGGATAAGTAGATCTGCCGTGATTATGCAATGATGCATATTAATTATAAATATAATATCTTGTTTACCCAAAAATAAAGAAACTTCACTACTATCCTTGAATAATACGACAAAGTTACGATGTTTGGCTGGTTTTGTTGCAAAAGTGTACGATTTCGTATGTATCTATTTTATTCGAACTAATTAATTTCATACCTAAATAAAGTTAGTTAAGTGAATGGACACATACGAAGGTGCATGAACATGATTTCAAAAGTATAGTAGTGCTTGAGTTTTAGTTTGCAACACTATTTACATAGACAAAATAATTATGTGCAATTTAGCATACAACATGCTTTAGGAAATACAACTCAAATTTGCACTCAATGGTGTAGCCATATATAGCTCACAGTGGCTAGTAGGACACTATTCGTCAAAATTTCTAATTTCGTCATTGTTTGCACTGCAATGTAAAAATTCCCGAATCTTATGCAACACACGATCTGTTAAATTTTATTAATTGGTTGAGCTGAAAACTTCAAAATAAGGTAGTTGATTAAAATATTGACTCAATTCTTCATTGCATCTTTTGTTAAGACGTTATACACTTCTTCCTTCAAATATATGAGGAAACATTTATTTTTGAAAGCAAAGTTATTTCACTAGAAACCCTCAATATTTATATTATCTATTTTCCCTTTTTTCTTCTGAAATTCAATGTATTGTGTTCATGATAAATTTAATGAAGGTTGAACATTATTTTAATAAATTATGGCTGAGAAAATAGCCAAATGCCCCGCTAACCTATTAGTCAATTCTCAACTACACAATTATAATTTACGGGGGTCCTATTACACCCCTAGACTACTTTGAAGCGAAATTATTTGCTCCCTAACGCTGATGTGGCAAAGAAAGTGTAATCTTGTAATGACCCAGTCGGTCACTTTTGGAAAGTTTCATGAATTTAGCATTTTACCCCTCCTGTGTTCGACCCCGAGTCATTTTTTATTGAGTCTGAAAAGTTGGTGTTGAACTTGGAGTTGAAAGTTGATAATTTGGTAAGTTGTGAGTTTTAAAGGCTAAGTTATTAAGAAAGTAGTTTTTGGGGTCTTTTGGAGTTTCGAGTGTCGGAATGAAATTCCGTCGATTCCATTAGTCCCAAAATGTGAAATATAATCTGTGAGAGTTGTTGGTTTTAGATTCCCAATCTTTTTGAGAATTTGAGGTCCTAAGTTGTGAAATTATGGAATTTTTAGCCTTTGGATTGACTTTGGTCAATATTCGCGGTTCGGATGCTCGGATCGTGATTCCAAGAGTTCTGTTGGATTCGGGGATGATTTTCGGCATAGATGACATCTTGGTTGATTTTTGAGAGGTTCCGAGCTTGTTTTAACCTTGTTAGGCGTGAATTAGTTTCTTGTAGTTTTCGCGGATGTCGGATAAAGGAGACCTCAAATTCTTGTTTTGACGGTTCCCTTGAGTCTGGAACATCGAGTATAATTGACTTGCATATGTGGTTTGTGTGCACGGGGTTTCAAACAAATTTTGAGGGTCATTTCGATGTTTGAGAGTTGGCGGAGTTTTGCTGGTGCCTGAGTTCTATGACTTTCGCTTGTGCGATAGGCCTCCCGCTTAAGCGAGATTTGCTTAAGCGAAGGTTTGATCGCTTAAGTGAAGGCCAGACTTTTGTGAAGAGTTCACTTAAGCGAACCAGGGCTCTCTTTAGCGATGGTCGCTTAAGCGAAGACTGGTTCGCAAAAGCGAGACCCGCGTTGTTGTTGATTGTTGCTCCCTTTTGATAGACTTTGCATTGTTTATTTGTGCCTAGCTATATTTTCTCCTTTTTATTTGGGATTTTTGCATTCTGAGCCAAGAGTCTTTGGAAAATAGTCTCTCTACCTTCATAAAATATGACAAGGTTTATGTATATTTTATGCTTTTCAGATCACCTCACTCGTGAAATTTCACGAAATATGTTAGTATTATTGTTAGTGGCAACATGACATACAATGGCCTGAGAATTCATTCTGTGTGAGGTAAGTAAATAGCAGAAAAATAATTATAATTTGGAAAAAAAATTGTTAACCCAAGATCGTTAACTAAGATCAAAAGATTCAACTAAAAAAAAGGAAGCTAGAAAGAAGGATGAGAATTTTATTATGGAAGAAGATTTTTGAGATAGTACAAATGACTAAGGTCATTCCTATTTATACTTGTATGGGGATGACTCTACACATTACAAGATTTAGACTATTCTATAACTTACTACAAATATCTAACTCTAGAATATCTACACATTTCTTATATAAATCTACAAGAAAATTATAGTAACTTTATCTTCTACTCTAGAATATCTAGATATTTATTTAAAATAATTCTGTAAGATTAAATACTTTAATACATATCAAGATCTTGAACACGATAATCTTACG
Source organism: Solanum verrucosum (assembly GCF_900185275.1). Taxonomy (NCBI): domain Eukaryota; kingdom Viridiplantae; phylum Streptophyta; class Magnoliopsida; order Solanales; family Solanaceae; genus Solanum; species Solanum verrucosum. Next base: position 284,895 of record NW_026019908.1, read on the forward strand.
TAGAGATCGTTAGGGGCACGTACCTGATGCGGAAGACATCATCACAGAGAGAAGCGGAAGCGTTAGTCGTAAATTGGTTTCTACCTCCTTGCCCTAGCCTAACGTTACCACAACCGTCTGCGATGGAATTAATGTAGAGAATATGTGGTAACCCTAATGGGTGGAGGGAGGACCAATTTATAGAGGTTATGACATAATTCGGTACATCCATCAAGTAACCAATGTACGAACGAGATCTATTCCTTATTAAATATTATTTATGGTATTACTTGGGTTACAAGTAAACTTGGGCCATAAGTAAGAAATAATTAATAATAATTCTTACATTCTCCCACTTAGCCCAATGACCATATAACATTAATATTTCATAAACATTAGTTGCGCGTATAATAAATCTCTTCTATAATGTCCATCATACATACCACAATATAACAAACTACTAATGTGAGTTATGGCGGTTGTACATAAATCTTAAGCTACATACTTCCTTCCGTATACTACTACATTAGCAACTTATCATACTAGGTTCATAACCTATAAAAACATATAACATTATGGTCCACAATAATGTCGCATAGAGACTTATCTTGTAATATCTCAAAATAATAATGTGTACACCATTATGATAAACAAAAAATTCATTAATGTATATCAGAAACACATAATTGAGCTCAGAGTGTAAAAACATCATAAATGTATCAATCATAAGTACAACCAAGACTCATTTTTTGAACATGTTCTTTAAATGTCTTTGGTTGTAAGCCCTTTGTTAACGGATCTGCAATCATGAGATCAGTTCTAATATTCTCAAGTAACACTCTTTGTTTTTAAACTTCTTCCTTGACAGTAAAGTACTTTAATTTCATATGTTTTGCACATTTGGAGTACTTATCGTTCTTGGAGAAGAATACTGTTACAGTATTATCACAATAAATTTTCAGCGGCTTGGTAATGGTGTCGACAACCCAAGTCCTAAAATAAAGTTCCGCAGCCATAATGCATGAATTGTGGCTTCATAACATGCCACAAATTTTCTTTGCAGTTTTTCAGTGATCAATTCCAGGATTACTTTGATATCTTTCTAGTATTCCGACCGTAAAACTAATATCCAGTCTTGTGCAAGTTTGAACATACATCAAACTTTCAAAAATAAAAGATAAGGAATTGTTTACATTTCTTTTCGTTCTATATCATTCTTTGGGCATTGCATGAGATTAAATTTGTCCCTTTTATGAATAGGAACTATTCCTTCTGAACAATTGTTCATGTTAAATCTCTCTAGAACTCTTTCGATATAACCTCTTTGAGACAGTTCCAATAATCCTTGTGATCTATCATGGAATATTTTTATCCCTATCACATAGGATGCCTCACCCATATCTTTCATTTCAAAGTTCATAGAGAGAAAGACTTTCGTCTCACGCAATATGCCTAAATCATTAGCAACAAGTAAAATGTCATCAACATACAGGACTAAATATATAAACTTACTCCCACTAATCTTTTGATATATACACCGATCAACGGTAATCTCCTTAAATCCAAAAGATGTTATGATATCATTAAACTTTGTATACCATTGTCGTGAGGCTTGTTTGAGTCCATATATTGACTTCTTTAGCTTACACACTATTTGATCTTTTCCTTTAATTTCGAAGCCCTCTGGTTGGTCCATATAAACATCTTCCTCGAGGTCGAAAGACAGTTTTCACATCCATTTGATGGAACTCTAAATCATAATGAGCTATCAAAGCCAAAACAATTCTTAATGAGTCTTTCTTTGAGACTGGTGAAAAGGTCTCTTTATAATCAATGCCTTATTTTTGAGTGTATCCCTTGGCAACAAGTCTGACTTTATATCGTTCAATATTACCATTTGAATCGCGTTTGGTCTTGTAGACCCATCTACACCCGATTCTTTTAGAACTTTCTGGTAATTGAACAAGATCGCAGACTTTTTGTATTCCATAGATTTTAACTCTTCATTCATGGCATCAATCCATTTATCATACTCAGTGTTTTCTATGGCTTGTGAAAATGAAATCGGATCTTTATTAATTCTAATGTCAAAATCTGACTCTTGCAAATAAATAACAAAATCATCTTAAATGGCCAATTTTCTTTATGGCACTGTTTGTGGTTCATTTGCGTCAGATACTTGTGAGTTAGTTCTTTCTTGAAGTGTTTCACCCAAATGTTGTTCAACATTGTTAAAGTGTTCTTCAACAAGAGGAACAATATTTGTGATTGGTGCGGAAGTAGGTACATTTATGGGCAATGAAATATTTACCCTTACCTCATTAATTTTTACACTTTGTCGTTCAACACTCCCACTAACTTCATCATTCTCAAGGAATTTTGCAAATGGACCTGGACATTGTTCTGATTCGTTATACTTTCCATAATATTCACTACCTCTATCTGACCTAATGATTTTCACTTTCCTATCTAATTGTCTTTCAACCTCATTAACGTACATTTTGAGAGCATCCGCTGCTTGAGATTTTCTTTCAACAAATAGATAAATCCATAACGTGAAAATTCACCGATAAAGGTGATAACATATTTTTCTCCACCTAAAGATGGAACATCAGAGAGCCCACAAATATCAATGTGTATAATTTCAAGAAGCTTAGTGCTCCTTGTGGCACCTTTCTTGGTATGCTTGGTTGCTTCCTTTAATGCAATCCAAACATATATCAAGATCAATAAAATTAAGATTCCGATGAATCTCATTCTTTACTAACCTTTTTAATCTTTCTTTGGATACATGACCCAGATGTTTATGCCACAAATAAGCATAACTTTCATTTAGTGAAACTACGTCTAATTATTATTGAGTTTCAATCTATATAAACCATCAATAAGAACACCAGAACCATAAAAAATAGTATTCTTATATAAATTGAAACAACCATGTCCAAACTTAAAATCAAATCCAGAAACATCAAGTTTTGAAAGAGAAATCAAATTCCTAGAAACTGAAGGAACATAATGAGTCTGTAATAGATCAAGGTGATGTCCAGTCTCTAAGATCAAACGATAAGTCCCTATGCCTTCAATTTTAGCCTTCATGCGATTCCCATGAACAAGAAATTTTTATTTGGATTCGTAGTTTGAATCGTAGTGAATCCCTGCAACATAGTGGATACATGAGTAGTTGCACCAGAATCAAGCCACCAAGTATTATTAGGAACTTCTACTAAATTTGATTCGAAACATACAAAGGCACTAAATGTACCTTCCTTTTCAAACCAAGCTTTACGTTTCAGGCAATCTTTCTGATAGTGTCCTTCCTTTTTATAGAAACGACACACATCAGCTTTGAGTTCCTTATGAGCATCTTGTGGAACTTTAACAAGTGCTTTATTTTTCTTAAACTTGTTGGCTTTCACTTTAAGTCCTTTACTAGCTCCTTGACCCATGAGGTTAATGGAATGACCTCGTTGTTTCTTAAGTCTTGACTCATCTTGAATAAGTATGCTGGACAATTCACTAACATTCCACTTATCCTTAATAGTGTTATAGTTAATTTGGAATGGTCCATACTCAAGAGGCAATGAGTTCAGAATAAACTAAACCAAGAAGGTGTCATCCACTTTCATACCCAAGGTCGAAAGCCTTGCTGCAATGTTAGTCATCTCGATGATATGATTTTACATACTGCGCGACCCATCAAATTTCATGGTCGTGAGTTCAGCCATTAGTGTACCAGCGAGAGACTTATCAGCAGATCGAAAATGTTCTTCCACAAACTTTAGGTATTTCCTGGCACTTTCTGTTTGTGGAATAGTGCTCTTAATGTTGTTAGCAATAGTCATTCGTATAAACATAAGGCTCAACCTGTTAGAGAGCTCCCATGATTTATGAAAAGACTTCTCATCATCACTGCTTTTATCAGTAATGGCAGCAAATTTGTCATTATGCAGAGCCAAGTAAAGATCCACCACACCTAAGTGGAACTGGACTTGTTCATGCTATTCAGAGAAGTTCAATCCATTGAACGCAGTTACAGATGAAGCATGTGAATGAAGAGGAATTATTGCAAAATAGATATACATGCTCACAAATAAAAAAATAATGTGAATTCAGTAAAACAATAAAAATATATCGTAATTCTCCTTTGGGAAGATACTACGACACATTATCATAATTTAAATGTCATTTTTATCTTTAATAGGAAATTGAATAATTTTTATCAAACATATACGACATCTTTGGATATACAATATATGTTTGACTAAAATATTTAATTTACCTCATAATTTTTACTATTCGTAGAATGATAGATTCACCTTTGGGTAAATTCTTAAGTTCTAGCAATAGTGAAAGTCAATTTATCTATTTATTTTTCAATATAGGCATTTAATTAATCTTCATAGATAAATGACAATTTTATGAGTGCATATTTTTCTTAACCATACTAGTTTGACCACTTTGGTGACTAACAAGCTATATGAATACAAATGCATAGATAATCTCATAAAAGTTTGTACATGTGAATAATTTTAAACATTTTAGTTTGACCACTTTGGTGACTAACAAACTATAGAAACATAATACATGCATCAAGTGATCATAATATGCGTAGACGCTAACTTCTCTAGTTTGGCCACTTTGGTGACTAACAAACTATATAAATACAAAAGCATACATAATATCATAAAATTTTGTGCATGTGAATAATTTTATACATTTTAGTTTGGCCACTTTGGTGACTAACAAACTATAGAAATATAATACATGCATCAAGTTGAAAAACCAGACTCAGTCTCTCTTGGAATACTGAATATGCCAATAAATAATGAATTGTACTAATCCACATATGTCAAGTGATCATAAATATTATATGTGTAGACGTTAATTTCTCTAGTTTGGCCACTTTGGTGACTAACAAACTATATAAATACAAATGCATACATAATATCATAAATTTTTGTGCATGTGAATAATTTTATACATTTTAGTTTGGCCACTTTGGTGACTAACAAACTATAGAAACATATACATGCATCAGGTTGAAAAACCAGACCTAGTCTCTCTTGAAATACTGAATATGCCAATAAATAATGAATTGTATTAATCCACATATGTCAAGTGATCATAAATATTGTATGTGTAGACGTTAATTTTTCTAGTTTGGCCACTTTGGTGGCTAACAAACTATATTGCACTAAGTACATACATATTATTTATTGCTTAGTATAAAGACCACTTTAATTTATTGCACAATCAAAAACAAACAAAATTATTACATTATAGGAAGATTAAGTTTTTCAGAATTTGTGCAAATTAAACTGTGCTAACAACACTTCATTAGCTTAAGAATTCAAATACCTTAAATAGTCAAATACATATTTAGCTACTATAAAGGACTTCAACAAAATTTGATTGGACCATTAATTCATTAAATTCAACCGTAAACATGAGTCTGCGTTATCATATTAATTTAATACCGGATTAATTTATTACTATACTATGAACTATTAAATATAATATATCATTGCATGATTCATTATTTAGAACACCTTTTCTAACTCTCTTTCAACTTTCAGTGGGCTGACTATGTAACACGGCGTGAATCATTAAACAAGCCGTCAATTATGCACGATGAAGAATTTTCATACGCAAAGATTATAGGTTCAACAATCCAGGCTCGGATGCCACATGTAAGATTAAATACTTTAATATTATCAGGATCTTGAACACGATAATCTTACATAGAGATCATTAGGGGCACATACCTGATGCGGAAGACATCATCATTGAGAGAAGCGGAAGCATTAGTCGTAAATTGGTTTCTACCTCTTTGCCCTAGCCTTACGTTACCACAACCGTCAACGATGGAATTAATGTAGAGAATATGTGGTAACCCTAATGGGTGGAGGAAGGACCAATTTATAGAGGTTATGACATAATCCGGTACGTCCATCAAGTAACCAATGTACGGATGAGATCTATTCCTTATTAAATATTTTGTATGGTATTACTTGGTTTACAAGTAAACTTGGGCCATAAGTAAGAAATAATTAATAATAATTCTTACAGATTATTCTAGACATTATACTAGACTATTCAAGAAATTATCCTAGAAAATTCTATGTAATTTCGGAGAGTCAAATTATCTTTATCACACTCCATCTTAAAGAGATTTTTTGGAAACTATCCTAAGAATGTTTAAGTGTGGCCATTTTGTGCTCAAATTCTAAATCAACGAGGCATTGTAGGATGCTTTTAGGAGGAACTCAAATGAAGCTTTAAACCGGACCTTGGTGAAATTCAAGAAGATTTTCGTTATCGAATGATCCATGTGAATTATCTCTTTGTTGAGTTTCTAGACTTTCCCTTTCTCTTACCTTCTCGACAGTAGTACTATCTAGAGAAATATCTATGATGAGCAAGTTTGGATCTCATGTGTTCATGAATTCAGAACATGCTCCTTCTAATACAACTTTATAACTCAAAGAGTTTTCATTCGTTAAAGCCTTCTCATTTAATTCGATGACAATTTGATAAACAATTTTCTGTGAAGCCTCAGCATCATAGGAGGATTCACCACCAAATTTCCTTTCTAACTCTTTATTAACTTGTTTATCAGCTTCAGAGCTTCCGAATAATTTATCTCTTCTCTTGAAATTTGGCCTTCAAGATCAGCTTCTCCATCTTCTCTATTTACTTCCCATGTTTGCTCTTAACCAGTAATTGACCTTGATACATCAAATGATTGACCAAATGCTTCAATTTTCATTCCATCTCCCTCAATGCTTTTTCCAAGATGATCATCATGTTAGGGTTTTGCCCTGATTTTCTTACCTTATTTGAAGTTTATATTTTTTCCTTAAAGAAAAGTCAAAGTATTATCATAAATGCTTGAACTTTTTCTGAAAGGAAAATATAATTTTCTTCCATATTTGGTTTATTCTTTCTTTAGAGGAAAAGTTTGGAGATCTATAAATTAACGATTTATATTCTCATAGCATAACACAATAACTTCCACTATGTAGACGTTTAAAAGTTTAGTTTATGGGAAGATTTATTCTCTCAACAATTACAATATTTTTCTTTTAAATTAGTTTTCATATTAATAATATTATGTTTTAGTATCGCTTTATTTGTCATCTAATTTATCACCGTCTTGATTGTAATTGTAATCTTCCGCATGACTCCCTAATCATCCTTCAGAACCCAACAAGTGGTATCAGAGCTAATGATTCAATGACTCAGGTTCATCGAGGTTGAAGACAGGTTCAACACAGTTTCAAATCAATTTGCAAGTAATTTGATGATAGAGAAGATTTTTGTCCAGCTACATGTGGAGAAAAGATTAAAGCCATATTTTCAACATTCCTGTTGCTGCATTTTTTAAAATAAAAATAAAATATTTTTAAACCATTTTTAACCCATATATTTTAAACTTTATTTTTAACCATGACAAACAGCAGTAATGAAGACTATGTAAAGAACGAAGATTATCATGCATGGGAAGAAGACGAATCAAGTTTTGTCAAGAAAATCCAGCCAAAAGGGGAGATTTGTTAGGGTTTTGCCCGGATTTTCTTACCTTATTTGAAGTTTATATTTTTTCCTTAAAGAAAAGTCAAAGTATTATCATAAATGCTTGAACTTTTTCTGAAAGGAAAATATAATTTTCTTCCATATTTGGTTTATTCTTACTTTAGAGGAAAAGTTTGGAGATCTATAAATTAAAGATTTATATTCTCATAGCATAACACAATAACTTCCACTATGTAGACGTTTAAGAGTTTAGTTTATGGGGAGATTTATTCTCTCAACAGTTACAATATTTTTCTTTTAAATTAGTTTTCATATTAATAATATTATGTTTTAGCATAACTTTATTTGTCATCTAATTTATCACCGTCTTGATTGCAATTGTAATCTTTCGCATGATGCCCTAATCACCCTTCAGAACCCAACACATCATTGACATGTATAATTTCAAACACTGTCTTTTTGAGTTCCGCTTCAACATTCTTCATGTCAAGACTTTTATTGTCAGATTCAGGATTTACTTCTTTGATTTTCTCGATAGCAGTTATCACATCACAAGCCTGAACAACTTCAAAATTTTCTTGCTTTTTGTTGATGACATTTGATTTCCTCGATAGCAGTTACCATGTCACAAGTCTAAACATCTTCAAAAAGAATTTGCTTCTTGTTGATAACATTGGTGTCTTGCTTCTCTATGTGATCAATTACGTTATATTTATATTTTGATCTAAGATTCAATATCTATAAGAATATATATATATATATATATATACACTACCTTAAAAGCATGAACTCCCTAACTTGAATGTTAAATTACTATAATACCCCAACTTAAAACACTCAATTTAGTCTATATTCTATATTCACTATTATATTTATTTACGCTATATTATATTAAAAACATACACCTTTTCACATTGATAGGTAGTTACTTTTTCGAAGGGTTATAACTTTTTTTATAGAGTTGTGACTTTTCGATGAGTTATGACATTTCTGAAAAGTTGTGATTTTTCTGAAGGGTTGTGACTTATCTGAAAAGACACGATAAATGCCTTTACATACTATCATTTGTTGTCTATAAGTAGAAGGGGTTTCTCACACTTTAAAACTACGAATTTTGTAAGTTTTCTATCCTTTTTCTTAAAACAAGGAAGGTTGTGAGAGTTGTTCAATTATGCAATTATAATATTTTTTTGTGAGTAAATTAGATAGATCAACAAAAATTAAACCAACAAGAAGAATCTCGAAATAACTCAACTTCAAACGAGAAGAGTATCTTGATAATTAATATGTACTCATTTTCATTGCCATAAAATATACTTTTGCAGCAACTTCTACTTGACAAGAAGTTCAATGATTTTTCGTTGCACAAACAATAACTTGGTGTGCAGAATCTGCAAAGTCTCAAACTGTTGGAGAAAAAGTATTTGATCAATACTTGTTTGAAGAGTCCAAAGTACATTTAATAAGTACTCTTTTGTTTCCAATTTATTTATTGTACTTTTATTTTTATTTTGTTTAATATAGAATGTTATTTTTTCTTGGGGGTGGGGCGCATCTTTAAGACCACACAGTTGAAAGACATTTTTATATATCCTACATATGATCTTTAAAAGAAAAGTCTTCTTTATTTTTTAAAATTTCATATCAAAATAAAATTAGACCAATCTATATATTTATATATATATATATATATATATACCTTAAAAGAATGAACTACTTAACTTAAATGTTATATTATTATAATTTCCTTAAACTTAAAACACCAAATGTAGTAGATCTTCTATATTTTATATTGTATTATATTTATTTATGTGTATTATATTATATTATATAAAGACAGTCATGTTTTCACATTGAAGGGTTGTGACATTTTCGAAGAATTATAACTTTTTGATGAGTTGTGACCTTTTTGAAGGGTTGTGACTTTTCTAAAGGGTTGCGACATTTTCAAAGAGTTGTGACTTTTCTGAAGGGTGGTGACTTTACCGAAGAGTTATGACGTTTCCGATGAGTTGTGACCTTTTTGAAGGGTTGTGACTTTCTAAAGGGTTTTGACTTCTTTTTTATAAGGTACAATACAAAGTTTCTCATACACTACCCTTTGTTGGCTATAAAAAGAGGGGATTCCTCAAATGTTTAAACTATGGGGAAGGGAAGAGAAAGTATATTTAAGAGGTGTAACGAAGCGATTTTAAGAGATTTTAATAGTGACTAATTTTTTATTCAATAATATTCATATTATTTTTAAAAATAATGTGGTGGTAAATGGTTTGATATTCACGTGCAACACACGTGCGTCAAAACTAGTATGTATATATATATATATATATATATATCTCGATTCTCAACTATAAAGCATTTTCCAAGTCTTCTTCTTCTTTAACCGTTTTCTTAGTTTAAGTCATATTGCTTTCCTTGGTTTGACAATATCTTTTTATGTGTCATATTTTATCATAATGATAACATTTGAGAGGCTTGTTATTATAATTATTAGAAGACTCTTCATTCTTTCTGGGAGAGCTTGACCTATCTGAGGATTGAAAGTGTGACATATCTCTTGTTTTTGTTACAAGAGAATTTTTCGCCATTTTTTTTGGCAAATACACCATCCAACTATTTGGATAGTAATCCCTGATGATAAAAAAATTTCAAATTCCTTCAAGGATGGTTGTTGAACACATTCATAAATCGATGTCATAAATAGAATATATTCAGATTATGAACCACGAATCACAATTCTTCTCCTCCGTGCTTCAAAAATAACCTCATTCAGATTCTATTAAAATACATCAGAACATAACTTCTTAATCTTCAAAAAAAAAAAAAATGATAACAAAAAGATTACTTTGAATGGTGTTAGCTAATTCATTCTTCAAAACTTGTAGGCGAGCTTCATCTTCTTGTAAACAATATCGAGGGTCCTCCATATTTTATAAGATGATTTAGACCTTATAATATAATAAAATTAATTTAAAAAGTCTGACCTCTCCAAGATGAACTCTGTTTTTGCATTAATCGGCTTTCACTTCTTGTATGCACTACTATTTTTTGGTCCATAGTCAGGAGTATTTGTGTTATTCTCATTAACACCATTCCACAAATCTTTTCTCACAAGGTATAATTTCATACATATTTTTCATACTTTGTAATTGAAATGTCTCAACAATTTGATTTTCAATTCATTAACACGATCTCTTAAATCCATCCAGATAAATCAATTCAATCTACCACAAATTCAATCTTGAAATAAAATCTAGAAACAAATATGATCGCATGATATGTCAATTGTGTTGTATGTTAGAAAAAGAATACATATATTTTAGCTTTTATTTGTTTCAGATTTTAGCAATTTTGATTATTGTTTGAGTAAGTATTATAATAGTATATGTTCATTACACGTGTTTTGTTGTGTAGGACATGTTTCTGAGATGTCAAACGTGTTTTGAGATGAAATTGATATTTTAAAACTTTACAGTCTGAGTTAAAGTTCAAGTAAATGATCTAGATCGAGTTTGAAATTAAAGAACATAGTACTCGCATAAAAAATAGGAGAAAAATATCGGCGTGTTTGAATTGAAAATTATTGAATGAGTTGTTGTGAGGAGCAAATTAACGAGCTTAGAGGGGAAAATAATTTTATACATAATTGAAAAAGGAAATTTGTAGCAGAGCAGTAAGAATTGAATCTACTAGAATTATTGTTATGCGCGATGTGACAGGTTGAGGGGGCTACGGCGTGTCAAGTTAAATCGATTTTGATTTTTTTATATCAAGTTATTTTAAATTCAATTATTTTATTTTACACTTTTCTATACCTATAAATAGTTCATAAACGAGTTTTAAAAGACAATTTTTTAACCTAAGAAGGAATTTAACTTAAGAAAAGAGCGAGAAGCTGTCGTGAAATAAAGTAAAAGATTCTACAACGAGTTTTTCTTTTTTCTCTTTCTATTTTTTCATTATTAGGTATGAAATTTTGTATTGTGTTTTCATATACTTTTATGAGTAGCTAATTTTCTATCTAGAGTTCTAGTGGAATCTTTTGTAGGATAAATTTGTGTTACGTTTTTATATATTAAGCCGTTGGATTTTTTGATTTGTTTGCTCAACTATGTGTTTATTCCCGTTGATTGAATGGATAATTGTCTATTTATTTTATGTTACTTAAGAAAGAACGTGTATTTAGGTTGTTGTTGAACAACGCCACTCCTATGTATATGAGAGATAAATATTGTGAGTTTAAAAGAGGTCATAGAGATAATGAAGCTTTGAAGTGATCATAATAAGTGATGATTATTTGCTAGCTAGAGTAATTCAATAGAATATGTCTAGTAAATTATTGTGAGTAAAATCTGAAGAGAGATCTCTAAAATTATTTCAATGAATAAAGTATCAACAATCAATTGGTTTCTCAATCGATCTGATTTACTTTTACTTTTCATTAGGTTTATCAAATAGAACTTAAATGCAATTCTACAACTCTTTTAAAATGAAAAGCGGAAGTTCTCCCCAAAGAAATCAAAAAAAAGAAGAAAAAATCTCCTCTTTTTTTCGTGTCTCACTACTATTGTTGTCGTGTTGTTGTCAAAGGCGGTGACAACTTAAAGCCTAAAATGATTTCTATCTCGACTAAACTCTCTTCTCTTCTTATTTTTTTTGGCTCCGTCTATTTATTTTATATTAAATTAAATAAATTCTTATTAGAGCTAAATATTATTTATTCTGATTTTAAAAAATTGGTGTATCTATTCATTAACAAAAGTCAATTACTAATATTCATGAGTAGTTTGATTTCAAAATTTCTAGAACATCCATTCATTAAGAAAAAGTCAAATATAAATAATGTGTAATCTGATTTTAATTTTTTTGGTGTATTCATTTTTTTTTTTAAAAAAACTATTAATAAATACTGAACATTCTTCATAAAATTTCCGACTCTTCACTATAACTGTTAGGAAAAGCTATAATTTTATAGTAATCAGAAAATATATTTTTTCTTAGAATATGACTGATTTACAGAATATACATTTATAACCATATATACTCCTTCCTAGAATAGAACTCTAACCCTACAATTGTATAGCTATAAATATGTGTTTTCTACTGTATCATAGATGTTTAGAGAAAACTATTTTTTAGAATATCTTTTGTCTCTCTAACATGGTATCAAGAGCCATCATTTAAAAAAAATCGTGCTCTTTGCTTTCTCTACACAGGTACTTTGTTACCTTCTTGCGTTCCTCTTGTCTCTTTGTATCTGTCCCTTTTTTTTTCTCTTTCTCTGTAGTATTTCGTCTACTCAATGAATTCACAATCATCCTCGCACAATTTTATCTCCACAAAATTGGATGGTTCCAATTTTTCTCTATGGGAATTCCACTTTGAAATTTTTGTTCAAGGAAAGGGCCTTTTTGGGTTGCTAGATGGTTCTACTGGTCTGCCAACAGATGAAAAAGAGTTGGATCGATGGAATTTAAATAATGCGAAGGTAATCGCTTGAATGCTGAATTCGGTACATGCTGACATCGCTATGACAATTAGACCATTTAGTTTAGCTTCAGAGATGTGGCTCCACCTGCGTAACGTCTCCCAACAAAGCAATCTAGCACGAGAGTTTGAAGTGGAACGCAACATTGTTGAATATACACGGGGGGACAAGAATGTTCGTTCCTTTTATACTGGCTTGTAGCTGCTCTGGTCAGAACATAATCAAATTTCTAGGCAAAATATGTCTACGGTAGGGCTCAAGGAAGTGTTGGGAGAACGAAAAAGGACAAGGATGGTACAGTTCTTGATGAAACTCCGTCCTGAATTCGAGTCGATTCGTGGCAGTTTGTTGAACAGAGAAGTCACACCTGTCATTACCCATTGTTGCATTACTTGCACAAAAATCAACTATCGGTACATCATCAAGAAATACTAAGAGAAGTGTCTAGTGCTATGAATGCAATGAATTTGGTCAAATAGCAGCCAATTGTCCTAAGAAGAAGAAAAATTGTGCTTACTGTAAGATTACTGGCCATCATATTTCGGACTGTCGTCGTCATCCAAATTGTTCACGGCCTGCTCACCAATCATACCAGACGGATGTCACTAAATCGGCTGGTTCCTTCCCTTCTGGACATGATCTTGAAAGGCTGATTTGAGATTCTATAGCAACTGCCCTTCCCGGAGCCATCTCAAGTGAAATCTCGGCATCCTCAGGTACAAGTAATTCTATTAAATCTACTTGGCATCTAGATTCGGGTGTTTCTAATCATATGAACGGAGATCTGTCCCAATTTTCTTCATTGTATGATGATGTTTCTAAACATGTTATTCATACGGTAAACGGGCATACATTGCCCACTTCGGGTATTGGTTTTGTTGAAAATTTGTCTAACGTTTTTTATGTACCTAATTTGAAGGCTAATTTGGTTTCGGTGGGTCAGCTAGTTGATCAGAATTGTGTTGTAAAATTCTCACCTAATAATTGTGTTGTTCAGAATCTGAAAATCGGGATGACCGTGGCCAAGGGGCGTAGAGTTGGAAGAATGTTTCTTCTAGAGTCGGTTCATCATCATTTGCATCATTATTTTCTTTCAGTTATGCCGCGGATGTTACTCGCTCGAATAAGTTTCTCACTCTTTGGCATAATAGGATGGGTCATCCTTATTCCTCTCGACTTCAACACATGCTCGAATCATGCCTTCCATCAACACATGGCATTTATTCCAGTCTCCCTTTGACATGTTCTAATTGTTCCGGTTCGAAAAGTCACAAGTTCCCTTTTCCATCCAGTTCATCTTCTTATGACGATCTGTTTGATTTGGTGCATAGTGATGTTTGGGGTCCTTCTCCTACTTTGTCAAGGATGGGATATAAGTACTTTGTGTTATTTATTGATCATGTATCTAGATACACTTGGGTGTTTTTTATTCGAAATAAATCTGAGGTTCCGACTTTTATTATGAATTTTGTTGAGTATGTGTATACACAGTTTCATAAAACTATAAAAATATTTCGTTATGATTCTGGAGGAGAGTACATTAAGACTAATCTTATTGAGTTTTTCAAAAACAGAAGAATTATTTCTTAACACACTTGTTCTCATACTCCGGAACAAAATTGACTCGTAGAAAGGAAGAATCGGCATGTTTTGGAAACTACATTGCCTTTGTTGGGCACATCTAATATGCCTAAGAGTTTCTGGCCTGAAGAAGTATATACTTTTGTATAATTGATTAATAGACAAACTTCCACAGTCATTGCGAATGAGACACTGTACTTCAAATTATTTCATAAGAAGCCTGATTATTTTCACTTGCGAGTTTTTGGTTGTGTTTGCTTTGTCCATCTTCCAGCACATGAACGACAAAAGCTTTTAGCTAAGTCAACACAATGTATTATTGTGGGCTACAATGACACACAAAAGGGATATCTATGTTATGATGCATCTCGTCGCCAGCTCCGTGTATCTAGACATGTTATTTTTTTTAGGGTCAATTTTCTTACAAACACAATTCTAAACATGCTTCAGAATCTATTTCCTTTTTGTACAAGTATGATGATGATGTGGTAGCTACTGATCCTCCGGAGCATCCCATGAACTATGATTATGATGATCTCCAACCGTCCTATTCTTTTGTTATTGACTCTACATATGCATCCTCATCTTCCAAAGAGCAATCGTCTCATCCAGTTACTCCCCCACGCCGATCTAGTCGGATAGATCGTCATACTCCTAAACGGCTCGATTTATCTATAGGGAAATTTGGTAAGTCTTATGCCATGCATACCATACTACATTTTGTTGATGTACCTACATCTTACTCTCAGGCTTCTACACAAACTTGTTGGAAAGAGGCAATGTCAGAAGAGCTTCATGCATTGAATGAAAATTCTACTTGGGAATTTGTTGATAAACCAATAGCTGGAGTTCTCATTGGAAGTAAGTGGGTGTATTCCATTAAACTTAAGGCAGATGGTACAATTGATCGCTACAAAGCATGATTAGTTGCTCAAGGGTACAAACAGGAGTATGGGGTGGATTATGAGGAGACTTTTACACCAGTTGCTAAGATGACAATGGTACATTCATTATTGGTTGTGGCTTCAATAAAAGGCTAGACCTTACATCAGATGGATGTGAAAAATGCATTTCTCCATGGCGATCTGGAAAAATTGGTGTTTATGAAACCACTACCTGGGTGTGTTCTAGAAAGACCAAATGCAGTTTGTCGTCTTCAAAAATCTCTTTATGTCTTAAAATAGGCTCCCTAAGCTTGGTTTGACAAATTTCGATCCACGATTCAAACTGCGGACTTCTCTCAGAGTTCTTCAGATCATTCTTTGGTTCTTCGTACTTCTCCGGTAGGTATCACAATACTTCTCATCTATGTTGATGATATCATTATCACAAGAAATGATCTAGTGAATATGACTAAGTTGAAAGAATTCTTGTATACCTCATTTAAGATGAAGGACTTGAGACGATTAACATACTTTCTTGGGAGGTTCTATACTTGTCTACTGGGATCATGCTTACACAACAAAAGTATGCTCGTGATCTTGTTGCAAGGGCTGGTCTTACCGATGAAAAGGTTGTGTACACCCCAATGGAGATTAATACAAAGTACAAGGAGGTTGATGGAGAACGATTCAATGGTCCAACATTGTATCGGCAGTTGGTGGGATCAATAGTTTATCTCACTATGACAAGGCCAGACATCTCATATGTAGTACAAGTTCTAAGTCAGTTTGTGGTTAATCCTTACCGTATACATCACACTGCATTACTTCGTTTCATTCGATATGTTCGTGGTTCTATGAGTCAAGGTGTTCTTTTCCATTCTGATTATTCTATACATCTTAAAGGATATACTAATGCAGATTGGGCCGGTTGTCCTAATTCTCGTCACTCTGTTACTGGTTGGTGCATGTTTCTTGGCACGTCCTTGATATCTTGGAAATGTAAGAAACAATCACGTACATCTAAATCATTTACAGAGGCTGAGTATTGTGCTATGTCGACAGCAAGTTCGGAAATTGTTTGGCTACGACGGCTATTATCTGAGCTCAGTGTCACTATTACATCTCCTACAGTGCTACATGTTGATAACACTAGTGCGATTAAAATAGCAACAAACCCGATGCAACACGAAAACACAAAGCATATAGAGGTGGACTGTCATGACATTCGAGAATTGGTTATCAATCGTTTCATCACTCTACAACACATTTCTTCTCATGATCAACTTGCTGATTTGTTTACAAAGGCGATGACACGAGCACAACATCAGTATCTTATCTCCAAATTGCTACTTTGTGACTACCGATATCAATTTGAGAGGGATGTTAGGAAAAACTATAATTGTATAGTAATGAGAAAATATATTCTTTCTCAGAATATGACTGATTTACAGAATATACATTTATAACCATATACTCCTTCCTAGAATAGAACTCTAACCCTACAATTGTATAGCCATAAATATGTGTTTTCTACTGTATCATTAATGTATAGAGAAAACTATTTTTTAGAATATCTTTTGCCTCTCTAGCAATAATGACATAATCAGTTTGGTTTTCTTTCAAGTAAATTCGAGAAGGGAGGAAAATAAGGGCAATATTGTGTACCAAATGTCCATATCATGAGAATATTTTCTTTCATGGATGAAATGCTGATGCAGTCGATTATGTCATGAATTTGTAAGTTTCAAGCATGGCAGCCACAATTCTTTTTCATGGTCCACAATACTATTTTGACTCCTTCTTAGTAATAGCTGTCATCTTAGAAGTTGGTTGCACGAATATAGATACTTTTAATACTCCCTATGGTCCATATATTAAGTGAATGATTAGATATGATACGTCAGAAAATATTCACCACAAAAATTAAAAGGTATTTTTATTATTTTCTTCGTTCCACTTTATATGACCTAGTTTGATTTGGCAAAAATTTTAAGAAATAACGAAAGATTTTTGAAACAAGAATAAATATGAAGAAAGGTTTCAACAATTCTCTTAAACTTTAAAAAGTTCACTTATTTTGAACTATGAAAAAGTGTCAACACCTAGTTAAAAAATTTGAATTATGAAAAAAGTCTAAAAGGATTGGAAATATTTAATTAAATTGGTCAAGCTGTCATCTTTGAAATTGATAGGCACTTTGGACTTAAATATATCTTCTTAACGAAAACCAAAGTGTTGACTTGCCAACCATATATACGCTTCTCTTTATTTCAAGAATTGCTCATAACATTCACAATCTTCATCTCTAAACACTACTACTATTACAACCATGTCTGATCAAAACAGTGAAACTATGCCAATTGATCCTAATGTTGATCCCTATGGCTGTTTAGGCATGGTTCGTAATTCTGATGGTTCCATCACACGTCTACAGGAACCTCTTGTCCCGGTAGACACATCCAATGATCTTTCCCATCTAGTCTTCACCAAAGATATTTCCATTAACTCATCAAAGAACACATGGGCACGTATTATCCTCCCTCGTGAACTTCTCCATTCCACCACCAATACTCCTAAACTTCCTCTCGTGATCTATTTTCACGGGGGAGGATTCATAGTGGCAACTGTAGATACCCCCATCTTCCAAGGGCTGTACGCGTCCATTGCTAGTGAAATTCCAGCAGTTGTTGTGTCAATTGAGTATCGTCAAGCCCCCGAGCATCGACTTCCAGCAGCATACGACGATTGCATGGAGGCATTACATTGGATCAAGACCAAACCCGACGAGTTGTTATCCAACCATGCTGATTTCTCCAAATGCTTTCTAATGGGCACGAGTGCCGGAGGCAACGTGGTGTATCACGTGGGCCTACGCGCCGCGGAGAGTTGGGACAACCTCAAGCCTTTGGAAATCAAGGGGTTGATATTGAATCAACCTTTCTTTGGTGGGATTGAGAGGACACAATCAGAAGTAAGATTGGTTAATGACAACATGTTACCCCCTATTATAAGTGATATCATGTGGGACCTAGGATTGCCTGAAGGTGCTGATCGCGATCATGAGTATTCAAATCCAATGGTGGGGATTGAATCAAACCCGAACCTATTTGATCAAGTAAAATTATTAGGGTGGAAGATGTTGGTGACTGGATGTGATGGCGATCCTTTAATTGACCGCCAAGTTGACTTAGTAAGGGTGTTGAAAGAATTGGGCGTTCAAGTAGAGGGTAGTTTCACTCAAGGAGCATATCACGGGTCCGAGGTTGTAGATCCTTTGAAAGCTAAAGAATTTTCCTTGCTTGTAAAGGAACTTATTAGTCACTTATGATAGCCGATAAGGAAATCTGTAACTACTATGTAATGATGCATATTAATTATTAATATAATATCTTAATTACCAAAAAATAAAATTCATATCACTTCACTATTATTCTTGAATAATACGATAAAGTTAAAATGTTGGCTGATTGTGTTGCGATAGTATACGATTTTGTTTGTTTCTACATTTTATTGGAACTAATTAATTTCATACGTAAATAAAGTTAGTTAAGTGAATGGACACATTCGAAGGTGCAAGAAGATGAATTTAAGTTTGAAACACTATAGTGTTTTTGGCCAAACAAAAAAATGGTCAAACATTATAGGAAACATTATCTTTGAAAGCAAGGTTATTTCACTAGAAACCCTCAATATTTATATTATCTATTTTCCCACTTCTTTTTCTTAAATTCAATGTATTATATGAAAACTGAACATTATTTTAATAAATTATGGCTCAAATTTTTACTGTAGATTGCACATTATTTCCATTATCCTCCAGAATCTAAATTATTTCTAAACTAATTAGTTTTTTTTTTTTTGAAATATTGAAATTCATGTTAAGTATATTAGAAAATTGGAAAATTAAGTGTCCATTTAGTAACACTGTTGGTAGAATAGATTCCAACAAATGTGAATTTTATAATAATAGTAGCTCATAAGGTAAAATTTCAATAGATCAGAATTTTAGGTGTTTAACAATTAAAATGCTAATGTAAGTTGAGGTTAGATGAGTAATAAAAATCTAACATGAATGTTAGGAGGTTCTGAAAGTTGAGGGGATTCTTATGCAAATGTAAGACACAAATAAATAGTTTGCAATTTCCATAGTCCAATAAAAAATTCACATTTAAAATAGTCAAATTGCTAAAAACAACTGTATCTCTTTTAGGGGTCGTTTGGTAGGGAGTATTAGAAAAAATAGTTTATGTATTATGTATGGTATTATTTAATACTATGTTTGGTAGAAATTTTGAGCTTATGTATAACTAATTCATAGATTAGTTATACATCCTACATGGTATAATAGGATGTATAACTATTACCTTTCATTTGGTGGTATTAGTAATACATAGGATTTAATACCATGAGATTAATTTGTGTAAAGACAAAAATATTCCTCATATCCTTTTAATTTTTTAATTTTCTTGATTTTATGTTTTATATTTTTACTAGTAAATTTAATTAAATATATTAGCTTACAAATTTTATTATTTAGAGAAAGTTGTTTGTTGCTAAATTATTCATACAATTCAATAGAGTATTTGAAATATGAGTTGTTTAACATTTACTAATTGAAAAGTCAAATATACCAGCACATTACGTTTGTGATCTTAGTTGATTGTATTATTTGTTGATATATATGTGGGTTTTTAATCATTTATATTTTGAAAAAATTATAAATTGCATGATGGTTTATTCAATTTTACTATTGTTTACTGTCTTTTTAATTTTAAAAGTAGACGGTCTATCTTTTTTAAATTGAAAATTAACGTTTTGTGAGTGATCAATTTATTAGACGACAACTATTTACCATCAAATAATTCAAGTGAGAAGCAAACATGGTAACAAAATTACTTTTTTCCTAGCTATTTAGAAGGTCATAAGAAATAATATTGTCCGGCAATTATATACCTTGACCCATCTACATGAAATAGAAAATCTCACCATAATTCAAGGGTATAATTGAGAAGAAGCTTTTTATAGAGTTTTAATCCAAACACAAAATGTGGTGGGAAATAATGAACCAAACACTTGGAAAAAAATATAACTCTCCATTACTAATTTGCAGGGGCAGATCTACCCCGCTCATTGAAAGATTATATATATTCAAATTTTAGTTTATGTGTATATATTTAATACCCCCTGAACATATACCAAAGGCGTAGCTCAGTGGCGGAGGGTGTTCAGGTTTGTGCTTTAAGTGTGCGCGTTCGAGTCTGCTAATAGTATTTTTATCAGCTTAGTTTTAGGCGTTTTAATTTTTCATTTAATGAAGGAACCAGAAAATGTGAGAATTAGTTTTAGGCATTTTAAATTATTTTTAAAAAAATAATGGAACCATAAAACATGGAAATTTGGGATTTATTAGTTTAATATCTAATTACAAAGTCGAATATTAAAAAAAATCTTTCTTCTTTTAGGATCTTTCCACTTTTTTTCATCGGTCTCTTTCTTCTGTTGCTGCTGGCCTGCTGTTGTTGCTGCCACTTGCTGCTGCTGTTGGGAAGGAAGACAATCATCTCTCCCATCTCCATTAATAGCTATCTCGATAAGTTTTTGGTTCTTTTTTTTACTAGATTTCTATATACTTTAATTTATTTCGTTATTTCTTTATGTGCTTTCTCTTATTTGGCTAATTTATTTGAGCATTTATACCTCTTCACTTTTTTATTTTTTCATAGGAAAGTTTTGACTTTGTTCAGCCCTATGATTGAAGTTTCAATTATTTTATTTGACATTTTATATATATTTCTTAATCTAAAATTGGAGAGATAGATAAATCTAATCAAATAACCACTGCTTAAACTTTTTTGGTAATAGTTTTATTGTGTGTTTATATTCTTTTAAATTCTAACTAAGTTCTTACTTTAGGTTTCAGTCTTAATATTCAATGAAGAAGTATTTTATCCAAGTATCGAAATCAAATTTAGCCTCTTATAATCATAGTCAATCTAACCAAGAAAGAAATGTCAATCGTTCAGAAGTATCATCAAATTCTTCTCAAGAATTTGACTTGAGTTCTTTAAAATTTGATCCCAGTGAAAGAACCCTAATATTGAATTATCATCCAAATCATCGTGATATTATTAGAAGAGCATACCTTGTGAATGGGTCTTGTCAACCTCGCTTGGAGATGCATGAGTATCCTCAAACAAATATTTCTTGATAAATGCACATGTTTAATCATGATATGTTTGATGGTGTATATCATGATTGGTTGGAGTATAATGTTAGTAAAGATGCAGTCTATTGTTTGTATTGATATATATTTAAAGACCATAATTAACATTAATCAAGGTGGAGGTGAAGTGTTTCCATGTGCATGATTTGAGAGTTGGAATAAAAATAGTGGTCTTGACAAGCATATTGGTCTACCGAATAGCTCACATAATTGGTCAAAAAAGAAATGTCAAGATTTACTATGACAACATCAATCTATTCAATCTGCATTTGAGAGACAATCTAATCAAATTAAGCATGATTATTATATTCATTTAAGTGTTTTTGTTGATGTAGTAAGATTTTTCATAACTCAAGGATTCACATTTCGATTATGACAAATCTAAATCATCACTTAGCAAGAATAATTTTCTTCAGATTCTCTCATGATATGCAAAAGCTGTGATAAAATTTGTGATTATGTACTTGAACATGCCCCTCAAAATGATCAAATGACTTCTCTAATGATTCAAAAAGATATCGTAAATGCATGTAAGATAGAAACAGTTAAAGTTATTATTGAGGAACTAAATGGTGACCATTTTACTTTACTAGTTGATGAATCTTTTGACATTTCACGCAAGGAGCAAATGACTATTGTATTACAGTATATTGATAGAATGAAATTTGTGATGGAGCGACTAATTGACATTATTCATGTTCAAGATACCAGTGCATTATCCCTAAAGGTGGTAATTGTTAATTTATTTGCTCAACATTCTTTGAGTCTGTCAAGTGTGCGTGGACAATATTACGATAAGGTAAACAATATGCAAGGTGAGGTCCATGGCCTTAAGATGTTGATTAGGCAAGAAATTAGACCGGCTCATTCCATCTATTATTTTGCTCATCAACTTTAACTAACTCTTGCTGGAATCTCAAAAAAAATGTTTTGAAGTGGGAAAACATGTGGTAATGGTCTCAAGTATTTTTAATGTATTGAGATCTTCTTTTAAGCGTATGGATGATTTACGAGATTCTCAAAAAGCAATAATTCAAGAGGCATTAGAGATGGGCGAACTTACAATCGTTAGGGGCTTGAATCAACAACTTGATCTTTCGAGAGCTTGTGATACTCGTTGGAGATCTCATTGTAAATCCTTTAACAATTTAATTCTTATGTTTGGCTCTATTCTTGAAGTTCTTGAATTACTTGCTCTTGATGCACGAAGTATAGATGAAAGAGCCAAGGCAACGGGACTTCTTGAATCTTATCGAACATTTGAGGTTGCGTTCATGTTGCATTTGATGAGAGATGTATTAACAATCACAAATGTGCTCAATAAATGCTTATAAAAAAAATGAGCAAGATGTTGCAAACGCCATGCTACTTGTTGAAGTAGCAAAGAGAAGGTTGCAAGTTTTAAGGGATGATGAATGAAATTCTCTTATTGCTAAGGTATCTATATTTTGTACCAAACATGAAATTTTGATACCTAATTTTGAGGAGCTATATGTTAGCTCACTACTAAAAAAACTGATAAAAGAGACCTAAAAATCGAGACCTCAAAAGTAGATCGCTAAAAAGAGACCTCATGAGGTCACTATTTGCATCTATAATTTTTTTTTAAAAAAAATAAGAGACCTCATGAGGTCGATTATATATATATATATATATACATACATACATCGCTTATTTTAAAATTTATTTTGGCTACTACTTTGCCTAACCTCACAAGGTCGCTATTTGTGAAAATAAAAAATAAATTTTAGAAACCTTCTGAGGTCTCCTTTTTTTAGTCAAATTTGGTTAATAATATTTTAAAATAAGAGACCTTGTCTCTTATTTTAAAATATTATTGCCCAAATTTGACGTCTCTTATTTTAAAATATTACTGACCAAATTTGACTAAAAAAGGAAAAAAAATTAAAATAAGAGGCACGTCTCTTTCCCACGTTTTATATCACCTAAAAGGCCCTAACTCTTCTCTTTCTCCCGTTTCTTCATAGACGATTGTATAGCTTCAAAGACGGAATTGCATCTCTGTTGACCCTCTGGCAACTCACTTACTCAATGCGTCGATTTGTGGGAACTCTATCTGTCAATTTTAGAACAGGTAATTTTGTAGCTTTTAATTTTTTTAATTTGAAAAGTTGTGAGCATATGTAGCTAGTTAAGGTGTAATGCTTGTTGATATTCAATCAAACCTTTAGAATTAGCATTAATAATTGAATGTGACATAAGAAATATGTCAATGAGATTTTTCTTGTTTTTGAAAAAGATGTAGACGTCATATGCTGTTGTTTATTAAACATGACCAAATCAATTTCATGTATGGTTCTGCCTCTTTTCCTCTTTATGTTAATGCTTTTTTTTAGTATATGATTCCTCTCTTTGGAATAGACAAATAATATTAGTGACCAAATTGAATTAAAAGATGAATTTTAAGGAAAATCATAGGATATGCGTGATTATCTATTTTGCCAACTCAAGCAATCTAAAGGATTAACTAATATTCCACGAAAATAAAAATGTGAACAATTAACAATGAAAGAGGAAACTAAACTTTGTGAATGGGTTGATAACCTGCATGGTAGAGAAAAATGTACTCGTATGATGTGATTCAAAACAGAAAATAGAGTTGTATTTTTTTGGTTTGGCAGAGCATGATGGATCAAGTTGTGCGTATAAAGTTTGTTAAAACTCAAAACTTTGTTATATTATTGCTTTTGTTTGTGCTGCTAAGATACAAATTACCTTATATGTCCATTACCATAGGAATGAAGATAACATACCTCCAGTGTTCAGAGGCGGATCCAAAATTTGAATTTTATGGGTTCACAACGACCTCAAGTTAATCTGTAGTTATAATTGAGTTCATAGGCAAAAAATGTAGTTATTAAGTAGATTCTTTAACATGTAACCAGACCTCTAGATCCGTCCTTGTCAGCTGTCAAAGTCAATACACAATGAATTACTAAGTTATGAAAACCACTAAAGGAACCAAATAATCATAATCTGCATTACTCACCGAGTAAACTGGGGCAGCTGTTACAATACTCATTGGCTCTGGTGCATTGTTTGGAGAGAGAGCATATAGCGCAGCCTGAAACAGTTGTGTAGATCCCGTTCCAACTATAATGTGATAGTTTCTAGTCTGAGCATTACCAACTAGATTGTGCAGTCTAGTTACTGCATTTGCAAAGTCTGGCTCTAGAAACCAACAATGGTTCTTAGTATCCGAAAAATAACTAATGGATTGCCAACCTCATAAAACAAGTATTGTTTTGTCTCCCATGTCCTTCCAGCAGACCTTGTACATGGTCGGATCACCACTGCAGAGATTGTAACAAGACATTAAATCTTCTTCGTACTGTAATCATATTAATTACTAAAAAACAACTTCCTTTCATAAATGGACCATAGATTGTTTTTTCATTATGAATATAGTATCCACCTTATATTGTCCGCAACGTCAAAAACATAAACCAAAATTTTCATTTCAGCAATCACATTTACATAAATTTTTCAACAATGCAACACAATGTACCATTAATTAAAAATGGTACAATCTAGACAATAGTCCATGCTGCAACATCATTTAATGTTGCAACATCATTTAATCTGCCTCACCTAACCATCTAATATGTATTAAATGATGTTGCAGCATGGATTATTGTCTAGATTGTACCACTTTTAATTAATGGTACATTGTGTTGCATTGTCGAAAACTTTATGTAAATATGATTGCTGAAATGAAAATTTTGGTTTATGTTGTTTGATGTTGCGGACAATATAATGTGGATACTGTATTTATAAGTGAAAAAACAATCTTTGATCCATTTAAGAAAGGAAGTTGTTTTTCAGTAATTAATATGATTAAAGTATGAAAATGTATTGTTACAATCTCTTTAGTGGTGATTCGACTATGTACGAGATCTACTGGAAGCAAATGGGAGACAAAACAACACTTGTTTTATCAGGTTAGCGATCCATTAGTTATAATTCGAATACTAAGAAACATTGTTGGTTTCTCAAGCCAGGCTTTGTAAATGCAGTAACTAGACTGCACAATCTAGTTGATAATGCTCAGACTAGAAACTATCACATTGTAGTTGGAACGGGATCTACACAAGTGTTTCAGGCTGCGCTATATTCTCTCTCTCCAACCAATGCACTAGAGCCAATGAGTATTGTATCTGTTGCCCCATTTTACTCGGTGAGTAATGCAAATTATGATTATTTGGTTCCTTTAGTGGTTTTCATGACTTAGTAATTCATTACATACTGACTTTAACAGTTGACAAGGACGGATCTAAAGGTCTGGTTACATGTTAAGGAATCTACTTAATAACTATAATTTTTTACTATGAACTCAATTCTAACTACAGATTAACTTGAGGTCATTGTGAACTCAATTAAAATTTAAATCTTGGATCCACCTCTGAACACTAAAGGTATGTTATCTTCATTCCTATGGTAATGGACATATAAGGTAATTTGTATCTTACCAACACAAACAAAAGCAACAATATAATAAAGTTTTGAGTTTTAACAAACTTTATAAACACAACGTGATCCACCATGCTTTGCTAAAACAAAAAAATACAACTTTATTTTTTTGTTTTGAATCACATCATACGAATACAAATCAAGACATCATCGATGAAAAAGTATCTCGACCTCCAAACAACATTTTAGGTATATTTTTCTCTGCCATGAAGCTTATCAACCCATTCACAAAGTTTAATTTCCTCTTTCATTGTCAATTGTTCACATTTTTATTTTCCTGGAATATTAGTTAATCCTTTAGATTGCTTGAGTTGGCAAAATAGATAATCACGCATGTCCTATGATTTTCCTTAAAATTCATCTTTTAATTCAATTTGGTCACTAATATTATTTGTCTATTCCAAAGAGAGGAATAATATACTAAAAAAAGCATTAACATAAAGAGGAAAAGAGGCAGAACCATACATGAAATTGATTTGGTCATGTTTAATAAACAACAACATATGACGTCTGCATCTTTTTCAAAAACAAGTAAAATCTCATTGACATATTTCTTATCTCACATTCAATTATTAATGCTAATTCTAAAGGTTTGCTTGAATATCAGCAAGCATTACACCTTAACTAGCTACATATGCTCACAACTTTTCAAATTAAAAAATTAAAAGCTACAAAATTACCTGTTCAAAATTGGCAGATAGAGTTTCCACAAATCGATGGCATGAACTAAAGCTTCAAATTGAGTAAGTGAGTTGACAGAGGCTCAACGGAGATGCAATTCCATCTCTGAAGTTATACAATCGTCTATGAAGAAAAGGGAGAAAGAGACGAGTTAGGACTTTTTAGGTGATATAAAACGTGGGAAAGAGACGCGCCTCTTATTTTAATTTTTTTTTTCCTTTTTTAGTCAAATCTGGTCAGTAATATTTTAAAATAAGAGACGTCAAATTTGGTCAATAATATTTTAAAATAAGAGACCTTATGAGTGTCTCTTATTTTAAATATTATTGACCAAATTTGACTAAAAAAAGGAGACCTTAGAAAGTTTCTAAAATTTATTTTTTATTTTTTGTTGTCACAAATAGTGACCTTGTGAGGTCGCATGGTTTAGGCAAAGTAGCTGCCAAAATAAAATTTAAAATAAGCGATCTATACTAATTTATATATATATATATATATATATATAATCGACCTCATGAGGTCTCTTATTTTAAAAAATAAAATAGAATAAAATTATAGATGCAAATAGTGACCTCATGAGGTCTCTTTTTAGTGACCTACGTTTGAGGTCTCAATTTTTAGGTATCTTTTATCAGTTTTTTTAGTAGTGTCACCTAAGACACATAATTTCCGGATTGTACTCATCATCTTTTTCAAAAACTTGCTCTTCTTCTTTTCATGTTCCGTCATCTTTTTCTTCCTCCTCCCAATTTTTACCATCATGTTCTTGAGAATCTGGTTATCCTGCACTAGAGTGGAAAGGGTAGAAGTAGCACTACCTGAGGCCGATGAGCTTTCTCCTGGTCCTGTAGGAATACTCCTAGTCAACTCCTGAATCTGCAAGTGAATCGAAGTATCCATAAATTGCATCTGTCCTGATAAGTGAACTAGTGTCGGTGGTCCTTTCAATAGCAACTCAGCTGGAGAAGGGATAGAGTCTAAACTATGTGAATCAGTGCCCTCAATGAATGTGCCAAACACTGGATCTTTCACATCAAACTTTCTCTTCTTAGTCACATGCCTTGGACACTTCTTTTTCAGTGGATAGATACTTCCTTTGGGACTCCTCATGTTATCTCTCTCATGTGTCACAAACCACTCTTGGCCTACTTCCCTTGCCCTTGTCATGTGAATATCATTATTGACATCGGAAGACAATAGTAATTATTGATCCTCGTGGAGTCAAAATGAACTTTTTTACTGAGGATCGTAACTACCAAGTCAGCGGAGAAGTTGGTTTCGGCGACATGCACATAGAACTCTCGAACCACCGTGTGGTTAGCCTTGATAGGCACATTCACGAAACACATCCATCCGCCGGCCTCCAATCACCCATAGAAGTTCGGCATGCGCTCTAGAAATTTTTTTTAAGAGAAGATCTCTCTCCTTTGTGATATTCTTTGTGGGGATGTGGTCATGCAATCGGTGGAATTTAGCGGACACAAACCGCTCATGATTAGAGATTTCATCTTCCATGATATTTTCTTCTATTTGTTCCTCCACTTGATTGATGTCGTCGGCCATGATTTTGCAAATAAAATATATATACATGATGCAAACATGGAAAATGAATGTATAGACATGTAAAGCAATGTATTGTCAAGCAATTAGGTAAAGAAATGAGTGAAAAAGAAATCGAGTGAATAGAGGTGAAGCTACTATTTTTGGTAGTTTTCACTACCAGTTATACAACTCATCACGATCACGAGATTAGATGTCGCAATAGTGAGCCTCACCTTTTCAAGTCATCGCGATCACATAATTAGACATCACAATCAATTTCAAAATTTAATACATTCGCAGGATGAGACATCATGATCGCATAGAATACTTCAGCCTAGAAAATATTTTTCACTTTGGCATAACATCGAACATGTTGTGAGCAACCTGTTCTCATGTCGTTTTCAACCAATTGCAAGCCCCTAATTCACCCTTATTTAGTTAACACCCATTACACAACATTAAACAACAACACTACTCCACACAAATAAATTTTCAACACCAATCATGATAAAAAAACTAAGGGCGAGAATCACCCTTTTTGCAAATAATTCACCAATTTCAAGCAAATATAAAATAAAATAGGGGGAAGAAGACATACATTAAGTGATGAAAAAAAGCTTGAAGGGAATTCTTGTCAAAAATTGATTGGAGTAATTGATTTTATAGTGGGGTGGGGTGAGGGGGGAGTTTTTAGGAGTTTATGGGACACTAAAATGAATTTCAAAACTTCTGCCTTGTTATATTCACGTGAGTCATCATGGTCGCGACTCCGCTCTTCGCAATCGCGATAAGAAGCTATTTTACCTTTCGCGAATGTGGCACTAGTCACCCGCGATTGCGACTATAGGCCATCGTGATCGTGATGAGTAACATGATGTCACACTTGCTAAAGTAATTGTCTATTTGGGAGATGGCTGAGCAAAAAAGACGATCCACCCAATTTTTAAGGCACACCTGAGCATCCAAAAATGTGTCAACTCCTATTTTTGAAGGTGTTTTCACCCCAAACTTCAATCCCAATCAATTTTATACATTCAAACCAGTTCAAAACACCAGCACCAACTTTGAAATTATGAATGTTAGTTAAAAACAAAATCAAATCTAAACTACAAATAAAAAATGAGAAATTAAACTAATTTGGGTACCAATGGGTTGCCTCCCATCAAGTGCACAATTTAACAGTGCAATACAACACCAGGTATATCACCTTTGTGTATTCACTTCGAAGCAATGAACCTCCTACCAAAATTTGCCTCATACTTTCATTTTGGATCCTTGGGTAGGGTTGAGAGAGTCACTAGGCCACCTGAGCATTGTTTTTCATGATAGTTAACCCTCAATTGAGTGACACTCTTGATTCCGTATGAACTAAAGTTTCCATAAATAATATTTTTGGTTCTTTTACGCAACTTTAGTATCATCACATTTATTCTAGCTTCTTTTTTGTTATTGGTTTAGATTGGTTGCAAAGGCACAGAATATCCTCAATGCCCACCACCATCCCTTTTTTTATTTCCGCATTAGCTTCCAAAGTAGCGATTTCAAACTCGAGTCAGACCACCTTATAGAACCTAGCTAGGTGTAAGGCATGATACTTCTCTTCGATCCTTTTGACCATTGGATAAGGAGTAACATCTACCTCCTCTCTTGTTCCCACCATGGTCCTAAGAGTTGCGAGTTCAAACTCGAAATTGACTGCCTCATGGCACCGAGTGAAGTGCATTTTGAGAAGCATTTTCTTTTCTTGGGAGAGTTGGAGTAGGGCCCTTTCACCCTAAATGAGCTTTTCTTCCACGACCCTAACCAAAATTAGGTTATCACATTTGATTCACAACATGGACATGGGTCGGTATAAGGCATACCACTCCCAAACATATGATCACAAAAAAACATAAAATCAAAACAAAAGAAAGTAAAGACAACTATAAACAATTTAGATAGAAATAAGTAAACTAGAAATCCTAAATCAATTCAATACATCTAATTGAAATAAGTAAACTAGAAATCCTAAATAAATTCAATACATCTAATTGTTACCCAACAATGGTGCCATTTTTTATAACACTCAAATTACCCTCAAAACAAGTTCTAAGAGTAAACGGTCGTCATCAATAAAAATACACAACTAAGAGTCAGGATCGAATCACACGAGGAACAATTAGTCGGCAATCGAAAAGACAAAGGATAAATAGATACCAGTTTGAATCTAAATATGCAATCTACAAGACAATCAAATAGAAAGAGGTCTTGCTAACAAAATAAAGGATTTGGGCAAAGACAATATCAAGCAATGGATGATTGAGATTTAGGAAATTTGGAACTCAACACTCATTCAACGATCCATTGTCATCTCAACATATGTAAATTAATCAAAGATTGACTAGATCATCATCAATCAACACGTATCTTCTTTTAGTCTCAAAGTGATTTATCACAAAATCTCCTTTCGGGCTCAATTGTGTTCAACAACAAGCAATCCAATACTTTAATCTAAATCCCTGCTCCTAGTAAATTTAACATTCAACAGAGTAATCTAAATTATCTCATTTCGGTCTTAAATTTAGGAATCAAAGTCAAACATGACTATTAATCTAATTCTCTTTCAAGCAATCAACAAAAACTGGAGGCTAGATTTAAGCATGAATCTCAAATCATAGATTAAAGCATGAAAATTAGACTAAACCCTAATCATCAAAGCATGAAACTGTAATGACTCGAACCTTCGTTAATTAGGAAAAGCAAAAATTTGGGAAAAATTTGGGGCCACTGTCCGCCAGGGCGGGCCAGATGCTGCTAAGGCGGTGACACCAAGGCGGGGTAAGTTAGCGCCAGAGCGGGATAGGCGAGACAGAATGTAAATAACGTGAATTCTTATTTTCTCCTTCTTCCTAAAATACCTAGATTAGGCGTAAATCACTCAGAAACCCTCCAAAAAGCTGCTCCAAGCTTAGGAAAGAAGGAGGAAGAGATTCGAGTGTGAGGATGGCGAAATCTTGCGGATTCTTGGCCAAATTCACCGTCATGTCGTCCGAAAAACCAGAAAATTAGCTGCAATTCCTCCGTGCAACTGCTTGGCGTCCAGGTAGGCTAGGTTTTATGAATTAGTAGTTATAAATTTGTGTTCACTATGTAATATATGTAAATCAATGGTAGGATTTATGCGTAGGCCTTCGCGCACCGAACGAAATACGATTAAACCCTAGGAAGAAGCCTTAAATGATGAACTAGGGCTAAGTATGGTTGAATTAATGTCTACATGAGATTCGTCGATGAGTAGTTCATTAGGATGGTTGTGATCCTATTATTGTGTGTTGTGGGTTGCTCTTGCTTCATTGTAATACGTGTTTGTATGTGAACGAAGCCTGTTGATCACACCTAATGTGAACAAGTATGAATGAAGAACTATACATTATGAATCATCTCTTGTTGTATGATTGTGATGATATGCCTTGTGATTGTGATTGTGGATCGGTTGCCACGTTCCGGCATAACTAACTAGGATCGGTTGCCATATTCCGGCATAATCTTTGGATCAGTTGCCACGTTCGAGAATAATCTTTGGATAGGTTGCTACGTTTCAACATAATCTTTGGATTGGGTACCACGTTCCGGTATGCTAACAAATTGAGTTTTGGTTCCATGAGAGAACCAATGACTTGACATAATTGTAGGCCTTGAGAATTGGGAAATTGTACCTTGTTCATAATGATAATTGATGTTGTAATTACCGGAGTTGTTTTATGGTTATGGGGACTTATGATTGATTGTTATTCTATGTTGAGTAACTTGATATGTACCTTGAGGTGGAGTGATACAGTAAGTGGGGAGTGAACGTCGCAAAAAGTGTTAAGGACCAGGTAAAAGATGGTGTGTGTTGTAATGGCAAGGAGTGGGGTGTGGTGTACGAGATGTAAGTGTTTAGGTGGATTTCACCTTGGAAAAAGGGAGTTGTGTTTAGTAGTGGGCTTGAGGTAATGTACTACGTGGCCATGTATGGGTGCTATGAGGAGGTAGTAAGGGTGTAACATGAGCGGTTAGTTGGAATGTTGTAGTTGTATTTGGGGAATTGTCTATGTGTTAGAATGGTTACGCTATGATCAAGAACCTAGTAAGTAGGCTGGCCGATAAAGTGGTTAGTAGTTAGAGTGCCAGTGTGATTTGGAGGTATTTCGAGAGAGAGTAAAGGTGTAGAAGCAATAGGTTTTATTGCATGATCTTATTAGTTGATTTCTTATGTTATGTGGCGGGCAGTGGGTTGACCAATGATGTCAACTAGTACGTGTGGTTGTACTGATACTACTCTTGCTATGTCTTTTGACATAGACTGGATGCAGGTTGGAGACGTTTCATTAGATGAAGACGAAGAAATCTCCAACAACTTCTATTTTTCTTTCCGCATGGTGAGAGTTGTGTCTTTTATTTATTATGTCCAGTTGTACTCTAAGTAGCTCTTGTACCTGTTTAGACTAGATTCTTTGGGGGTGTAAGTTACTTTACAAGTTTTAACTCTAAATTGTTTAAAGTTTATTTATGAAAACTCGATGATTTTGTTTATCTCTATTTTTCATTAATTTTTCGCATGTTTTAACTGTGGGGTATGAGTGTTCTCCTACTTAGGTGGTAGTATGTAGGTGCCCACACGGCCCAGTGGGTTGGGTCGTGATAGAAACCGCATACAAAAATCATTAGCGTGAGCAATCAAGACCCAGATGATTTGTCTATTTCTAGCATAAAACATTAATCTCAATTACACAATTCCACTTACAATTCTAGAAATTTAAATCAAGGGAGTGAACAAGGAAATAAGCGATTTTACTAATAAGAATACACATTTTAAATTCAAATGTGAATTGTGAGGCAATTTGCAACTCTCAACCCAGATTGAAATCTACAAGTTTTTCTCTACTCTAAGCTAAGAAGATGGAATTCTCTCTCTAGGATTGTTGTATACAAAATGGATACAAGATGGATATATGAACAATGATTGTTGGTGAGTGTAAAAAAGATTTTAAGGATCAATTTGGGGAAATTCCAAATCTGCCCAGGTGCTAGGCGTTTTACCCTTCTCGGTCATGATAACTAACTCACGCGGTCGCGATGAGTAGAGTTTCTAGGTCATGTGATCCCGACCTCTGACCACGCGATCGTGAGATTTAAATCTCTTGGGCAATGCGATCACGACCTTTTCTTCACACGGTCGCGATGAGCGAACTTCTGTCAGTTCTACTTTCTTCTAATTGACCTCCTCTTGTTTCAATTCCACTTGATTTCTTTAAACATCTTCTCAATCAACTCTGCATTTCATTTTCCTGCAAATATGAAGCAAACCACATTAAAAAAACAATTCTAAACTAAAGAAGGTCAAAATAACTATCAAAAAAGCCTCAAATGAGTGGAAATCCACCACTCATCACTCACTCCCTTGTTTTCTACACTTGTGTAGTTTATGGGATCCGTTCATCCTGATCATCCTCTCGCACCTGTGTCTGAGGCTTGATTTGAGGAGTTTGTGAGGTAGTTGTTAGTCATCACGGAAGGCATCACTCACTCTTCACTATGTGTTTCTACTATTCTAGGATTGTATACATTCAGACTTATTCTTTTATAAAAATCTGTATATTTACGTAGTGGCTCGTATACGTGACACCAGGTTTTGGGGAAGGTTTGGTTATGTTATTATTTCCGCTATTCTTACGTTATGTTTAGTCCTTTTTTCCTTTCTTACTTCCGTATATTCCTTTGTCGATGGTTGCTTTGTTGACATGTCTTGATTGGATAAGGCAGGTGTCATCACACCCAATTTTTGGATCATGATAGTTAGAACTTTTACCTCTTCACACCGTTGCATTTTTAAATTGTAAAATGATAAATTTGAATGATCCAAACTCAATGAATGTAGTTCTCTAAAGCAATGAAGAAACAATCTATTGGGGAGGGGAAAGCTCCACGGGACCACCTATCAGTAGTTCTAGAATTCTTTCACCGAAGTAAGAAGATTGCTACTCTAGCCCTAGCTGCTCTACGCAGATATGATCTTTCCTCTTCCCTGGGCAATCCGCTAGAGACAAGGACTTAACATTTGTTGTTTTAGTGGGTATGTTTTTGCATGGGTTTATGTTATGAAACATTAACTTGCATAAACTCCCTTTTTTTCTGTGCAGGTCTAAGTCTATGTTTTTGTTTTGTTTGTGGACAAACGATATCCAGTTAGGCCTATGGCTGGATCCTTTTAGATCTACGAGTCATCCGGCCCCGACCGTTTACATAAGAACAAGGAATATATGGTTGTTGAAGTGTACACTTGTACACTGAATATGTAGGAGTAGTCTCACCCAGTAGATGGACAAGCCAGTAGTACAAATCAAGGAAGCCTTGAATTCTAGAGCTTTCTTTCCTGATGGGGACTAGGAAAAGGAGACGAATATAGCTAAACAACTGCAGCAGAAAGAATGAAAAGCCAAAAGTCAAGGTGCATAGCGGTCTTTTCAAGAATAAGGGAGTACAGAATAAGGGGTTTGCAAGAAAAAAGTGAGTCCGCTGGAACTATGGACAAGGATATTTTACTCAATTCCCCTCTTACTATTTTGAAAAGTGGAATAAAATGAAATTCCATCGATGTGTATGTAAGACAACCAACATTCTTTGTGTTCAATTAGGCAAGCCAGGCAAAACTTCTTTGTGGGAATACCCGGCTATCTCTTACTTTAAATAGAGAAAATCTCTGGAATTCTCTGATGCCGGGGATTCTGTCTAAAAAACTATGTATTGTGATCTCCGCAGATAGATCGTTCTTTTCTTTTCATAAGATCTGAGTCTTTCGCTGATTGACAGAAATGCCGGTCGGAATTCGAGAACGGTCCATCCCATCATAATGGAAGGAAACCCGGGACTGAAAACAAAAAGGATAGGAATGAATTGAGTAAACAAAGAATATATAGAACCTTGAGAATTTTCTCTTCTCGACAATGGTTCGAATCTTGGGCAACCCACTATCATATCAAAATTATAATTCTCTGTAGAGAAGTTCGGATTTTTCCAATCAACTTCATTAAAATTTTGAATAGATCCACATACACCTTGGTTGACATGAGTATATAAGTCATGTTATACTGTTGAGTAACAAGCCTTCCATTTTCTGCAGGCTAGAAAGATGTTGTTTGCTGCAATTCTATCTATTTGTGCATCAAATTCGAAGAAGATCTCAATTTATAATGAAGAAATGATAGTAGCTCTATGTTTTATAGGCTTTATCATATTCAGTCGGAAGAGTTTAGGTAATACCATCAAAGTGACTCTCGACGGGAGAATCTAGGCTACTCAAGAAGAATCGCAGCAATCCCCAATCCAAAAGAAGTAGTTCCTCCGAAATCCAATGAACATCAACGATTACTTAGGATCAGCTTGCGAATTTATGGCACCGTAGTAGAATCATTACCAATGGCACGTTGTGCCTAGCACCGAAAGAGAAGGCCTTGTTCTGCAGGGTATGGCCCTGGACAATGGAAAAATAGAATAAGATGGAGCCTACCTACTTGGTTCGGACGAAGTGTCTAAGTCACTTCATTTCTTTTTGTCCAAGTGCACGATCAAGATCAAAGTGTCCGTCCGTTCGATAAGTCAGCCAGTCGTCATCTTATCTTGAACGAGCATCATCGTCCCCTGCATTTATTGAAAAATTATATTTGATATAGGCTTAATTTTTTCTAATATCTATACATTGTTGGTTTCCCACACCAGGAATAAATTTCTCTTCAACTATTTTTTGAATTCCTTTACTAAAAATCTTGATGTTATTACTATTCAAAGGAATAGTTCAACAACTAAGAGGAGACATATAAACACGACAAAACAATTAATTTTTCAATTTCATTTTCCCATAAATTTTTTGTCTATCACATTGCAAAAAAAAAGTGAACGTTTTTTATTTAATTTAAAATTGAGTTTTTATTTTATTTTAATATATCTTATAGTATTATATGAGCAACTACAAATATATTACTTTATGTATGTCACATATTTGTTAATTTCATAATCTAAACAAGTTTAAAGAAAAGAGATGTGTAGTCTTCCACCCCAAAACAAAAATTCAAATACTTTAAGTTTAGGTCAAACTAGTCTTTTCTAAGAAAAATATTATTACCTCAATCACAATTTAATGTCCTATATCAATTTTGTAGTGAATCTGATAGTTTGAATTAGATATGATATTGGACTAACTCTATGAAAACCATTTAACTTTCTTTGGTCAAAGTCTTAAAATCAAAGTTGTCATGTATTATGCTAAATTTAAAACACACTACACATATAATAAATTACAAAAGTAAAAGAAATAAATCATATATTTTAAATAAATTTCTCAATTAATGTTAAAATATCATTATTAGCACAATAATAAAATTCTTCGCAATAATTAATTTAACAATCTAGTTTGTTCACACCTTTGCACTTAAAAAATTTATCTTACATTTAATTGACAAATAATAAATTTTCCTAAATTGAACAAACATAATTTTCAAGAAACAACTTAGCAGTCGAGAGTGTACATACAAAACACGAGATACTGTCTGGTTCACTTCTTCATTTTAATTTTATTTTTTAAAAAAAAATCTAAGCAGTCAAGAGGAGACACTTGAATCAATATAGGTGATAAGCGATATCATTTTGCTTCTTCACTTACTTCAGTTTTGTAAGGGAATAGATTAACAGCCCAGAGGAACATGTAAACGCGATCGAGACGGTATTGATTTACTCATTCATTTTATTCAATTCATTTTTATTTTTTATTTTATTTCAATAAAGGACTCGAATTACATGATGGTGAGTTTGATTCAATTCAAATCTTGTTTTGTTTCTCAATTTTTTCCCTTGTGTTCATTTTAGCAAGTGCCTTTGAATTTATAGACCATTTTTAATAAATTTTAAAACCTAAAAATTAACAAGATTGACAAATATTTGGTTTCTCCTTCTTGAAATCCTGTTTCAATTTTTTTTGTCTAGGGCATATCGAAAAAAATATCTCTACCCCACAAAGGTTGTACCAAAAGTTGTATACATCTTCCCATTTTCAAACCCTAGTTTGTGTATATCTCACCCTTTTTAAATCCTACTTGTGGGATAACACTGGTATGTTGCTTTTTTTGTGTGTATCGATATGTATGAACAATCTCATTTAAATAAAATGAAACTTCCATCGATTTTCCCAAAGGTATTCACTCAATTTTTCAATCTGAGAACGAGACTTTCATCTCGATCTGAGAATGACCGTCATTGAAGGATGATGCTTTCTTCATTCCTTATAATCATTCCTCTATGTTTCTCTCAAATCTAAAAGCTTTGTTTTTGCTCTCAGATCTATATGTAATATTAATTTCTAATTTTAAAAAAAATTATTTTCACTTTATGACATACAGTGTATATGTACGGTGATGATTAAGATAAAGTGTATGTATCTTCAATGGCATATGTGTATATTAACCTAATTAGGATAAAGTGTATGTATGTTTAACGGCATATGTGTATATTAACCTAACTATTTTTCTTTTGTGATTTCTAGAATTTCATTTGTTTTTCAAATTAGACTCATTAGTATGGAGGGAAGATCTTACTTTGTGAGAGCATGATTTGTCAATTTGAATAATTAGTTGATATTGCTTTTTGTATTTAATTCCACAGTATATGTCCAATATGCTCGAAGCACAAAATAAAAAGAAAGAAGATGCCAAGAGGAACAACAAATCTTCTGGAAAGGACCAAGAGAACTCTCCCAAGAAGATATTACAGAACAAGCGAAAGCAAAAAATTATTTATGGTATGTATTTAATTCATTCGGCATCTTACACTTGACTTATGTTGATTATTATTTTCCTTGTTCACTTTAATAAATTAAGAGAGAATTAATGTCTTTTTTAATATTAATCTTATTATTAAATAACCTTTTTAAAATTAATTGAAGTATTAGTAGTCAGCAAATTAATTTCAATGTATCATTAATAATTTTTTCTTAGTAAAATAAATTTATAACAAATATTGTTTCAAGGGAACAAGGGAAGCAATTCACAACTTCCTATGAAAGAGGGGAAGGATGCAAACGATCATGAACAACAAATTATTCACGGTACATAATTTATTAATTTATTCTACAACTTATAAATGAATTATACTATTAATTATCTTTCATTTGGTTATTTATGATTTTCAGGTGAGTTTGAGAGCCTTGGCGAAGATAACCCATTGAATAATTCTAATGCTACCTTAATAGACAATAACATTGACAATACGTGTTTGTATCCCCTCCTTCATGCTTGCGAGGTAATTGTTCAGAACTTATGTCTATCAATAAAATTTTTTATTGAGTATGCGTGTTATATTTCACAATATATTTTTATATCTCCAATCATTTATAAAGGAATACTATGAATTTGCAGGAGTTAGAAAGTGAGAAATTCAAAGAATGCAGTGAAAGCAACATAAAACAGGATCAAAAGGATTCTTTTGAGGAGGAACTTGTTGATCAACAACAAGAAGAAGATATCAATGGTACCTAAGGAATTTTACATTTTACAAATTAAACTTATGTTAACTATTTGGAAAAAAAATTCCCATTGAAAGTAGAGATTTATCCTAAATTCAAATCAATGAGCGCATGGTAGTTGAAACACTTGCCCTAAATGGCATAAAACACAATGGTAGCCTAAAATACAACCATTAGATTGAAGCTTCAGTCCCACTTTTTGAACTTATTATTTATTTTACATATATCATGCAATCTCGCATATAATTTTCAGGTGATTCAGATCTCAACAAAATTACTTGTGAAGATGGTCTCCCAGATAATTCTGATCGTATTATAAACGACAATATTATCAATTATGGCTCGAGACTTTTGGCAAGAGATGAAAATGATGGAAACTATCATATCACACAAGGAATGCCGAGAAGTACAAAATTTCGTTCCATCGACAACCTCTATAAGGTAATTCATATAAAGCTTATGTTTATCTTCTTCTATAACATAAAGTATTTTCAACAAGTTTCTAATATTGTTCAACAATAAGTTGCTTTTTCTTTACTTTTGGTAATTAGATACTTGACAATATAAAAGAAATTGTTAAACTTATTTTGATTATCTCATCAAATTTCCTTTCATTCCACAGTGTACTTCCAGGATCTCACCAATTGAAGATGAATATAATTGGAATTGTCCAACTAAAGAAGACCCAAATATGAATCATTTGGCAAACGAATATTCAAGTATCAAAACAAATGAAAAGAACGTTGGTTGTGAGAGAAAAGGGAGAAACAACAATGGAGAAAAGGATTTTGATACTTCTTCCCCCTAAGTTCAAGATTGCATTTTTATCATTTCTTTGAATTCTATCTCCAAGCTCAGATTTTCTTTTGATCCATTTTTTGAATGTTGAATTTTATCATTTCATGTAAAACTTTAAATTTAAGTCGCCTTTATAAACTTTGTCAATTACTTCTTTAGTTCTTCTTTATTAACTATCCTTTATTAAGGTTTATTTTCAAAATTCATCAACAAGAATGGTGTAATCTCTCTCGAGTAATAAAAGATCACATTTGACATCAAGGGTCTTTAGAAAACAGCCTATCTACCTTTACGAGATAGTGATAAGGTCTGCATACACTCTATCCTCCCCAGATTCGACTTAGTGAATTTCACTGGGTATGTTATTGTTGTTGTTGATAGTATACCAAATCAATAAAGGTAAGTATTCTCAATATCAAAATGTTTGTTCACAATAGTCTATGAATTCATAGAGTCTAAATAGCTCACACAGCATGTAATAGATCTTATTTCCTACAGTTCAACATAATGATCTTCACAATAACTAAATAAGCAATGGACGCCAACAAGACACCAACCATGTGTCCTTATGAACAGCCTCACTATAATAAATAAATGATTTAGTGGCAATAGTATAATTTGTCGCTATATTGTATTTAATGGCAATAATCAATAAATATGAGTATTTATAACCAATACTCATAAAAATGTCATCAAAGGCTTTAGTGACATTGGATGCATTAACTCAATTACCACTAAATGTCTCTTTGGTTGTAGTGCTTGTAAGTGAAGTATCAGTGTCACAGCCTATACATGAATTTTGAGGACGTTAAGGGATCATGGAAAAATACTATAGAAAGGATGACAAGATTACAACAGAAAAAAATATATTGAAGGTCAAGATAAAACAAGATTATATGCTGCAAGATTACAACAGAAAAAAAGTTTGAACATGCATACCCAACCCTAATCCAATCCTTTTAACTTCCTATCTCTTATAGCTTCACCAAATTATAAGGTCTTTGATCAAGAAGGAAAAGGGGGGGGGGGGTATTAGGTAGGTTTTATCTAACCTATTTCACTTGTATTTTCAGTCTACTATGAGTATATTCAAAATAAACAAGTCTCTTTTAATTTACACACCTCATGATAACACAGTTCATTCTCTTTATTTTTTCTCACAAACTATTTCTCCATGCCGTCTACGAAAAACCACCTGTCACTTCTCTCTTCAATAATTTAGTGTTTTTTTTATGTTTATTTATAATAGCTGAATATTGCTACTAATGTTATTGGTTGGTCTGCCAAATTCATAATTCCTAGCTAGAATCTTTGAATTACTCTTGCATCAAATAAATACTTTTATATTTCTTCTATTCTAAAATAATACAACTAATTGTTGAAGTAGCAAAGAGGAGATTGTTAAGTTTTAAGGGATGATGACTGAAATGCTCTTATTGCTAAGATATCTATATTTTGTACCAAATATGAAATTTTGATATCGAATTTTGAGGAGCTATATGTTAGCTCTTTAAGATCACGGCAAAAACTTGCTCACTATAGTCTTATATCATTACCGTGTAGAAGTGTTTTGCAACATTATAGATTTGCAACTTCAAGAACTTAATATCGTTTTAATGAAGTGGCTACTGATTAGCTACATTGAATTGCTTATTTAATCCAATTAACTCATTTTCAAATTTTGACATCAAAAAAGTAATAAGAATGA
This sequence comes from Solanum verrucosum, assembly GCF_900185275.1. Classification (NCBI taxonomy): domain Eukaryota; kingdom Viridiplantae; phylum Streptophyta; class Magnoliopsida; order Solanales; family Solanaceae; genus Solanum; species Solanum verrucosum. Next base: position 326,337 of record NW_026019908.1, read on the forward strand.
CTGAATAATATCCAGATGACTTTGATGAATTTAATATGATATTCTTGAGAATCAACTTGCCAGTTACATTGTTAATGTTCTTGATATTGATGAAAGGTTCTCCGACTAAATGGACTTTGTGATCCTTCCAAAAGATTAGTCCAAACAAAAAAATATTCAAATTATTGTCTGGCATTCCACTTAGTGAAACTTGCTCTACTACTACCAGTTGTCATTGCATTCGTTGAAAGAGTTTTCTCGACAGTGAAGTTTATCGAGAATGAGTTATGGAGTCAAATAAGTGATGATTTTTTAGTGGTTGTTTAGTGCTCTTTTTTAGAAAAATATGTATTTGATACTATTCCTAATGATGCTATTATTAAGACATTTGAAGATATGAAACTGATACGTCCAAACTTACACCTCAATTAAGAAGTATAAATGGTTGAAGTCAATTACAGAACTCAACTGAAGTTGAGGTCAATCCCACAGGGAATTTACTACAGAAATAACCTTATTGATGCTTTTATTCAATTGTGATTAGTATTTTCAAAAGAAAATAAATTACGAAAAGTAAATGTTAGGTTGTTTGTGTTTAAGTAACCAATTTTCAATTCAGATCAACCGTCAACAAGAGCAACAGTAGTTTCAAGATTTCAACAGTTGATTTAACGAGACTAGGATTGTGTTCCCTATGACCTTAAGTTCACTCTCGAATTCTATATGAATAACTATTCGTTGTTAATATTATATGTTCCTAGCAATTTAGATACATCTAAACATTTTTCAGCCCTATTAGATGACTTTCACTATTGCCCTCTTGGTCTTAAAGTGTTTTGAAGTTTACCCTTGTATACTTGTTAAGAAGGTTATCTTCTCTCAATCTCAAATATTCAAAACAAGTTAATGGAGTTTGATCCTAAATTTTCCTAAATATCACTTTTCTCTCGAACAAGTAATAAATACATGCAAGTTCTAATGTGTGCACTCATTAGAAAGCAGTCATTATGAAATTAGAATTAACATATGTTATTAACAACTAAACGTTACTCGTATTTGAATCCGTAGTTATGTTTTAGTCATGGTTCCCACAACCCTGGTGTTGGTGTTTAGCCACTCATTATATCAAGAAAATCAACAAAAGAAATTATTGAAAGCATGATATCAGAGACTTACAATAATAGAGAACCAAAAGATTCTTGATATCAATACTGAATCACGAACACGAAGTTTTGATCCAAAGTAATCAACCAAACAAACTGTTCAAAAATAGAAATTGTTGTTTCTTTGTACTGTGAATGTCTCGATGTAAAGAATGATAAACAGTAACATTTAAAAATAAACCCTAAGTAATTAAAATAGTCTTTAAAAACAAGTCATGCTCGAAGTAGGACTTCACTGTCACAACACCTCATGGGTAGGGTGACGACTCGTGTAAGAGTTGCCGGCTTGCCAAGCCCCCCTTGATGCCACACTTAGACAATGTGGGTCTTCCTTTACTAGTAGTTTCACGAGCAACTAGATGGCCCATCTTAAGCACCACAGCCCATCAATTGCTCTGTGGAGTTGCACATTCACTTGGGTGGCTACTGACTTCATTGCCTCTCTTGTACAAATAGTTGAACGGCTCGTCACCTCAACCACGACCCGTCTTGGGTTCTGTGGCCTTCATGCTAAACTTAGGCATCCATATCTTTAACTGGCTCTCTTCCACGAGCCCTCAGATGGCTCGTCAACTAGACCACGACCCGTCTGGGCTCTGTGGTGTTGATTTCAACTCTATTTTCCTTAACTTTTTTCCTATCTTTTGCATCAAAGTGTTTTACCTATTCAACATCAAAGAAAGCATCGTATCCACATAAACAAACTTGATTTCTCACACTAAGCCTTAGTTTTGAGTGTCAAATGTACTATGAGTTCATAACACATCAACACCCTCTTAGAACCATTGCTTGTCCTCAAGCGATGAAAAAGAACAACACCCGATGCTCAAATACAAAGGAACACATCACAAATATGCAACATCTATCTTCACAACAATCTCATCCAAAATCATTTATCTAATAAGCAAGGATCAATGGACGACATCTCATTACACACAATCGATCATGCTTATGTCAGTACCAACTATAAGCTAACATAGAAACTATCAAATGCAAACATAATGCACTCACAACAAAGAAATCCCTCACACATGATAATTGGGACTGACGAATACGCACTCTCCAAGAGAACTTCTAACACTGCAAGTATACAGACCATACGCTTGCCCTTATTTTCTAACTTAAACTATCAAACAACCGGAATAGGATCACTATAAGACTTTTATTGGCTTGTAAAGTTGGTTCAGACTAGGGAGTGGAACATTTGGTCTATGAGTAACTAGATTACCTTGGTTCTCCAAAGTTCTTATTACCACACAACTCTTATTCGAGTGGTTCCAACTTCTTTTTCTTCAGCACATCCTGGCACCCACATCATTTCTTTTCTTCTTTTCTTATTCTCTTTCTTTTTGTTTTTCAATTCCTTTTTTCCTTTTTTTTGTTACTACCATTTACTTGAATCATTCAAACTAGACCCATTCAAACATACATTGTGGTTTCATGCCTTCGGAATAACCAAGGATACGATACTGCTATTCTTTTATTCAGGTCATGACCACCCTCAACTTAGGCTTTTGGCCTGAGTTGTGACATTGTGCCTTTGGAAAACCAAGGATACTATATCGACAAGGTGACAAAACAAATAGCTTCAAGGCTCAAATAGGGTTCAAGGATTCATGATTTCATTTGGTAGTTGTTTTTTATTACAGTGGACTTAATACAAAAATGAACTATGATCATTTCTTATCCAGTTATTCAATGATTTTAGCAAGACTACTTGGGCATGTTCTAGATTCTACTTACAGAGTTAGACTTCATATCAACCTCACAATCACATGGAACATGCTTAGACTTTTAGTATTCAGTCAACCAATTTACGTCCAAGATAGCAATGATCAACACGCAAGTATATGAGATGTCGCACAAAGAGCCTAATAGTCAATTTTTAGATTAAGAATTGTTTTCTTATCATTCACACAAAACACAAAATTTAGTTGCTGCTACCAATTCACACATACAAAATGTCAACCTATCCACAGAACAAAACAAAAGAGCCAACCTCCATGGCAGGTTGCTCAACCACCCCCTCCCCAACAAAATAGACTTTGGCCTCAAAGTAAAAAATATAAGGGCTGTGAGGAGGGGTCATACCTGCGACGCTCTAGGCGTCGGTAGTATGAGTGATTTCGATATACTTATCAATGGTTGCGTGCTCTGGTGCAGGGACGGTATCAGGACAACTACTATCTACATAAGTAAGAGATCTACTAGCTCAGCTCCAGAGCTTATCGCATCACGTAATTGCTGCTCCAGGGCTTCCTTCCTTGAACTCTCTCTTAGCTTTCTTCATTCTCCTCCGGTCTTCCCTCAAAAGTTCTTCATGGCGCTCCGAGTCAGAGCCTATATCTTTCCCTTTGCCTTTTCTTGTCTCAGGTCTAGCCAAATCACCTGAAATATCTCCAACACGTTAAGTGGCTGGAGACATGCCAAATAGTTTCATCAATGAATCTAGTACAAGTGGTGGAGGCGTCGTAACTGGCTTATCTACTAGTTTTGCAAACCCAGCTTTCATCACAACCATTTATGCTTGCAAAGAGGCACCATCTACAAGACCCAAAACATGTAGCCGGTTATTCACATGAGCCTCTAAGCCGTCCATTCGGTTATTCAGCACAGAAACCTCTTGTTGGAGTTACTATTGTAGTTATTACTCCTCACTCTAAACCTGACTCTGGACTACTGATGGTAGTTTGTCAACTAATTAATCTAGTATGGACCGAGTATACCTCTGCTCTACTACGAGTTTCTCAGGGAATATGGTGAGCAAAGAAGCAAATGTACCTGAAATTGCTGAAGGTGATGCTGGTGGAGGCTGCACTCCTGAAGCTACACTCTTGAAGCTGTCTGGGCTATCCCCTCTGCCTGATCATTGTCTCCCTCGGCGCGAAAAGGATCAATCGGAACATGTGGCAACATCATCAAAGGTGTTATAGGACTTGCTCTTGAACCATATAACGGGTTCGCACATGTTTTATCTTAGTCACTCACCGTAGTGACCTTCTTCACCTCAAGATATTTGTCCACCAATTTGTTAGACAGTATGTTGGCATGTGCACACAGTCTCCTTATTAGACAAGGAAATGACATACTAACTCTTTTATTCAAGGCACAATCTCTCATCTCAATAACAATAATTCTCCCAACATTTAATGGATAACAAGTTGTGATACATGCAACCAAGGAAGCTTATGAAGGTGATAGGGTGTTGTCATTCCCCATTGGCCGCAATTGGGCACGGACCACTGCCCACCAGATCTTTGATGGAAATGTCAAGGATGCCTTGGTGATGTGAACCTATGGGTTGGCTACCCACGTTGTTGCTTCATCATCAGTCGCAATCAGCCCCACCATCCATCTTAGAACACTCCTGTGAGACGGGATCCTCCATCTCGACTTAATTGGTCACCGAATGGTGGCGAACCTCATATAGACCTACCATGGTAGGTGCAGTGTACCCCTGACCATGTAGAAACTTATTTATAGTGGTCTTCGAGATATCAACCTTCTCACCCTAAATAACCACCTCAACTAGTGGTCCCAATTTAGAAGTTGTTACTTTATTCCCCGTCTTGGATGATTCGGTGTGTGATAAATTCATCAATAAGGCAACATAGAAGGAGTAAAATTCTTTTGTCAAGTGTCACGCGAACTCTCTTGGATTTTTGGTCATCCATTCAAACTGATGTTGTTTGAACAGGTTGTAAATATTGAAAATGCCTCCAAGTCAGCCTCCACAACTCTACACTGGTCCCCCTCAAATGCCGCTGCACTTGGATAGTATTTTGTTATCAAATATGTCCCTTTATTCAGGAATAGACCAAGTCCTTCGAAAGACATCTATGAGGTGTTGTTGCATCACTGGGTCAGCTTGCCTCTATCGAACAAACTGTACTAGTGAGTCATCGGTGTCACAAACATCACTATCCTCATGACTGTTCCTCTCTTCTTCTATAATTTCAAATGTTGGTGGGTCAATACTGGATGCGCAAGAATCATCATCAGACCCATGCTCTCCCTCAAAACTACTTTCTTTCCCTTTAGACTTGGAAGGGGTGTTCTTATTATCACTTGCACTAGCTGTCCGAGATCTAGTCGCATGGGGGGAGTGTGGCTCAATCTCTGTGTTGACCTAGACCCCAGGGCTACTAGGAGCTTCCTCACTCAAACTTTGTTCTGGAGAAGCAGGGGGTGAGATGTGCAACAATGTCGTCTTGTGCCTTGGTTTTTCCATTGTACTTGAGAGACAAAAAAATAGAATCCATGTATACCAAACGACAACACTAATAGGTACTCAAAATTCCCCTCTATATTTATACAAAGTAACACTTTGCCTTAAGTATGTCGTCACTCAATTTATCATTGGGAAGGGCAACGCACTGAATAAAGAATGAATTAAAAAAAGAATTTTTTTTGGTATTTTAAAAATTATATATATATAAGGCTCTATACGGTCCGTGGTAAGTACCACAGCCGGTCTAAGCCATCGTGAAACCTGGCCAATGTGTTCTAACCTTCTAAGTGTGGTTCACGAAGGGTTTCATGCCCCGTGCACCCTTGCACGGTTGAAACCTTCGTGTACTGACACTTTGGTTAGGTTTTGACTCGAAATTTCTAAGAACTCACATTTTCAAATTAATCAATCAAAAACACCCAAAAATGACTGGAAATCATCTAATTTCAACACATCCATCATAAATTACACATATAATCACCATCCAACATACCATCCACTACTTTCACACCCTTCCGTCAACTTACAAACCCACAAAATATTAAGAAAACCATGAGATGATCAATAATAAGTAGTTCTTATACTTGATTTCAACAACATCAAACTTATATCAAGTAGAGACTTAGGACTTACTTCAAATTGAAATTGAATTTTTGCACAAAGAGGGAAGGAGGAATGCTTGACTTTAGGAATTTCTTGAAATATAGAATTAGGGCTTGAACTCCTCTTTGATTCCTTGATATTGATATTAGAAAACTCCTCAAGTTCCAAAAAGACGTTATGAATTCAAGTATAGGGGGAAAGAACTGGTCCTTTCACGCTTTGAAGCCTTTAATTTTAAAATATGGGTTTTGATCGAGTTTAGGTCGGGTCGGGCCAGGTATGGCACTGCCGACTTAACCTGAAGGGCCATGAAGTGGCTCGTGAAGAGCACCACAGCCCATAGTAGTGCTCATGAACATGACTCAGACAAGAAATCTTACATGCATGTTTACGAGAGGCTAAACGGTCCGTCTAGGATCAGACGGGCCATAAACCCTTTCGTGAACATTTATTGTCCTTATTCCAATGAGCTCCACTTCAGTTGGCTCACATCTTCACGGGCCGTATAGAGTGAAATGGCCCGTCTAACGGCTCGTGAAGAGCACTTCATGCTTCAGCTTTCCTACACACTTGCTCACACTTTGACCTTATATATAAGAATAATTGAAATTCATAGAAATTAAACTATTTATTATAATTACATCTTGGGTTGCCTCCCAAGTAGCGCACAATTAAACATCGCAACGCGAAGCAGGTTACTTAATTACTGAAACTTCATCAAGTTTGCACTCCTTAACTATCTCCACTTCTTCTATTGACCCCCATATATGCCTTGACTGACTAACCATTTGCCTTGAACTTCTCACCTTTTTCGTTTTCAAGTTCAATTGCTCTCGATTGAAACACTTGGGTCACATTGAATGGTCCAGACCATTTGGGCCTTAACTTTCCCGGAAATAGGCGTAGCCTTGTGTTAAACAATAACAACAAGTCTGCAGCACTGAAAGTCCTCTTCTCAATATGTTTGTCATGATACAGATTCATCATTTCCTTGTACAATGCAGATCTCTATAAGCTCTCAGTCAAAACTCATCCATTTCATTTATCTGCTCAAGTCGCATATTCGCTGCCTCACTCCAACTCAAATTTAGTTTCTTTAGTGCTCATAATGCCTTGTGTTCCAACTCCACAAGCAAACACTAAATGATATGGTGACATACCAATGGGTGTTTTGAAAGCTATCTGATATGCCCATAAAACATCATCTAATTTCCTTGTCTAGTTAGTTTTGTTGGCATTCACTATCTTCGTCAATATTAATATTATCTCCCTATTGGAGACTTCCACTTATGTACTAGTTTGTAGATGATAAGGCGTCGACACTTTATGATGTTTCACCCCTTATTTAGCCAAGAGAGTTCTAAAAAATTTATTGTAGAAGTGTGAGCCTCAGTTTTCCCTAGGTGTGCCAAACCTCGAGAAAATATTCTTCTTTAGAAATCCTGCAACACTCTTGCCATCATTCTCCGCCAAGGCCACAACCTCAACCCACTTGGAGACATAATCAACTGCCACCAATATATATTTTTGCCCGAAATAACTCACAAATGGTCCCATGAAGTCAATCCCCCAGACATCAAATAATTTGACCTCCAAGATAGCGGTCATAGGTAGCTCATGTCGGCGAGAAATGGCCCTTTGCCTTTGACACATATCACAACTTTAATCAGGTCGAATACATCTTAATGAATTGTAGGCCAATAGTATCCGCTTTGGAACACCTTATGGGCAGTGTGAGCACCCCCATGGTGCCTACCAACTAGAGATCAATGACAGGCTTCTAGAATACTACACATTTCAGCCTCAGGCACACGTCGCCTGATTATATTATTCACACAAACCCTGTCTAAGTAAGGCTCATCCCAAAAGTACGTTACCACATAATGCAAGAACATCTTCCTTTGTTGAAAATTCAAGACCTCAAGCATCAAGTCACTGACAAGATAATTGGCAAAGTAAGCGAACCAAGGAATGGAATCAAGAGTAACAGCTAGTACCTGCTCATGTGGAAATTAATGTCTAACTCAGCTTCCTCTTTCTTCTCTGCCTCTAGTCTGGACAAGTGATATGCCACTTGATTTTCATAGCCTCTTCTATCTTTGACTTCAAAATCAAACTCTTATAATAACAACACCCATCTTATCAATCTCGGGTTAACATCTTTCTTCCCCATCAAGTACCACAATGATGCATGGTCAGTGTGAATTACCACTTTAATTATTAGCAGGTATGCTCTAAATTTCTCAAAGGCATATACTACTGCAAGCAATTCTTGCTCAGTGATAGTATAGTTCCTTTGTGCTCCATTCAACATTTTGCTTGCATAGTATATTGGGTGAAAAATCTTATTGCGTTTTTGCCCTAACAAAACCCCTAAAGCAACACCACTTGCATCACACATCACCTCAAATGGTTCCGACTAATCTGGACCAATGATTTCTGGGGCTGAGATTAATTTAGCCTTCAAACACTCAAAGGCTTTGGTGCATGTTTCATCAAAATTGAACTAACTCTCATTTTTTTTAAAACTTACATAAAATATGTGCAATTTTAGAAAAGTCTTTAATGAAACGCCGATAGAAACCTGCATGACCAAAGAAAACTCTGAATCCCCTTCACAGAGATAGGTGGAGGCAGCATTTCAATCTTCGCTCTATCAACCTCCAAACCTTTCTCGGACACTTTATGGCCCAGAACTAGGCCTTCCTTGACCATGAAGTGGCATTTTTCCCAGTTTAGCACCAGGTTCGCCTCTTCACACTTCTGTACTATCCTGCTAAGATTCAACAAACAGTCATCAAAAGTGTTACCTACAATAGAGAAGTCATCCATGAATACCTCCAAAGTGTCCTCAACTATATCCAAAAAGATGGACATCATACATCGTTGGTGTATTACATAATCCAAATGGAATGCACTTGAACTCAAAGGTTCCATAAAGACATGTAAAAGTTGTTTTTTCCTGGTCTTCTGGTGCAATTGAGATTTGATTATACTTAGAGTACCCATTTAAGAAGCAATACCACCATTTTCCTACCAACCTATCTAATATCTAATCCATGAAATGCATTGTGAAATGGTCATTCAAGGTTCATTTGTTTAACTTTCTGTAGTCCATGCACACTCATCAACCTGTAACTGGCCTTTGCGGGGTCAACTCATTCTTCGCATTGGCCATTACTTTCATTCCACCCTTCTTGGGCACACACTGCAACGGTCTCACCCAATGACTATCAGAAATGGGGTACACTACCATGCATCTAGCCACTTCATAATTTCCTTATTTACCACCTCTTGCATTGGTGGATTAATCTCTTCCTATGCTCTATACTCGGGCTGCAATTGTAACGACCCCAAAAATGAACTAGTAAAACTAGAGCCTCACATGTGAGTTTGGAGTTGAGAACTTGATGAAATGATGAGAAATGACCGTGACGTCCGGAAACTAGTCATTTGAACTAGTGAGTTGTAAGGGTCAACTTTAAATGGTCATATCTTTTAGCTCAAAATGAATTAGGTGGACCTTTACCTATCCAATTAAAGGTCTTTGAGTCCTCTTTCCAACGACACCAAGTTTGCCCAATTCCGACCTTGGAGTAAAAAGTTATGCCCGAAATATTGAAGCACTGTCAGGCTGAAAAAAAAGGGCGAACTAAGACGGGAAGGGGTAGAATTTTTAAGTTAAGACTTTATGGGTCCTTAGTCCTTTTCCAAAATTGACCCTATGCTATTTTATTCTTTTCTTAGCAACTATAAGACCTTTTTATGACTTAATTCCTTTCATTTAAGCCACTCCTCTTAGAATTAAAAAGAAACCCATCTCCTTTCATATATTTCTCTCTAACTCAAGGAAGAAGAGGAGTTGGAGCTAGGATTGAAGATTTCGAGTGCTTCTTCTTCAATTTTCGTGGGTTTTCAACTTAGAGGTATAGGGATCCTTATCCTTGATTATTCTTTCTTTCAAGGAACCCAATCAAAAAGGTTTTCAAGGTTTTTCAAATACACACAAAAACCTATTTCGATTCAAGCATGGTTCTTGCATAAAAAGGTTTTAAATGATGATTTATATGGTTATTAATGATTATTAATGGTTTTTAGAAAAAATTCTCATGAACCCATGTCTTCTCAAATTCTCTAAATTTGGCCTAAAGTGGGTGTATTGATTTTGTGTAATTGATGGACGATTATTGTGTAGATTGTTGTGGACTGTTCATATATGTATTTATCTATGTGGAATTGTTAAGAATTGTTAGTGAATTGAAGGATGTGGGATGTTAGCCTTGAATGGACAAAATTGTGAATTGGTCTTCATGTTGATTATTGGCTTATGCTTAGCTTAGCTTGTATAGTTGAATGTTGTTATTATCATTGTTATTGTATTGTTAATTGTTGGAATATGAGGATGATGAAGATAGCCATGGAAAGAGGGTAAGTTGATCAAACTTGATAAATATTGTATAATTGGCATGGAATTGAGTATTGTGGCTTATGGCCTTTGAAAAGGGTGGTAAGATGGTTTGATCTCTTAGTATTAATATAATTGTTATTGGTTGGTTTGATCCACCTTTGGTGGAGGTGGTTATTTGTTGTATTATTGTGAATTGAGGCCATGAAGGGCATTATGTGAATGTTATTATATTGTTGTATTATTATACACATATGAGGCTATATGTAAAGTCCTATATGAAGCTATATGTAAAGTTTTATGTGAAGGTATGATGTGAATGAGTTTTATGTGAAGCTATATGTGAAGGTATGATGTGAATGAGTTTTATGTGAAGGTATGATGTGAATGAGTTTTATGTGAAGTTATATGTGAAGGTATGATGTGAATGAGTTTTATTTGAAGCTATATGTGAAGGTATGATGTGAATGAGTTTTATGTGATCTTGTGATGATCCTATGTAAAGTGGATAGCATTGTGAGTTAAAGTATGATTTCTCATGATGTATATATGAAATGATGTTGGATTATGAAGTATCCTTAGATGAAAATGTTGTGACTTGGTTGGTAGACTAAAGTGTCCCTCCTTGTTACTTAAAGTCTTGAATGCATGAATGTGTGAAGTGGGCAAGAACTAAGAAATGGTGCCCTTTCTATAAATGCTAAAAGAGGAATTATAGGCCAAGACTTGAATCAGCAAAACTAAGAAATGGTGCCCTTTCATAAGTCTAGCTTTCCTAAGTAAATGTAAAACCATGAAATCGGTAGACCTAATGGTGGTAGCCCTTCTCATGTGTGAAATGATGAACCTTGGACCGGTAGGCTTAAGGCACCCTTAATGAAAAATCGGTAGGCTTAAGGCACCCTTCCAGGGGGATTTAATGAGCTATCTTTAATGAACCTTGATCGGTAGATCCTTGTGGTGCCCTTCTTGGTAGATGTGCTATGGGTCGGTAGACCTAATGATGGTGCCCTCTCTAGCACATACATGTGAATGAAATTACTTTATGGGAACTAAGGCTAAGCACCGAGTGGATATGGTTAAGATGGTAGCTCTCCCGAGTATAAGGCAAGAGTACAATGAACATCTTTGGATATCCCCTAAACCATGTGCCTACAAGGGATGTGTCCTAGTTCTACCCTTGGCAAGTAGAACACCTTCCACGGTGTAGGGTTTTATGACACCGGATTCCATGTCTAGCTTGCATGGTCTATGTCGGTTAATGCCTATTCCCATCATGTGGGATGTGCACTCTAGTTATTGGATAGGTTCTACAACGTGTAGGTAGTAGTATGAGATTCTATCTACACATGGCACGAGTAGGCTTTGAAGATACTAAAGTGAGTTCCCTAACTCTAACGACTATTATGTGAAAGTCCCCTTATGTGCTTGAATGTCTCCAAAATGGTTTCTTAAAGAATGTTGGTCTATTGATGTTATGTTGTAAAGGAAATGTCCTTATCTAAGGTAATCTTGGGGAACACTTAAGTGTGCTTGAAGAGGTTGTATGGGCGGTCACTTCTTGTCTCACTCAAGTGTGTCTTAAGATTATATTAGGTAGAAGTCCTATGGTAATGAAATGACATGTGTTCTTTTAAAGTTAAGCATGGGTTGTATATGGACATATGTTGAGTATATGTATGGTTGGCTATGGTCTTATATGTTAATGTTGACTTGTATTATGTCTCTTATACTTGTAAAGGAAAGGTTTTATCAAATGATATGAAAGCATTTACTTCCTTGAAAATGTCCTTTTTGGCATGTTTTTGCATGGTCTCCATACTTAGTACTTAATTGTGCTAACCCCTTTCTTTCCCTTTTTGGACTAAAGTGTAGGGATTTGGAGATGATGACATGTCATGGCTATTTGATAGGTTTCTAAGTGTTGAAGATGAAGATTTGGTGAGTCCTCATATATTCGAGGACAATACCCCATATGTTCTTTTATGTCTTTTTAGTATTGTTTAAGTTGTGTATGGGATTGGTCCCGAATTTTGTACTCTAAAGTATTAGATGGTTTTGAGACATCATGTATAAAGTCTAGAAAGTCTTCCGCTTTCTATTGTTTCTTTTTTTATGAAATGTGTTCTTGGTAAAGAAAGTTTTAATTCCTTATGGTTTTAGTGTCTATGCGATGAATGAATTGCTAAGAGGCTTATATTAGACCTCTTCGAGGTCGAGTACGCCGGTTACGACTAGGGGGTGATCCCGGGTCGTGACATCAATCTTCCTCCAGTTGAATTTTGTGAGTGCAAATACCTGAAGGTATCCCATGATGTAAGCAATGGTCCAACCAATTGCTTTCTTGAAAATCTCTTCAACACCTTCACCCCTACTTGCACTTGTTCAACATTAAGATCTATAGCCAAAATAAATGGCAAAGTGTTATTTTACCTAAGAAATACATACCTCAAGTGACTAGACAACTTCTTTAATTCAAGCACAAGCGTTTCCTCAATGGATGGTTTTGCTGGAGGGTTTGGCCTGTTCTTTAAATCCAAGTCCAACTTTTTGGGAGAATATGAATGTGAACCCATGCCTTGCAGTGCATTTAGGATCTCCACCTAATCGACTCGAAAGACTTCATTAAAGTTCATTACCACTACAACCAATGTCTCCACACTAAATCATTCTTCTATAGACGTTTTTGTGTCTCTTTCTTCACCAATATTGATTGTAGACACCACACATATATCTTGTGGTTGCTTCATCGACTTACACTCTTTGAATTTGACTTCTTCATTATTAACCCAAAATTTCAGCTCCCTACTTTCTACATCAACTAAAGCTCTCCTAGTGGCAAAAAATGGTCTTCCTAAAATTATAGGAACCTCGAAATCCACTTCGCAATCCAGAATCACAAAATCAGCTAAAAAGATAAAACTTTCTACCTTAACCAACACATCACACAAAATGCCCACAGGCCTCTTCACTTATCTCTCTGCCATCATCAACCTCATAGCAGTGGGCCATAGAGCCCCCAACCCCAATTGTTTGTATATGGCCGATGGCATAAGATTGATACTCGCTCAGATCACATAAAGCTTTAGAGAACTCGAATGCGTCAATACTGCATAGTATAGTGAATGTGATTGGGTCCTCTTTCTTCAACACCAAGGTCCTTGTAGCAATAACACTACAATGGTGAACATTATATGTTGGTTCAAAACTCACAGTCCACTTCATCGTTACTAAGTCCTTCATGAACTTAACATAACCTGGCATCTGTTTCAGAACTTCTACTAGCAGAATATTTACTGATAGTTGCTGAAGCATGGAGATAAACTTCAAGAATTTTCCATCTTCAGCTTTCTTCTTGAGCCTTTGAGGAAATGGAGGAGGAGGTTTAGGTATTTGCCGTAAAGGTAAGGTTACCTCTACTATAGAGTTTTTCGCTCTTGATGACTTCTCTACCCATCTAAATACCTTTGAGTCATCCACAACTTATGCATCTACTTATGTTTCCTCATTTCTTTTTATGCTCTCGTTCTGCTCAATGCTTGAAGGTTTAGGTTCTAGAAGTGATTTACCACTTTTTGTAGTGATCGCAATGCAATCCCTATCTTTCTTTGGGTTTTGAATGGTATCACTAGGTAGTGTTCCATTATTTCTCTAGTTTAATGAGGCTGACAGTTGCCCCATCTGCTGCTCCAACTTCTTAATAGATGTTGAATGTGAGTCTACAAGTTGACTTTATAGTGGAGAAATCATTTCTTAGCTCTTTGACCCCCACATCTATGGATTCAACTCTTCGAAGGACCTTCGCTAATATGTCTTCTAGCTCGGACCCGCTGGAGCCACTATCTTCTTGATCTATTTTACCTAGAGGTACATACACACCAATGTGCTCATTTTTATAACCCTCATTGTTTTCCAGTTGCCTTGTTCACGATTCCCTATTATGTCATACTGACCATCTCTCTAATAGTTCCTACCTTGATTTCCAGAACTATAACCTTGGTTGCCCAAGTTATAAATTTTGGAAACCCCTTTATTGTTTAAGTACTTGGCCTCTTCATCAAAATCAACTTCATGTACTTTATACCTGTTAGCTGCACCCACTATATTTACCTTTTCTTGCCCAGTAGTGAGATGTTTCGTGATGAGGTCCATCTTGGTTTTAAAGTGGTCCATGTCTTGTCCCCATTCTTTCTCTCTCTTTCTTTACTCAGTAGAGATTTCAAAGGTGAACCCAAGGTCTCCAACCTCTCCATCTCTTGTGTGCCAGGCCCAAGTGTTCTTTGATACTTCATTCATGACAACCACAATCTCAGAGAATGGTTTTATGATGCCTGATCCACCACATACTACATGTACAACAGGTTTAGTCACAAAATTTAATGACCTCTAAAATACCTGGCCATGATTCGGGAACTTCTTTAGCTTTTGGAAAAACTTCCACCATGTGTCAAGCATTGCTTAACCTAGTAGCTTCTTATGAGAACCTATATCATCCTTCATTTGCAGCTTTTTTGCTTCGGGGAAAAACCTCTCCATGAAAGCTTCCCTTAGCTCTGCCCAAGTTCTGATTAAGTCGTGTGGAAAATCATTCAGCCAGTTTGTTGCTTCCCCAGTTAGGGACAAAGGAAACAACCTCAGCCTCATAGCAGTTTGACTGACTCCCAGAATCTCCGCTGACTTGCAAATCACCACAAAATCTTTAAAGTTCAGAAGTTGGATCATGGTGCTAGTTATGGTGAAATTTACTCATAGAGGTAGCATTGGCAGTACTATGGCTCTGGTGGGTCCAGTTCCATCTAACTCAAGGTCATCTTCTTCAAACCACCATACGTGTCGGTTGTTGGACTTGACCCCTTGGATCTAGTGGGTGGTGTTGATAATGGGCTATCTCTTATATCCCTTCATTTTCTTCCACCACCCTGTTTGGATCATTAGCATTGTTGTGAGAACCTCTAGCATGGGCCTCAACATCTTGTCTCAATCTCTGCCTCTAGGCATCTAGTTCCTATGCATTCACCATTTTCCTTATAGTTTTACTCAACATGGGGTTGTAAGGAATCAAAGGTGCTACCTTACTTCTGGTGTTTGGCATGCACTAGAGAACTCACCTGTAAATGACACAAACAAGAACCAAGAAGTAAAATTATGAAATACAACTACAACCGAAGTGATAGCTAGTAAAGTATTTCTGAACCGAAATTCCCCAGTAGCGGCGCCCAAATTTGATACGTCCAAACTTACACCTCAATTAAGAAGTATAAACGGTCGAAGTCAATTATAGAACTCAACTGGAGTTGAGGTCGATCCCAAAGGAAATTTACTATAAAAATAACCTTACTCGTGCTTTTATTCAATTTCGGTTGATATTTTCAAAAGAAAATAAATTACGGAAAGTTAAAGTTGGGTTGTTTGTGCTTAAGTAACCAACTTTCAGTTCAGATCAACAATCAACAAGAGCAACAACAGTTTCAAGATTTCAATAGTTGATTTAATGAGACTAGGATTGTGTTCTCTTCTACCTTTAGTTCACTCTCGAATTCCATACGAATAACTATTCATTGTTAATATTATATGTTCCTAGAAAGTTAGATACATGTAAGTGTTTTTCACCCTATTAGATGACTTTCACTATTTTCTCTCGGTCTTAGAGTGCTTTAAAGTTTACCCTTGTATACTTGTTAAGAGGGTTATCTTCTCTCGATCTCAAATCTTCAAAACAAGTTAATGAAGTTTGATTCTAACTTTTCCTAATTACCACTTTTCTCTCGAACAAGTAATAAATACATGCAATTTCTAATGTGTGCACTCATTAGAAAGCAGTCATTATGAAATTCGACTCAACATATGCGATTAACAACTTAACGTTACTCGTATTTGAATCCGTAGTTAAGTTTTAGTCATGGTTCCCACAACCCAAGTTGTGGTATTTAGCCGCTCATTATGTCAAGAAAATCAAAAGAAGACATTATTAAAAGCATGATAAGAGACTTACAATAATAGAAAAAGAAAAGATTCTTGATTATTAATACGCAATCACGAACACGAAGTTTTGATCCAAAGTAATCAACCAAGCAAAGTGTTCAAAAATAGAAACTGTCGTTTCTCCGCGCTCCGAATGTCTCGATGTAATGAATGATAAAAATTAATATTCAAATATAAACCTTAAGTACTTAAAATAGTCTTTAAAAATAAGTCATACTCGAAGTAGGACTGCACTGTCGCGACACCTTACGGGCAGGGTAACGGCTCGTCAAGCCCTTCTTGATCCCACACATAGACAGTGTGGGTCTTCCTTCACTTCTAGTCTTCACCAACTAGATGGCATGTCTTAAGCACCACAACCTGTTTAGTGCTCCGTGGAGTTGCGCCTTCACTTGGGTTGCTACTGACTTCACTGCCTCTCTTCTACGAGCAATTGGACGACTCTTCACCTCAACCACAACCCATCTGGGGGTTTTTTGGACTTCAATCTAAACTTAGGAATCCACAACAATCATTACCTCTCTTCCACGAGCCATCAGATGGCTCGTCAACGGGACCACGCCCCGTTTAGGCTCCGTGGTGTTGACTTCAGCTCTATTTTCCTTCTTTTTTTCTATCTTTTGAATTCAAGTGTTGTACATGTTCAACACCAAAGAAAACATCATATCCACCCACATAAAAAAATTGATTCCTCACACTAATTCTTAGTTTTGAGCGTCAAATGTGCTATGAGTTCACGGCACATAAGAAACCTCGTACAGTACAATTGTAATAATGTAGGTAGTTTCATTTTCAATTGTAAAATTATATTTAAATAGGCTTCACTATGTTTTGTTATACATTCTATGATGTGATGATTTTTACTGATTTATTTGAATGAAAATTAATATATATATATATATATATATTTGTCATTTCCAATTTCATTCTTGAAACTTCAAGACTCTCCTCATGTTTACATTCTACATTATGTTTGATCTATTTAAGTCTTTAGATATATGTGCTCTAAATTAAGTATTTTTTATCCGATCCGTTCATATTCGATTCGACCCATTTATTTGTAGATTTTATTTGTATGCTTAGTGTTTTTCTTGAACCCCCTTTATGAAAATCATGTCTTCAGCTCTGCTAATTCATGCACTACTAATTCATGCATTACTAATCTCTAAGGGGTCATTTGGTTGGGAACAAGTTATCGCAGGATTAGTTATCTTGAGATTGGCTATCCAGTTATAACTTATCCCACCATGTATATGGAATAACTTATCTCATCAATATGGTATAAATGGTGGGATAAGTTATGACAACATGGCAACCAAGCAACACACAAAAAAATTATCCCATCACTATTTTCTTATCTCATCACTATTTATTTTTATCCCTCATACCAAACAACCCCAAAGTTATTAATCTTTGTGCATAACAACCCCTTAATGGTAGCTCTTAACTTTTATACACAACATGTGTAATGAATATAAACAAAATGTCTAGCAACACCCTCATATATATATATATATATATATATATATATATATATATATACACATATTGAGTTTGTACCCTCTTTTAACATATCTCCTTTAACAGTCTTAACAAGAATGTCAAATCATAAAAAACTGAGCAACACAATCACCAATCAATATAAATCATCAACACATTTGTCAAAGTACAACCAAGTCAATAAAATCTTAAAATCATATACATCCCGACCTTGTAGTTGTGCATCTGTCAGAAAACACTAGCATATGTATAGGTCTAGACTGATGACCTTTTCAATATGTTGAAGTTGTAGATTCAATTAAAAAAAATATAATCACAATTAAAAATTGTTGCCACTGATGAAACAACATTTTTACAAATGCTCTCTCCTGAAATTTAGTGAACGTGTGTCATAATCTGACAATCATTATCCTTTAATTTATGAAACACTCCGGCATTGGGTAGACTTACCTAGAGCTAAAATGAATGGGGTAAGAGTTTAGAGAGAAGGCAAGGGCCTAAATCACCTAAGAAACATGGAAGAAAATGATTATTACTTTGGTCCATTCGGAGATGGGTAGTAGCATCGCCCAAGTACCTTGGCGATTAGCCAAATGGACTCTCCTCTCCTAGTGGGCAGACTCCCCTAGACCTAGCTACTGGGATTATATGTGAGCTAGGTCGAGGCTCACCAACCCACTTGGTGCATCACCCAAAAGACCTTCCTCTCGCCCATTGGAAATGCTCCATGATGGAGAATTCTGGAAAATTAGGCAAGCCAAGGGTCTATTAGGCGTGTCGCCTAGTGCCCTTGGCGAGCTAAGGGGGTGCATTGGGCGAGCCAAGTCGTGAAAGAAGGGAAAATTTAAGTTGTAACTTAAAGGGTCTCAAGTTTTCTTCCAAAATTAAAACCACTTTATTCTACTCTTTTCTCAATAAGTATATAACCTTTTTAGACTTGAAATTCCTCCAATTAAGTCACTTTTAAAAGAATTAAAAGAAGACCCATCTCCTCTCCAATATTTCTCTCACTAAAAATCCTCCATTGAAGAAGAACAAGAACTTGAAGGCTAGGGCTCAAGAACTCATCTTCTCAACTCCAATTCGTGGGGAAATCTTCAATCAAGGTATGGGGATCTTGATTCATGGAAAGCATTCTTCCATGAAGCCCTAAAACTCTCAATTACAAATTAGTAGATTCTTCAAAACCTAGGGTTTTCAATCTATGTCATGGGTTCTTCCTAAAAACGATTTCAATGAGTTAATTGTCTATTATTATGATTGAATTGTTGTTTATTGGTGGTTTTATGATAAAATTCCCCATGGACCCATGAATTCCCCCGTGACCCAATTTCATGAATTGTGATGGGTGTATTGATGCAAGATGAATACTATGAATTATGTCTATGGTATGTTAGTTATTGAGATCATGTTGTCATTCATGCCTATTGTAGTATTTCTAGGTGTGATTCTGAGACTTGATTAATGACCCTTGAAGGGTAAATTATGAGGGTCTGTACATGTTGATGAAAATTGTGTATGAACTTATGATTCACTTAGAAAGTAAAGATCCTATGACTATTGTGTAAATTGTGGTATTGCCGAAAGATCATTCTCCCCTTACCCTTACACATGACTATGTATGAATTGTCTAGGATATGATCATGTGGTTGTGTTGATTGAAAGTCTATTCTCATGAAACATTATGAACATAATGTGAAAGGTTTACTCACATATTGATGATTGAAAGTCCATTCTCACCTAATTGAATCCATGAGATATTTTATGAGTTGTCTTGAATGAAGGGTAAGATATCGCTTCACACATGTAAATGGAATTCAAGAGTAATTATGTATAATTAGGGAAATAATGTTTAGCACCGAGTGTATATGAACAATGAGATAGAGGCCCTCCCGTCAATACAATAGGCCGGGTTTCTAAAAGGTAACCTCATGAGATGGAAGTTCTCCCGTCAATATATTAGGCCGGGTTTCTAGAAGATATCTCCATATCGCTTAACTATGTGCCCACATAGGTCTTTAGCTAGTGGATCCACCTAAAAGCTAATACATTTAGTTCTACCTTAGGCAAGTAGGACACCTTATTTCGGTGTGGGGTTACATGACACCGGATTCCATGTAGCTCACATGGTCTATATCGGTTAAGGCTATCTTCCCTACATGACAAGATTATGAATATGACACGAACTATACCTATGACTTCTTAATGAGCTTTGCTTAGTAGGAGTGGGTGTATGAGACTTCACTTTTACATTGCACAAGTAGACTTTGCAAGGGGTTATGGGGTGGTTTCTAATGTTATGAAAATGTATGAATGTATGCATGTATGTTGAATGAATTGTTGCTATGGATGACTTCCTTATGTTCAAGTTAATGTACACGACTATTTCCTTATCTATGACTATTGACTATGATGAGATCTAAGGATTATATGTATGACTAAGGTGGGCTCAAAGGGGTACTTAGAATGGTTGGTATTATAGGATACCAACCATACATTGCACAGGTATACCTTAGGGTTACTAACGTAATGGATTTACTATGTTATGAGGATTTATATGATGAACATGCTATGACTTGTGTTTTAAATTAAAGATGTCTGGTGATTCTCAAACTTAGTAAATGCATACTTTTCAATTAAATTGTCCTTTTTAGCATGTTTACGGTTTTATTGCACGGCTTCCATACTTAGTATATATTTGTGATAATCCCTGTTTCTTTTACATTTTCTCCAAAGTGTAGGTTCCGGGCATTGAAGTTTTTTCTTTCTTGACTAAGGCTTGGATTAATTATCTCCAAGACTTGTGGTGAGTCCTTATGGTTCGAGGACAAGATGTCATTCTCTTCTAGTTACTTTCCTATTGTTCTAGGTTGAGACTTTTGATTGAAAAAGGGTTGTGACCCTATTGAAATTCTATTGTAGTAGATGGCTATGAGACAATGTCTAGACTTCGCTTTTGATTTTTAATAAAAAGACTTCGATTGTAAAAATTTAAACTTCGCGTCATTTTCATTTCCTATGTGTATGATATGCTAAGGGCTTGTATGAGAGTCAAGTACGCCGTGTTGCATCTAGGGGGTACCCCTGGGTCGTGACTAACTTGGTATCAGAGCATAAGGTTTTGGGATTGATTTTTACGTTGATGTCTCATAAACCACGTCTAGTAGAGTCTTGTTCATGAGTGTGAAGCGTGTCACACTTATGAATGAGAGGCTATACGACGTTTAGGAAAGTTCACTTCATTCATTACTCCTTAGTCGTGCTTTAGAGTTTTAACTCTATGAATTCATTTTCCTAACCTTCTCTTGTGTTTATAGGCTATGAATACAAGAAGGGCGAATGCAAGATGGATGAAAGAGGAGAACGCGAATGAGGGAGTTCCTCCCCAAGGTACTCAAGTTCCTATGGATGACGGGGCTATGACAAATGTGGAAATAAGGGCGGCTCTCTACATATTGACTCAAGTCGTAACCACTCCAGCAATGAAAACTCAAGCTCAAGCCATGACGGCCCAAGCTACTAGGACAGTTGTTGCTCCGACTAATCCAAATCTAAATTCGGCAGCTTCTAGGGTTTGAGATTTTTCTAGGATGAATCCTCCGGAGTTCCATGGCTCCAAAGTGAGAGAGGATCCTTATGAGTTTATGGAAGAGGTTCTCAAGATACTTGATATTATGGGAGTGAGTTTGGTGGAGAAAGCGGAATTGGCTGCTTATCAATTGAAAGGTGTTACTCAAGTTTGGTACACTTAATGGAAGGCGAATAGGCCGGTTGGAGCGGGTCCCAATGGGAAGTGTTCAAAACCGCATTTCTTGCTAGGTATTTTCATCAGGAATTGAAATAGCCTAAAGTTCAAGAATTCATCAATCTTCGTCAAGGAGGCATGAGTGTGCAAGAGTACTCCCTCAAGTTCACTTAATTGTCTAAGTATGCTCTTTCTCTAGTGTCGAATCCGAGGGATGAAATGAGTAGATTCTTGACGGGGGTGTCCGACTCAATTGAAGAAAAATGTCGTGCGACAATACTTCATGACAACATGGACATATCACGTCTTATGGTTTATGCTCAACAACTTTAGGGGTTAAGGCTTAAGAAGAAGAATAGGGAAGTGAAGAGGGCAAGGACCAATGATGGAAATTCTTCCAAAGGTAAATTCGAAGGTCAAGGTAGACCAAGGTTCAAGGGGAAGTTCTCCAATCAAAGCTCCTCTAATGCTCTAAGGGGAAACAAAGGTAGGGTGTCTAACCCTAAGCCTCAAGGACGCAATAGTGGTGGATCTTCCATGAAGAGGCCTACTTGTGCCAAGTGTGGCAAAAAACATGATGGTAAATGTCTTGTCGGCATGGGTGTGTGCTATGGTTGTGGTAAGAGTTGCCACCAATTGAAAGATTGCCCAACACGTACGACCAAGGGGAGGGAAAATAAACAAACTGCTCCAAGTGGTTCAAATTCTGATGCTCCCAAGAAAAACTACTTTTATGCTCTTCAAGCTAGAGGTGACCAAGTTAGCTCCCCGAATCTGGTTACCGGTACATTGCAAGTTTTTCTTATTGATGTTTATGCATTATTGGACCCAGGTGCCACTCTATCTTTTGTGACGCCCTTTGTGGCGATGAGGTTTGATGTTCATCCGAAAGAATTATTAGAACCTTTTTTGGTTTCTAGCCCAGTTTGTGACTCTGTGGTGGCTAAGAGGGTGTATAAAAGGTGTCCCATTTCCTTGTCCCATAGAGTTACTTTTGTTGACTTGGTAGAACTTGACATGTTAGATTTCGACGTAATTCTTGGTATGGATTGGTTGCATGATTTTTATGCTTCAATTGATTGTAGAACTTAGGTGGTTAAATTCCAATTTCCGAATAAACCTATTTTAGAGTGGAATGGTGGAAAATCTATGCCTAGAGGTCAAATTGTTTCTTGTCTTAAAGCTAGGAAAATGATCTCCAAAGGGTGCATTTACCATCTTGTTAGGGTGAAGGATGTTGAATCTGAAACCCCTCTTCTAGAGTCCCTTACGGTAGTGAATGAGTTTCCGAAAGTTTTTCCCGATGATTTACCCGATATTCCTCCCGAACGGGAAATAAATTTTGGTATTGACCTTATCCCGGATATGCAACCTATCTCTATTCCTCCTTATATAATGGAAAAGCAACTAAAAGATTTGCTTGACAAGGGTTTTATTCAACCAAGCATCTCTCCATAGGGTGCTTTGGTATTGTTTGTTTAGAAGAAGGATGGAACTCTTAGAATATGTATTGATTATTGGCAATTGAACAAGGTGACCATTAAGAACAAGTACCCACTTCCTAAGATTGATGACTTGTTTGATCAACTTCAAGGGGCTAGATACTTTTCCCAAATTGACCTTCGTTCGGGATATCACCAACTAAGAGTGAGAGGGGTTGCCATTCCCAAGACGGCTTTCTGAACTAGGTATGTGCACTATGAGTTCCTTGTTATGTCATTTGGCCTAACTAATGCCCCGACGGGATTTATGGACCTTATGAATAGGGGTTTCCAGCAATATCTCGACATGTTCGTCATTGTGTTTATCGACGATATCTTGATCTATTCTAGAAGTGAGAGTGACCATATGGACCATTTGAGAGTTGTGTTACAAGTACTCAAGGATCATCAATTATTCGTAATGTTTAGTAAATGCGAGTTTTGGCTAAGGTCTGTGGCATTTCTAGGTCACATTGTGTCAAACAAGAGTATAGAGGTAGATCCAAAGAAGACGGACTCGGTCAAGAGTTGGCCTGGACCACTATCACCAACCGATATTAGAAGTTTTTTGGGTTTGGCCGGCTACTATAGGAGATTTGTTGAGGGTTTCTCCTCTATTGCTTCTTCTTTGATGACCTTAACTCAAAAGAAGGCTAAATTTGTGTGGTCGGAAGCTTGTGAGAAGAGCTTCCAAGAATTGAAGAATAGGCTTACCTCCGCTCTGGTGTTGACCTTGTCGGAGGGTACCGATGGTTTTGTTGTATATTGTGAAGCATCTAGAATGGATTTAGGATGTGTCCTTATGCAACATGGGAAAGTAATTGCCTATGCTTCAAGGCAACTCAAGATACATGAGAAGAACTATCCGACTCGTGATCTTGAATTGGTGGCGGTGGTATTTGCTTTGAAAATATTGAGACATTATCTATATGGGGTGCATGCTGATGTGTTCACTGACCACAAGTGTCTCTAATATGTGTTTAGCCAAAAAGACTTGAACCTCCGACAAACAAAGTGGTTAGAACTTTTGAAGGATTATGACATGAGTGTCCTTTACCACCCTGGCAAAGCCAATGTAGTTGTGGATGCCCTAAGTCTATTGTCCATGGGTAGTGTGGCCCATGTAGAAGATGAAAAGAAGGAGTTAGTTCGTGATGTTCATAGGCTGGCCCGGTTAGGTGTCCAACTAGTGGATTCCACCAAGGCTGGTGTCACGGTCCATAATGGTTCCAAATCGTCCTTTGTAATGGATGTTAAGGCAAAGCAACACCTTGATCCTATTCTAGCTAAATTGAAAGAGTCGGTACTCAACAAGTCCATTGAGGCTTTCTCCTAAGGGGGAGATGGGGTTCTTAGGTACCAAGGTCGATTATGTGTTCTGGATGTTGATGGCTTAAGAGAGCAAATTTTAGATGAAGCTCATGGTTTGCGGTATTCTATTCATTCGGGAGCCACCAAGATGTACCGTGACCTACGAAAAGTCTATTGGTGGAATGGTATGAAGAAGGATATAGCGGGTTTTGTAGTCAAACGTCCGAATTGTCAACAAGTTAAGGTTGAACACCTAAGACCGAGAGGTTTGTCCTAAGATATAGATACTCCCATGTGCATATGGACTTTGTTGTGGGTTTTCCTCGTACCCGAAGGCAACATGATTCTATTTGGGTCATTGTGGATAGAATAACAAAATCCGCCCATTTTATTCCCGTCAAGGTTTCCTTTTTGGCGGAAGACTATGCCAAATTGTACATCAAAGAGGTAGTGAAGTTGCATGGAGTTCCTTTATCTATCATTTTGGATCGAGGTACTCAATTTACTTCACACTTTTAGAAGGTATTCCAAAAAGGGCTTGGTACTAAGTTCAAGCTTAGCACGACTTTTCATCCCCAAACCGATGGTCAAGCGGAACGTACCATCCAAACCTTAGAAGATATGTTGAGGACATGTGTTATTGACTTCAAGGGTAATTGGGATGACTATCTTCCATTGATAGAGTTTGCCTATAATAATAGCTACCACTCAAGTATTGTCATGGCTCTTTTTGAAGCATTGTATGGTAGGAGGTGTAGATCTCCGGTTGGTTGGTTTGAAGTAGGTGAGATTGCTCTACTTGGTCCCGAACTAGTTTGTGAGGCTATTGAAAAAGTCTGACTCGTTAGAGAGAGGTTAAGGACAGCCCAAAGTCAGCAAAAGTCTTATGTGGATGTTAGAAGGAGGGACCTATAATTTGAAGTCAATAATTGGGTCTACTTGAAAATCTCACCTATGAAAGGTGTGATGAGGTTTAGCAAGAAGGGGAAACTTAGTCCCCGGTATGTGGGTCCCTATAAAATTTTGAAGTGTATTGGGAAAGTGGCCTATGAGTTAGACTTGCCGAATGAGTTGGCTCCAATTCACCCGGTATTTCATGTTTCCATGCTTAAGAAGTGCATTGGTGATCCGGTATCCATCATTCCTTTAGAAGGTTTGGGAGTTGATAAGAGTCTTTCGTATGAAGAGATTCCGGTAGAGATCTTAGACCGGCAAGTTAAACGGTTGGGAAATAAGGAAATAGCTTCCGTGAAAGTTTTATGGAAGAATCATTTAATTGAGGTACATGGGAGGCCGAAGCCGATATGAAGTCCCGTTATCCTCATATTTTTCCTTCTACTCCTATCCAAGCTTGAGGTAAGTAGTTCTCTTGAGTTTGGTGTTTTAGGAGTCATGTGTGCTATCTGTGTTCAATAGGATTTCTTTATGATATGCATGTTCTTGTGAGAATTCATGTTTAGAATAAAATGAGTTTTCATGAATTTTATGTTCTTCATGTTGTTGTACATTTTAGTATGATGATTGCATATTTGACTTCGTGAGATGATTTGATGAACATGTTTTACTATACTTTTGATGAAATGGCATATTGGCTCCATAATGTTGTGTTAAGCTTATTTTAGTTGGAGAAGGTAATTCCTCCTATGATTATGTGGAATGATGAGTTTTGTGCATAATGGGTTGTGGATATAGCTCCTACTTCCTTGTGTTGCATTGATTATGTCTTATGATGGAGTTGATGTTTCCTCCTTTGAATTGCGCATTATTTTGATGTTGCATGCATGATGGGATGCTAGTCTTGAGTCTTTACTTCCGTAAGGTGTCTAGATCGTCATTCGAGGATGAATATCCCCAAGGGAGAGATAATGTAACACTCCGAAAATGTGTAGACTTAACTAGAGCTAAAATGAATGGGGTAAGAGTCTAGAGAGAGGGCAAGGTCCTAGATAACCTAAGAAACATAGAGGAAAACGATTATTACTTTGGTCCATTAGGCGATGGGCAGTAGCATCGCCCAAGTGCCTTGGCGATTAGCCAAATGGACTCTCCTCGCCTAGTGGGAAGCCTCCCCTAGACCTAGCTACTGGAATTTTAGGCGAGCTAGGTCGAGGCTCACCAACCCACTTGGTGCATCACCCAAAAGACCTTCCTCTCGCCCATTGGAAATGCTCCATGATGGAGAATTCTGGAAAATTAGGCAAGCCAAGGGTCTATTAGGCGTGTCGCCTAGTGCCCTTGGCGAGCTAAGGGGGTGCATTGGGCGAGCCAAGTCGTGAAAGAAGGGAAAATTTAAGTTGTAACTTAAAGGGTCTCAAGTTTTCTTCCAAAATTAAAACCACTTTATTCTACTCTTTTCTCAATAAGTATATAACCTTTTTAGACTTGAAATTCCTCCAATTAAGTCACTTTTAAAAGAATTAAAAGAAGACCCATCTCCTCTCCAATGTTTCTCTCACTAAAAATCCTCCATTGAAGAAGAACAAGAACTTGAAGGCTAGGGCTCAAGAACTCATCTTCTCAACTCCAATTCGTGGGGAAATCTTCAATCAAGGTATGGGGATCTTGATTCATGGAAAGCATTCTTCCATGAAGCCCTAAAACTCTCAATTACAAATTAGTAGATTCTTCAAAACCTAGGGTTTTCAATCTATGTCATGGGTTCTTCCTAAAAACGATTTCAATGAGTTAATTGTCTATTATTATGATTGAATTGTTGTTTATTGGTGGTTTTATGATAAAATTCCCCATGGACCCATGAATTCCCCCGTGACCCAATTTCATGAATTGTGATGGGTGTATTGATGCAAGATGAATACTATGAATTATGTCTATGGTATGTTAGTTATTGAGATCATGTTGTCATTCATGCCTATTGTAGTATTTCTAGGTGTGATTCTGAGACTTGATTCATGACCCTTGAAGGGTAAATTATGAGGATTTGTACATGTTGATGAAAATTGTGTATGAACTTATGATTCACTTAGAAAGTGAGTATCCTATGACTATTGTGTAAATTGTGGTATTGTTGAAAGATAATTCTCCCCTTACCCTTACACATGACTATGTATGAATTGTCTAGGATGATGATCATGTGGTTGTGTTGATTGAAAGGTTATTCTCATGAAACACTATGAACATAATGTGAAAGGTTTACTCATATATTGATGATTATAAGATTGAAAGTTCATTCTCACCTAATTGAATACATGAGTTATTTTATGAATTGTGTTGAATGAAGGGTAAGATATCCCTTCACACATGTAAATGCAATCCAAGACTAATTATGTATAATTTGGGAAATAATGCTTAGCACCGAGTGTATATGGACAATGAGGTAGAGGCCCTCCCGTCAATACAATAGGCCAAGTTTCTAAGTTAACCTCATGAGATGGAAGCTCTCCTGTTAATACAATAGGCCGGGTTTCTAGAAGAAATCTCCATATCCTTTAACTATGTGCCCACATAGGTCTTTAGCTAGTGGATCCACCTAAAAGCTAATACATGTAGTTCTACCTTAGGCAAGTAGGACATCTTATTTCGGTGTGGGGTTACATGACACCGGATTCCATGTACATCACATGGTCTATATCGGTTAAGGCTATTTTCCCTAAATGACAAGATTATGAATATGACACGAACTATACCTATGACTTCTTAATGAGCTTTACTTAGTAGGAGTGGGGGTATGTGACTTCACTTTTACATTGCACAAGTAGACTTTGCAAGGGGTTATGGAGTGGTTTCTAATGTTAAGAAAATGTATGAATGTATGCATGTATGTTGAATGGATTGTTGTTATGGATGACTTTCCTTATGTTCAAGTTAATGTACACAACTATTTCCTTATCTATGACTATTGACTATGATGAGATCTAAGGATGATATGTATGACTAAGGTGGGCTCAAAGGGGTACTTAGAATGGTTGGTATTATGGGATGCCAACCATACATTGCATAAGTAAACCTTAGGGTTACTAAGGTAATGGCTCTACTATGTTATGCGGATTTATATGATGAACATGCTATGACTTGTGTTTTACATTAAAGGTGCGTGGTGATTCTCAAACTTAGTAAATGCGTATTTTTCAATTAAATTGTCCTTTTTAGCATGTTTACGGATTTTATTGCATGTCTTCCATACTTAGTATATATTTGTGCTAACCCCTATTTCTTCTACATTTTCTCCAAAGTGTAGGTTCTGGGCATTGAAGTGTTTTCTTTCTTGACTAAGGCTTGGGTTGCTTATCTCTAAGACTTCTGGTGAGTCCTCATAGTTCGAGGACAATATGTCATTCTCTTTTAGTTACTTTCCTATTGTTCTAGGTTGAGACTTTTGATTGAAAAAAGGGTTGTGACCCTATTGAAATTCTATTGTAGTAGATGGTTATGAGACAATGTCTAGACTTCACTTTTAATTTTTAATAAAAAGACTTCGATTGTAAAATTTTAAATTCCGCATTATTTTCATTTCCTATGTGTATGATATGCTAAGGGCTTGTATGAGACCCCTTCGGGGTCAAGTACGTCGTGTTGCATCTAGGGAGTACCCCTGGGTCGTGACAATTTCACATATGATACCTCATCTAATCATAATATATCAATTCTATTTATATATTTACTCTCAAATTTAGTTCAAATTAAATATAAAAATTTATGAATTTCACAATTATATAGTATTTTCATGAAGTGTTGAATTGTCATATTCCATTAAATTTTGTTTGAAGTTTTTCATCTAGACTAGATGGACTTTTTTTTTGGCTAAAAGTGGCCGACAAACCCTTTATTAAAAAAAGAAAAGATACAAGAAAAAGGTTCGATCCAAAAAGTGATCATGACCTACAAGACTTCTAAAAATAATAAAATAAAATACAAATAACTAGAGAAAAAAGAATTTAAAAAAGAACTAGAAAAACAAAAAAAATAAAAATAGAAATGCGGTCAAATCCACATTAAACGATCCCAAGTCTTCTTTTAGGAAAGTTACAGAGTCCGCTTCACCTTATTCTTTATCATCTTCGCCAATAGAGCTTCGAAATCCTTTCCGTCAAGGTGGGTCCTTCATTCTTCATATCGTAAGAAATTCTGTTGATTTTATCTGATGAAATAAATGTGTGAAATAGAGGTCGGAGATTTGGAGGAGCTAATGAGGTGATGTCGAGTTTCTTGAGCTCGATGGTGGATAACTACTAGTGTAAGAAAATCCTTGGGTAGATGATGCCTAAGTAGCCTCAAGCTTTCACACAGGTGCTACATAATTTGTCCCTAGAAGGGAGAATTTCTTCTTGCTTTGCATTTGTCAATACCATCTACTACCAATAGGTAAACTAGACATGCTCTCTCACTAATTGAAAAACTAAATTGTTGATCTAATCCTATCATGATTTTCGCTGTCTTATTCTGATGAGTTGAATTTCAAAGAAATTGATACCACCATCTAGGAAGATGCATTTGATATCATGATTAACTCACACTCGAAATAGATTGCTGTGTACCATTGTTTAAAAAATTATTGTTGTTGTATTTATTTTGCTCCTTATCATGTTGTCTGAGTAGCTGATTGTTAACGATAACCTTAGTCTTGTTCTCTTGTTCTAATAGGTGTAAACTTGAGATTAGGAATTTGTACCTTGTCCATTTTTAAGAGGGTTTTTCCCTTTCCTGGCCACTGCTGATTATTGTTAAATTTTGTTGTACCTACAAAATTAAATGAGTAGTTAGTAAAAAAATCTGCCACCATATTTTCCTCCCTCATAATATGTGTCACATGAGTTTCTTTTCTATCCCTTAGCTTGTTAATAGATAGTAGATCACTTCTGATGCTCTAGGGTGAGACCTATTCTCCGATAATAACCTTCTTTAGGACTAAAGAGTCGGTCTCAATAATTAGAGGGAATAGATCATGAAAACTACAATAATCTAGACCCTCTTTTATAGCATTTGTTTCTGCATTGATGTTGACAGTATCCTCAATAACCTTAGACCTTACAGAGATAAAATCTCCACCTTCATTCCTTAGGTACAAAACAATTGAGTTTGGTTCCGAATTTTCTTTTAATGCTCCATCTAAATTGCATTTAAATCATCCCGATGGGGGGTTTAGATCAGACAATCTGGACACATTTGATCCTCAGACTATAACTTTCTAGGCACCTAATCATATGTTCTCAAGACCTTGGGATGTTTTGTAGCCAAAAAAATCTACTTCTTGCAAACATATAGAGATTTTCGTTAATTTCATGAGCAACTCTCCCTCTAGTCATATTCCCCTATTAATAAGAGTGTTTCTTCATTTTCATATTTCCCACAAAATAAAAATTGGGGCAGCCTGAAACATAGACTTTATCTTACGTTTACAATCTTCTTTCCACCATTTAGATATTATTTGATTGATTTGCAAAAATGGTCTATTATACCTACAATACTATCATAATGAGCCCATATACCCTTAGCAAATTGACCCGAAAGGAACAAATGATTATGGTTTCTAGCTGAAGTGCATCACAATAACATCTAAAAACCATGCCTATGCCACACCTAACCATTACCTCGTCAACTTGTAACTTTTGTTTCCACAACCTTCATAGGAAGAATGAAACTTTGAATGGAATTGTCACGCCCCGAGCTACCCCCGAGACGCGGACATGGGACCTAGGATCACAAGTGATCCCAAGCTAACCCTGCTGGCATGATCATAAGCATACTAAAGATATTAAACTGATGCGGAAGCTAAATCATAAATAAATCTGAAAAGATGGGGAATACCCATATACTATAACTGAGATATATCAAATCTGAGAGTTTAATACAAAAGAAATATCAAACTCAAAACACTAAGCTGAATCTAACTATGTCTGAAATAAGCCTCTAAACTGACTAGAAATGTTGGGACATGCCCCAACTAGATCTAGCAAAACTGAAACTAAAGACTAAAAGCGATAAAGATAAACATGTCACTAGTCCTCGAAGAATGAGGACTCACCACTGATGCCGCTGAACTGAAGATCGAGAACCGATCTAAGCGTGATCTAGAAGCTGAGAACCTGAACCTACATCACGAGAAGATGTAGCGCACGTGTGCGTCAGTACTTGAGAGGTACTGAGCATGCAGGATAGAGTAAAGCTGAAATAACATATAACTGAACAAAGCAATAAAGCAATGAAATCATCTTAACATGATATAGATATTGAAATACTGAATACTGAGCTAACTGATGCAATGACCAAATTTATAACATGCTGAGACTGAATATTGACTGTACTGAAATATGGTCAATGCAAAAGAGTCTGACTGAACTGTGGGAGCTACTAAAAACCGACATAAAACCACATGAGCTAAATGTGGAGTCCGATGTATACGCCCCATCGAGAGGACCCAATATACCCTGCCAGAGGTATAGAGGCATGTTGACGTGATCACTAAACTGATGTTGCCCACAAAGAGGACTTACACCTACGTGGCTCGTAGTTCTGGGACTATATGGGTACGCTGAACCCTAGTCCAACTCGGTATTATGCTACTCCCAATGAATTAAATGGTTAACTGGTTATGACTGAATTTTTGTAAATACTGGATAGCTCGAAACTGAACATGCAAACTGAGAATGCAACAATTAATCTGATAATGATGCATTCATAAACTGAGGCATGTAAAACTGAATACTGAAATATCTGACCTAGCATGTGTAATTCAAGAACTAAAGAAATACATAGCTAGGGTTCTGAAATTTATGCGATAAACTGAGCAATAACATGAGAATCTGATTTGGAACATTTAAATAACTAATTCATGATGATCTATTGAAATTCTAGAAACCCTAGGTCTGTTCATAATCATGGAATCAAGAATCTGACTGAATTCTAGGGACCCAATGGGTGAAAGGAACCCACTAGTGAAATCCCACATACCTGGTGACGAATTCCACGGAGAAATCTTTCGATTTCGGGGCTGGAATTGATGGAACCTTGCTGCGTTCTTGAACTAGGGTTCTTGACCTTTTTCTCCTCTCTTGATTCTAATTTTCTAAGTTTTGATTAATGATTTTGACTAAGGTAAGTTCTAGTTATGTTTTTAGGCTTAAACTGATTAAAATCTCATGATTTAGGGTCTAAACGACGTATCTTAGGGGTTAAACGAAAAAGGAAAAGACCAAAAGACCCCTGACTTAACTGCTGTCGGAGTGATCGACGGATTGGACTGACGGGCCGTCATTCAATCGACGGTCCGTAGATTGGGTCCGTCGATCGAGTCAGCCCGATAGGGCTTCACTAAAATAAGCATAATTTTTTACTCGGAGGTCAGAATTTAGCAAACTCGGTGGCGTTGGAAAGATAATTCAATTATCTATCTAACAAAAGGTTATGGGACACATAATTCATTTTTTGCTAAGAGTTATGACCATCTGAAGTTGACCCATCAACAATTTTCATCTAACTGGCTGCTAATCCTCATCTACGGTCAGACCTACGGACCGTGGATCGATTGACGGTCCGTGCTGGTCGACCGTAGTTTGTGTCAGAAGCTGGGTAAGGGAAATCTCGATCCACGGACACAGACCACGGACCGTGGTCTGATCTACAGACCGTGGGTTTGTCCGTGAGTCGGGACTTAGCCAAAATTTCTAACTGAGTTCTGGGGAAGTTTTCTGTCACGAACCACGGACCTGCAGGACGGACCGTGATTCCATCTACGGTCCGTGAATGGTGTCTGTGAGTGCCACCTGTAACACCAGAAATCTGAAATCTCTATTTTTGGATACGGGGTGTCTGATCAAATCCCAAGCACTCTTCACTGTGAATAATCCTGATTTTGTGGCAATCCATCAAGGATGATTCCATATATCTTCAAAACTTACAACCTCTAAATTAGAGTAAATATACTCAACAATATTAGAAGGAATATGTTAAACTAAAGAGATGTTCCAATTCCAATTCTCCTTAGGGAAGTCAAGGTTGTCCATTCTTTCATCAATTTGAATGTTTTGTGGCAATGCTTGATAAAGAGGACCAAGGTTTAGTCCAATTAGCAAATCATAGGCTATTTTTACATATTTTTTTATAACTTAGGGGTATGGAAAGAAGAAAGAGAATTACAATGGAAGAAATGAAACTCTTACCAACAAAATGAAAATTTATATGGTCAACCAACTAAACTGTTGAGATTTTCCAATTTTATTTTTGTATTAAGAAACAATTATTTTTAATTACATGTCAAATGTGGCTAAAATTTGAATTTTGATCCGAAAGTGGCTAGTCCACCTAATATTCTTTTCAAGTTTTCTTCATAACCCTGATTCACTACACCCAAAATATTCCGGTAACAATGGCTACAGCCATGGACTGCAGAAACTGGGACGAAGACATATACAGAGATTCCATTATACTCGAGAGAGAATCTCAATGTCGAACGGTCTTCCGGACTGCATTTGCCCCGAACCCGGACCATAATTCCTATCCGGACCTCATCGTCGGCGCCATTAGCGATGGCTCCATTGCCGCTTACTCTATCTCTTCTTGCCTTGTAAGCTCAATATTACAGTCTATAAAGTAAGAAAGAACGTTAATATAGGGATTGCTCTACAAACTAATTGCTATTATTTGATTCCTTTTTCTTATTGATAGGGATTGAACTCCGCGGGCAAGTGAGTTTCTGTTTTCTCAATGTTTTCGAAGTGTTCTGGTCAGGTTTGGTTTGAATTGATATTTTATTTGGTGACGTTGGTTTAGTTCATTGGTGCCAGTAGCTGAACCTAGTTGGCTGGTGCAAGGACATGATGGACCTGCTTATGATGTTAAATTTTATGGTAACCATGAAGATTCACTGTTATTGAGGTATATTTTCAGAATTTGCGTCTATCTGTACTGATAAAAGCTGTAGGTAAATTTGCACAGATTGGAGATAGTACAACTTCTTTTTTTTTTTGTTTAGAATCAAAATTATGGGAAAATGTTACTTCAAGTATCCAAAATGCAGGTACAAAACTTTTAGCTTGACTAGAGCTCATATGCTATATTGCTTGGACTCTTCAAAATGTCATCGGGTGCGTGTCGGATTCTCCAAAAGTAGTGTCTTTTTGAAGAATCTGACACGGGTGAGGCATCGAAAGTGAAGAGTCTGCGCAACTTAGCTCATATGTTAGGGCAAGTAGAGAAAAGTTGTAAAACTGTTTGATACTGAGGTTTTAGAGAGTTGTAGTTAATGACTGAGCTGTGAAACTTCGTGAACTAATTTTCTTTTTAATCAAGTAAGCAAGAGAGGCAATTATCTTGTGGTACTTATTACATAAAAGTAAATAACTCCTATAAATTTCTCCGGTTAGTGTTATTTATTCTATCGTATGTGCCAATTCTTTGTTAATATATGTAATTCCATGCAGTTGTGGTGATGATGGTCGGATTCGAGGATGGAAGTGGAAAGAAATATTGGGGTCTAAGG
Organism: Solanum verrucosum; assembly: GCF_900185275.1. Lineage (NCBI taxonomy): Eukaryota > Viridiplantae > Streptophyta > Magnoliopsida > Solanales > Solanaceae > Solanum > Solanum verrucosum. Next base: position 361,169 of record NW_026019908.1, read on the forward strand.
AATCGGCACAAGGTACCATCTTTTTTGTGTGTGCAGTAATGAATCCTTGAGTAGTTTGAGATTGAGGCGTAGTTATATTGTTGTTGAATGACAGATTCTAACATCCTATTTTTGAACATTTTAAAATGTTGAGCTCCTTTGCTTGGTTTTGCTTCCAGTTCTAGCATCCAACTCTTTTGCTGTATTGAAACTCATGCAGCTGAGTGATTTCTTCGCCGGACAAACTTGTTATAATGTCCTCACATTATGAAAGGAAGTTCAGGAGGGGAAAGAACAGGGGATGCAATGCATATGCATTCGTGTCTTTCATCAGCTTAACTAATTAGAAGTTAAAAATGTCAATTCAGCAACTTAAGATTTTCAATCTGCCCCTCTTGTAGCAGTTCAGCTGACGTTTTTTTTTTGACGAAGGTAACAACTTATATTAAATCACAAAAAGGGCTGTGAAGCCAGTATTTGCAGGAGTATTAGAAGGCAAAAACTACTATTCTAGGAAGATATCTTCTAGCAAAAAGGAAAACTATAGAGACTCTAGGACTTGAAGTAGAGTCTCAGTGTCTTCTATGTATTCTTGTTTACACCAAAAATGAAATAGCAAAATACAACTAAACTTTATCTTTTGGATTGGGTTGCTTTTGCATTCAAAAAATCTTAAATTTCTTTCCTTCTAAATAGTCCTCCGTATGCATCCTAGGATTATGCTCCATCTTCTTTTCTGAACTTTGGTCCCCCCCTTTTCTGCTCCAGCTAGATAGCATCTCTAGTGAACTCCCTGGCATAGTTCAGCTCAAGCCTGTCATAACCCAAAAAGAATCCCAGAGTTGGGTGGTTACTCTGCAGTACAGGAACAAATGATTATTTGTCTCTGCAGTCCTTCCATATAAAAGACAGATAGAACATAGCTGTAGTTGCCTTCTTTGTTGCTTATCCTGTGTCAAAACCATACAAAACAGGGCACTTTATATGGAATCATAGTCTTCCATCTGTGCTTCCAAGGCCAAAAGTCGCTGATAGTGTTGCCATAATTCAGCTAGTGGTTTGCTGTTTTGACTGAGAATTCACCTGAGTTGTGGTTTTTTCCACCATAATACGTCTCTGAGGAGGGTGGTTCCAGTAAATTGAGCAAGTGTGTCGTAGAATTCTGCAAATCCACCAATCTCCTATAGCTAAAATTCCAGCCATGATTACTCCAGACTTCACTGATATTGGCTCTTTGCTACTGATTCAGGAACCTCCATGAAGAGAAATTTTAAGGAGCCGATTCAAGCCAGTTATTCTTCCAAAAGGATAGTTTTTCCCCATTTCTAACTTTGTTCTATAATTGAAAGATTGGAATAGGTTCCTAATAGTCCTTCAGATACTGACCCCATAAATTGTGCTCAGCACCTTTGTCTTCCATGATTCATATTCTCCATACTTGCCTTCAATAGCATACTTCCATAAAGAATAATCTTTATTAGAGTATCTCCATAGACCATAACCACTTCATGAGTAGGCTTTGGTTCTGCTTTCTGAGTTTTTTTTTTGCCTAGGCTCCTTGTGTTTTAACAGTCTTCCATTTGATAAGGTTGTAGCCCCTCTTCTCCTTGTTTCCCTGCCACAAGAAACTTCTTCTAAGTGCATCAATTCTCTTCTCAAATTTCAACCTTTGGGGGGATTAGAAATAATGACATCATGTATGTGAGACTTAACCTTTGAAAAGATAAAAAAATACTCCCAGGCACAGCTCCCAAGGGGAACCTGTCCTAGGTTCTCTCTCTTACTTCGTTTGATCCTTTTCCGGCAACTCCTATCGGAATTAGTTTTTTTTACCATGGGGGACAAAATTATTTACTTTGCGGTGGAATTTTAATCATACGATCTCTTAAGTATGGGTGACAGGGTGTGCCTTTTCATTTCCAGTGATAAGTCTTTTGAAATAAATGATATCAGTGAAGGTTCTTTTAGGTGGTTCTTGTTCAAGGAGTTCAGTAGTCGGTTTGTCAGTAAGATTAAGATTGACGAAGTCATTTTAAGATGGGTATGCAGTGTTATGAGATTAGCTTCCAAAGGTGTTGGGGACCTTTATAGAAGATGGGGCAGGCTTAAGGAGGGGGATCTGTTCAGAGTTTATCAGAACTTCAACTCTTATGGGAGATTTCTTCGAGTAGAAACATTGAGGGGCCAAAGAAAATCAGCTATTATCATCCCGGAGATGGATTACAATGTAGGGTGGAGTGATTTAGCCGACAAAATTATCAGATCTTTGGGTGAGCCAGTTAACCCAGTTCTCCGGAAGTTTGTCACCCCAGGGAAACCTTTCATGGATGCTGCAAATATCCAGAAATGGCCAGTCATGAGCTCTCAGTCTCATTCTGAATTGGAGAATCTACAGGAATACTTGCAGTGTTGCTTAGTTGGAACCTTCAATGACCCTTTCAGCTCGAGTCCAAATCCAACAGTCATCCATCAGTGGTTCCTGAAAAGGTGGAAGATGACGGCAGGGTTGCGTGTCTTACAGCTCACACATAACCAGATGATGTTCGAGTTTCCATCTAGGCAAGAAGCGGAGAGGATAATAATGGGGGAATGGTTTTGGAATGGGAGAAGATTATCACTTGAGTGGTGGTCTCCAGAATCAGGGACAGATAACTCTAAAAAAGAATTAGTAGCAAATCAGAGGTGGATTAGGGCTTTTGGCATCCCGCTTCACGCATGGTCGGAAAAGTCGCTGAAATTTATCGGGGACTGTTGTGGTGGTTATATCGGTGCAGATGAGGACACAAAGAAGAGAAATCATATTCTCTGGGCTCGGATTTGTATTCCAGCAGTAGCACGAGAACCTCCACACAAAATTGATTTGAGAGTAGGCGGCAAAATTTATGAAATATCCATTATTGCTGATGCCTTCTCGAAAATCTCAGTTGCCGGTGATTCTGATGAACAGGGTTTTAACCAGCGGTCCAAACAAGTTTGTGTCTCGAAAACTGAGCAGTCTATCAATTCAAATTTGAAATCTGCTGATGTCCCTAGGGTTGGGCCCAAAAAACCTAAGACAACCTTGGGCCAACTTAAAGCAAAGGCCTAATTGCAGCAGAAGACTCCAGACCAAGTTTATGTTTTTCAGAATGAGCAGCCTATTGATTCAAATCTCAAATCAGCTGAGGACCCTAGGGTTGGGCCTAAAAATTCTAAGACAACTTTGGGCCAACTTAAGGCAAAGGCCCAGTTGCAGCAAAAGACTTCAGACCATCTTTATTATTCAAGGAGGAAAAAGGGGAACTTGCATCTCAATAAAAAGAAGGAGATATTAAAGGAGTGGAAGACTATTAGGCCAGCCCAAGCCCAATCTATAGTGGCAGAGACACAAAAACTTTTCGAACGACAGTCGAATGCTATGTTGTCTCAAAAGCCATTGTTGGCTCCCCTAACGCAAACTGATTCTCTTGATGAGTGGGAGGGAGACGCAGACGACGAAGCCGAATGCATGCGACCTCTATCTCTTCTCTCTCTTCCTCCTATCCACTCTGTTTTCTCTATTGGGTATTCTCAAGATTCAGGTTTCTCTTCCCCAATTAGTAGCGACACTTTGTCACTACCCTGGTCTGGTGACAGCTTGGTGGAACAAGTTATTTCACACCCAACAGTTATCGAAACCTCCCATTGGACCAAGATGGTGATGACTAAAGCTTGTAAAGCCTTTGGGGTCAATTCAGTGGGGTTTGAGCACGAAATCTTCGATATGATACTGCGAATGGAACAAAAGAGGAAGTTATAGTTGCAGAAATCAAAGGGGAAAGAGCAACAGAAGAAAAGATCAAAGGAAAAGGGTGAGATTGTGGCCAAGAAGTTGCAGTGCACAATTAATTATGAGAATGGAGAAGGGTCAAGTAGGGGCAGGTTCCACAAGGCTTTCTCGGAATGAAAGCAAAAATTATCAGTTGGAATATAAGGGGGCTTAATGATATAAGCAAAAGAAGCACCATCAAGCTACTTATTCAAAAATGGAAGCCTGACATCTTGTGTTTACAGGAAACAAAAACAGAGTGTTGTTCTGTGGCAATAGCAAGACATATTTGGGGATCAAGATGGGTCGAATGGGTTGAATTGAAAGCAAGTGGTACCAGGGGTGGCATTATTATTTTGTGGGACAAAAGACAATGGAAATGCTTAGACTCTTACCAAGGGCGGCATACTCTTTCGGCCATGTGGGAGGGTTTGCAGGTGGACTTCAGATTCTGTTTCTCTGGGGTGTATGGACCTCACTCAACTCCAGAAAGGTTTGACCTATGGGATGAGTTGGCTGCTGTCAGAGGCATTTGGGATGGATGTTGGGTCATAGGTGGTGACTTTAATGTATGTAGATATGAACATGAGAGGTACAATTGTATAAGGAGATCCCAGGACATGAAAGACTTCTCTGAATTTATTCAAGACATGGGTCTTATTGATCTCCCCTTGCATGGTGCAACTTATACATGGACAAGGGGAGAGGATTTTCTGCAGGCTTCCAGAATTGATAGGTTCTTAATTTCCGCTGAATAGAATGAATTCTTTGGAGTTGTGAAGCAGGTGGCCCTGCCAAGGGTTCTCTCCGACCACAGTCCCTTAGCCCTAGAGAGTGGCGATTGGACTTCTGATCCTTCCTACTTCAAATTCGAGAACATGTGGCTGCAGCATGAAGGTTTTCATGAGATGGTCAAAAATTGGTGGCAAGGTTATATAGTAAATGGCTCTCCAGACTTTATACTCTCCCAGAAATTAAAATTTTTGAAGAAAGACCTTGTTACTTGGAACAAGGAGGTCTTTGGTAAGCTAAATTCCAGAATCAGTAAAGCCATGGATGATCTTCTGCTGACAGAACAAGCAACTGAAGGAAGGGTTCGGTCTCAAGTTGAAAAGAACAAAATATTGCAATTACAACTAGAGATTCAACAATTAGCAAAGGCAGAGGAAACCTCTTGGAGACAAAAATCGCGGTGTCTATGGTTAAAAGAGGGGGATAGGAATACAAAATATTTTCAAAGAATAGCCAACTCCCACAGGAGATACAACCACATTGACAGATTGCAGGTAGGAGATGACCTCATTGAAGGAAAAGAGCAGGTGAAAGAGGTAATTCTTGACTTCTACCAAGAGTTATACTCTGAAAACGAATCATGGAGGCCTACTGCTTCTTTTGAGGGCCTGGGCAGTTTGAGTTCTGAAGAGAAGAATGCTTTGGAGCAGGCCTTTGAAGAAGAAGAAATATTGAATGCAATCAACTCATGTGCCCCAGACAAAAGTCCAGGGCCAGATGGCTTCTCTATGGGGTTTTATCAGAAGTGCTGGGGAATTATCAAGCAAGATATTTTGGGTGCGCTCAATCACTTTCACAACAATTGCCACATGGTGAAATCTTTTAATGCCTCTTTTATTGCACTTGTCCCTAAAAAGAAAGGTGTGATAGAACTTAAGGATTTTAGGCCTATCAGTCTTATTGGTAGTGTGTATAAAATTTTGGCCAAAGTGCTCTCAGAAAGGCTAAAGAAGGTGATTGGGAATCTAGTCTCTGGTTTTCAGAATGCTTTTGTTCAGGGAAGGCAAATCACTGATGCAACACTTATTGCCAATGAAGTTCTAGATTGGAAGCAGAAAAGTGGTACTCCAGGACTGCTTTTTAAACTTGATGTTGAGAAGGCGTTTGATAAATTGAGTTGGTCCTTCCTTATTTCAATCCTAAGGCAAATGGGATTTGGAGAGAGATGGATTCGGTGGATCAAGTATAGCTTCTCCACCATAAAGTATTCTGTACTAGTGAATAGAAGTCCTGTGGGTTTTTTCTCTCCCGGTAGAGGCATCAGACAAGGGGATCCCTTATCACCCTTCCTTTTTATTCTGGCTATGGAGGGTTTGAGTAGGATGTTGGAGAAGGCTAAACAACTTCAATGGATAGAAGGCTTTGAGGTGGGCAATGGTTATGGTCCACCAGTCTCGATCTCACATCTTTTATTTGCTGATGACACCTTGGTTTTCTGTGGAGCTAAGAAATCTCAAGTGCAATATCTTAGCCTCACCCTTATGATCTTTGAAGCATTGTCAGGTCTCCACATCAACATGTCCAAGAGCACTATATACCCTGTAAATGAGGTCCCTGATCTGGAAGATATGGCAGCTATCATGTGTTGCGCTACTGGCTCCTTTCCCACCACTTACTTGGGTATGCCTTTGGGTGCTATGAATAGATCATCTCAAGTTTGGAATGTGATTGTGGAAAAGTTTGAGAGAAGGTTAGCCTCCTGGCAACAACAATACCTCTCTCTAGGGGGGAGATTAACACTCATCAATAGTGTATTGGACAACATTCCCACCTATTTTATGTCCTTACTCCTTATGCCAGCTAAGGTGAAACAGCGACTTGACAAAATCAGGAGAGACTTTCTCTGGGAAGACAACAACAAGGACCACAAAATTCACCTTGTTAAATGGGCCAAAGTCACTTTGCCAAAACAATATGGAGGATTGGGGATAAAAGACTTGGCCTTACATAACAAGTGTTTGCTATTGAAGTGGCACTGGAGATACAATCAAGAGGCGGCTGGCTTGTGGAAGGAAGTGATTCAAGCAAAGTATGGTAGTGATAGTTATTGGTGCTCTAATAAAGTCAGTACCTCTTATGGCACGGGGGTCTGGAGAGATATAAGGAAACTGTGGGAAAAATTCTTCAGTGATGCCTCACTTATGGTGGGAAATGGGGAACATATTCAGTTTTGGAAAGATATTTGGCTAGGAGACACTCCTCTAATGAGTGTTTTTCCAAGCATTTTCCAGATTGCATCTCATCCAGACTCAACCATCTCGCAGTACAGGGAAGACAATGTGTGGAATCTGATCCTAAGGAGAAATCTTAATGACTGGGAGTTGGAAGAGGTTTTTAGCCTTATGGCCACCATTCAGACTAGTGCAATCAACAGTCAACGCAGGGACAAACTTATCTGGAGACATAGCAGGGATGGATCCTACACAGTTAAAGCATGCTACCTTCAACAAAGCTCCAAGAAGACCGTAATTGATCAATGGCCATGGAAATTAATCTGGAGAACTAAGTTGCCACCTAAAGTTATTTGTTTCAGTTGGATTACTCTAAAAGACTCTTGCTTGACTCAGAATAATCTCATGAGGAGGAAATTCCAAATAGTCAACAGATGCTACATGTGCTTGTGCAACTCAGAATCTATTAATCACTTGTTCCTTCATTGCACAGTTGCAACAGGCCTATGGAACATGTTCTTCTCACTTTTTGGACTCACTTGGGTCATGCCAAGATCATTGAGAGAGGCTTTTGTGTGTTGGAGTTCTTGGAAAGTTGGGAAGTCCGTCAAGCATATCTGGTCTTTGGTTCCAGCCTGTATTTTGTGGTGCTTATGGATGGAGAGGAACAAAAGATGTTTTGATGGCACCCCAACTCCCATCTTTACCTTTAAAGCAAGATGTTTGATTACTCTTTTTGGTTGGGTTAATTTCTCTCCTGTACTTAGTGTCGATTCTTTCCTAGAATTTATCAGCTCCATAGATCTCTGCTGTTAGCTGTTTAGATAGCTTTTTTTGCCTTTTTGGGAGCTGATATTTCTTTCTTTTGTAATCTGTGCATCTGCTTGATGCTTTGTTAATGACATTCTTCTTACTTCATAAAAAAAAATAAAAAATGACATCATGTATGTGGAAGGGCATCTAAAACACTATTCATTAGAGTGAATCTGCCACCCAGAGACAAATATTGGTTTTTCCATCTGGAAAGTTTCTTCTCACACTTATCTAGAACCCCATTCCATATGTCTTTAGACTTGCTCTTTGCTCCCAATGCCATTCCAAGGTAGACAGTAGGTAATGTTCCTATTTCACCTCCCAGGATCTCAGAACATTAGTGGAAGTTCTGAGGATAATTGATGGGATACATCAAGTCTTTTCTTTGAGCCATTTGTTTCTTTTTAACCGCTCCATTGCTATCAGAAAAAGGAAAGGAGACAGAGGTTCTCCTTGCCTCAGTCCTCTGTGAGATTGAAAGAAACCTTCAAGTGAACCATTAATCAAGACTAAAAACTTGAATGCATTGATCCAGTTCACCCACTTACTTCCAAAACCCATTTTTCTTGAAGTTCTCAACAAGAATCTCCAATTCACATGGTCAAAAGCCTTTTTCTATGTCTAGTTTGCAAAGAATTATGCTTCCCCTTCCTAGAATCTGGAGTCTAGGCATTCATTTGCAATTAGGGCAATATCCCTAATTTGTCTTCGTTTGATGAGAACTCTTTGATGTGTGCCCACCAATTTATGCATCATCGCTGTTTTGAGCCATTCTGTTAGAAGCTTGAAAACAATCTCGGAGACACTGCCAATCAAAATGATAGGTCTATAGTCTCTGTGCTCCTTAACCCATCGGTGGCCCCATAAAGTGGACACTAATTTTCACTTAGACACTCCAACTAGACTTTGTTCATTTTAGACACCTCATGTCATGTCCCGCTGTGTCATTTCGACACTTTTTGCTGACATGACATAGTGAGTGATACACTCCTTACCGGAGCGTGGAGAGCTTATTTAACCTATTTTTATTTTATTTTTTCTTTTTCTTCCCCATTTTAGCCTCCATTTTCTAAAACTTAAACTCCTTCCATGGAGAAATAGATCTAATGGTGCTACAACACCAATAGATTTCAAGCTTAAACAACTTTTCTTATTTTGTTGCCATTCTTCCTCGAAATTTTTTGAAAAAAATCGAAATATATATATATTTTCTTAAAAGTTCTAGGAAATTCTTTTAAAAGGGAACTGTTTGTTTAGATTTGAAGAATTTAATTTTATTTGAAGTTATAAGTAAGACGAATTAGTTTTTGCAAAGAGATTGTGCTTTTGTAAAATGTTTTTTTTTTTCAAATAGTTATATTACTATGGAAGTATTTTGGAGAAAGACAATCTGGATTGGGGAGAGGTTGGGGTTCGGGGGGTGGGGGGTGGGAGGTGGTGGAGACGATGATTTGAGTGTGGGAGGGGTAGGGGGTTGTGGACTGTGAAGAAGACAATTTGGTGGGGGAGGGGTTGAGGATCGGGTGTGGGGGGTGGTGGAGAAGACAACAAAGGATGAGTTGTGCAAGTGGTTCATTTTTTAAAGATTATTTGGATAAAAATTGCCACGTGTCATTAAGTCATTGCATTCTTTTTATACTCAAAATTCATTATTTAAAAATTATTTTCAATATATATGCCACGTCTTTATTTAACTCGTCATGTTGACACGTCATCGTCGGTGTGTTACACACACCTTACACATTTGACTGATAATAAAAAAAGTGTCAAAATGACACACCGAAACATGACATGAGGTGTCTAAAATGAACAAAGCCTAGTTGAGGTGTCTAAGTGAAAGTTAGTGCCAACTTTAGGTGGCCACCAATGTGTTAGGCCTTTCTTTTAGGAATCAAAGCAATGCTGGTGGCATTAAGGCTTTTTAAAATTTTTTTTTTTTTTTGATGACAAAGGAAACCCGCAGCCGCTACCCTTTGGGTGCGCACAGGGTAAAACCCCCGCTCCTATACAATAGCTCGCAAACCACATAGGAGAGGTAGCCCACACTAGGCAAGCCCGGTGCGACGAGCTCAACCTAGAAGGCAAACCCCTTGCTTTCACTGGCAAGGGGTTTCGAACATAAGACCTCCAACATAGAAGTCCCAAACCCAAACCACTGGGCCACCCCGAAGGGTAAGGCTTTTTAAAAATAATTCTTGACTGTGAAAGTTCTGGATGGACATAATGTGTATTGATGACCTCCCAGCAGTGTATATGAAAACCCCTACTAAACCCATGTTGCTTCAATTTATTGGAACTACCTCTTCTGATTGTAGAACTTAGAAGTAAGATACTTCTCTCCCTTTGTCAATTCTTCATGTGGTATGTTCTTGTTAGGTAAAAGAGAAACTGAATAATAAAGACAAGGAGAGTAACATGAGGGTAGCAGTGAAATGGCCTGCAAAAGTTGTGTCAGACATAAGTGAAAAAACTGTTGGAGTGCCACATTGTTTGTGGGATGGGAACATGGACTAATCATATGGTCTTGGACAATCCTCCCCACTTGAGCTTAGCTTTTGGGGTTGAGTTGGCCCAAAGTCCATGTCTTTATCGTGATATGGGAGTTGGGCTCAAACCAATTCATTGTTCCATTCGGTGTTGCATCTCTTGTCTTATATTGTCCACGCTCCAAATCTGCAGTCCTAGCGTGCTGTGGATGTTGAGGCCCACATGGGTGGGATAAGGGAAATTTGGTCTCCTTGTATGGTCTTGGGCAATCCTTCACTCTTTTACCTTAGGCCTAAGTCAACCTCAAATTCTAGCTCAAGAGGAGAGGATTCCCCAAGACCATATAAGGAAGACCTAAGTTGCTCATACTCTTCACTTTTGGTGCCACACTCGTGTCGACACGACGTGGGTGTGGGATCCGTGTCCGATTTGGTCAACCAATTTTGGGTACTTTTATCAAACTCGATGGGGAAAGTGTGGACAATTTTGATGATTTTTGTAATCAATACAAAAGCTAAGGTGAAATTGAAGGAAATGGAATACCTTTTCTATAGAAATTTCTATGTCACTGCCTTTCCTTGGATCTCCTTCCATGATTCTTCTCAAGTTCTCCACATAATATCTCATAGTTTAGGTTTTATAGCTCTATTTTTAGATATTCTAATTATATTTAGGCGAATCCCCGCACCCGTATCCACACATGGATTCATATCCCTTGATCTTAAAAATTAGACCATGAAGGATCCGACCTTTAGATCCGCACCTGTATCGAACACCCACAATCGAGTCCGAGCAACTTAGAGGAAGACTAAATTTCCCTAATCTCAGTGGTGTGGACTCAACATACCCTCACATGCCTAGGACTGTTGTTCTGGAGCATGGTCAATACAAGATAGGGGGGCCAACATCAGATGAAATAATGAATTAGGTTGGCCATGGATCTGATATCATGATAAAGAAATGAACCTTAGGCCTAACTCAACACCAAAAGCTAGCTCATGAGGGGAGGATTGCCCAAGACCAAATTTCCTAAGCCCACCAATGTACGACTCAACAAAAGCACAGAAAAATTGGATTCTAATATCGTGGCTCTATTGCATTATAGATCTACCAGTGCAAGAAATATTGTTAATCTTGGATGAAAGAGAAGTGAGGGAATGCACTTTCTGCCGCACCTAATGAACTGGCAAAATATTAGTCTTGAAATGTTCTTGCCTAATTCTGTAAGATGCCCCTTTCTTGTTTCCCACATTATATTTTGTTGTGTGCCCTCTTAGATACTAGTTTAACAGCCACAAACCAAATTACCTTTTGAACATCAACATACTTTTTCTGTTTGGGCAGAAAAATTCTGCAAGTCAAAGCATCAGCTGAATGCCGATAGGCTGTCTGGTTTTCACTGTGATGTTGATGCAACTTGAAATTATTTTGTTACTGCTTTTGGCTATGAGTTGAATTCTCTGCTTACTTTTCTTTTGTTACTATTCAGGAGGCGTATCAAAGCCGGTACTTGACTTGGTAAATCCTCAAAAGAAGTAAGTTACCAAGAAACATAAAATAATTTCAGATTTCTTCAAATATCCCATGTTGTAGGGGCTTCAAAGAAAGCTTGTAGTTTAGGGTGGAATATTACTAACTTCTCACACAGTTTGCATTACTGTTATGTGTTGATATTGCATCCTTAGCAATTGACGTGCAACAAAAGATGTCCTGTTCAGGATTTAAACATTTTGTCTTTTCAGTTTCCTGCTTACTGATGGTTATTGAAATTTTCCTCTCAAACATAATGTTAGTAGCTTTTATTGTTTACCTGGAATCAGGGGGCTTGGGTGTTGGGGGAGGGGGACTCTGAACAAATATATTATGCAATTAAAGTTTTTGATTGCTTTTAATTTAAAAAACTTCTTGGATTGGTGTGTAGATGAAATGTTGTCTTTGACCTTTGCCTTCTATATCTGAAAATTAGTGGTTACTGCTTATGATGGTTCTATTATTTCATCCTCCTCTACTTTACACTATTATTGCCTTATTTGTGTTCCAACCATGTTCTCATATCTCAGAGGTCCGTGGGGGGCGCTTTCGCCAATTCCTGAAAATAATTGCGTGGCTGTTAATACTCAGGTATGTTATCCTCTCTATCTTTTTCTAAACCAGCCTAGCGGCTTCTTGATTGATGCTATAGGGTGAGAGGATAGAACTATAGGTAAGTCTGATTTCTGGTTATGCGTTAGCTGCTAGGAGGTAGATGTGAATCGTGACTTAGTAATCTTCTAATGTTAGATGCTTCTTAAATCTGAGAGGTAAAACCAGCTGTATCACTACAGATACTTCATTGTGAAGGAATGTCTTGGGTTCTTCACTAGATTATGATGTTCTTCTGAAACCTATCTGCTGTGCAGCAGTGAGGCAATAGTTTGTTTCATTTCATTTTTTACGAAGAAGAGAGCAGAGCATGGTAGTGGGGGAAGCTATCATTTCAAATCATACAATTTACTGAAGTGCTAAATATTGGATGAACTACAAAAGAACTTTATAGTAGTGGACAATGTATACTATACTCTTATTCATCTGTTTCTTTGATGCTCTGTGTGTGTTTGGGGGGTGGGGGTGGGGAAGGGGGGGTTTACAATCTCCTTTAGTACATCATCAACCTACTCCATTTGGAGTTGAGAATTGTGCATTTGATAATATAATACCAAATTTGGAGAAGGCTTTTGCAACAACCCTATGAGGTGGTAGGGAGAGAAGAATTAAGTAGTCATTTAGGCATTCATGCTGAGTGGACTTTGGGGTCTGGATGCCATAGTTGGAGCTGTTAGTTCAAAGCATGTGACTTAGCTAACTTTGTTTATACTTATGCGTTTAGCATTTATATCTCATGGATTCTTCTCTTGCTTCTCTCAAGTCCAGTTTCCTACCTCCACGTTGTCCTGTCTACATATGTTTATTTCATTTTTTGTGTTCTATTGTAGACCGGATCCATATTTGCTGCTTCTGGTGATTCTTGTGCATATTGCTGGGATGTGGTATGTATTTGTGCATTGTGCATGGTTGATTATGATATTATAGTATTTCTTAATTACTTCTTTCTTTTTGTTTCCACTAATGACTAGTCCCTACCTAATTCATTGCTTCTTCTTAAAAGGATTTTTTTTCTTTTTCCGAATAAAAGAAAAAAGAAATCTTCCAACTAAGACTTTTTTGGTGATAATGTGATTTAAATTATGGTGCTCAGGAGAAGAATGAAATAAAGATGGTTCTTAAAGGACATTCAGACTACTTGCATTGCATTGTTGCGCGAAATTCTCACAATCAGGTAAAAATTTCTGTTTGTCTCTCATGCATACACACTCTTTCTCTGTGGCTAGTCTTACCCATTTCCATTTTATGCACTTGTTAAGTACAACAGCACCCTTTTGTTTTTTAAATATAATATTTCTTGAAACTTCAATTGTACCTTGAATTTTGCCCAATTTTGCTTCTTTTTTTTTTTCTCTCACTCCCTCGGCAATTTTCAGGTTATAACTGGTTCAGAGGATGGGACAGCACGAATATGGGGTATATCTTTCATATTCCTTCTAATAATAGGAGCAGTGGTTATTCTTGCTCAAAAAAAAAGTAGGAGCTGTAGTTATAAAAAAAATTTGGAACACAAGGAATTTGCCTATTTTGCCTTCTATTGATAGCTTTGGGCTCTTCCTTACTTGGGAGTAACACATGATTTTCTCAATTTTGATCTATCTTTATGTGTTGATTATTGACTGCCATTTTATGAAATTGTCTTAGATTGCAGAACTGGTAAATGTATTCAAATAATTGATCCCCAGAAGGATAAGAAGTTGAAGGAGTTGTATCCATATGTCAGTTGCATAGCTCTTGATGCAAGCGAGAGTTGGCTGGTAAGAGTTCAGATGCCATTACCAAACTAACTTTATTGTCCATTTGCTACTGTACGAACTATAATAATTGTTGTTTGGTTAGAGCTGTCATACTGCAATTACTTTTGTTGCAATGGTCAGTGGGGGTTTGACCATGTAAACAGAATATTTTTCACTTTACTTGGAAAAGTCACATCTCAAAATACCCCTTAGACTGGCACCCGCTAACATCACCTGTCGAGCGAACCAATCATCCATTCACTTACCCAATCATATAAGCACTGAGAGCAATTACATGCAAGTCTGGACACATTAATAAAAATCAATAAATGGAGAATAATAATCCAACGAAATCCATAGTCAATCTAGTAATTCAAAGATCACTCATACTAGTTCTCTAGCCCTAATCAAACAATATGACTATGGAACATTTAATACTTAATAGAATGACATGCGTTTAACTGTCGGACATGCAAACCCAAGTAAATAAATAAATGACGTTAAATAAGGTAAGTTGAAACAACGGCCTCCACGAACAATGAAGCGGCTCACCTCAACAATAGAATCCACTCAACAAACTCTTTAGCCACTAGCCTCATCCATAACAATAATATGTCCATGCAGATAAGGAGTGAGTTATACATAATATAACCTAGGAAGTCTTTGACTCGCCACACCCTTCGGGGTGGCCCAGTGGTTTGTGCTTGGGACTTCCATGTTGGAGGTCTCAAGTTCGAAACCCCTTGCTTGCGAAAGCAAGGAGTTTGCCTTCTGGGTCGAGCTCGTCGCACCGGGCTTGCCTAGTGTGGGTTACCTCTTCTATGTGGTTTGCGAGCTATTGCATTCGAGCGGAGGTTTTACCCTGTGTGCACCCAAAGGGTAGCGGCTGCGGGTTTCCCTTGTCATTAAAAAAAAAGTCTTTGACTCACCACTAATACCCCTGGAATAAGTGTTAGAAAATACAAACACACCACGAGCACAAAATATTATGCACACGAATCATATCATAATAGAATATCCAACAAGTTCCAAACAATTGTTTATCAATAAACTATGTTTCTCAAAACAATTCAGACTAAAGACTTGTCATGAATTATAGTTAAAACAATTAATTAACACCATGAGTCCCCAATAGCATACACAATGCTCAGGGAAGCATACACAATGCCCCAGTAAAATCAAGAAGCATACACTATGCCCCAACCTCATGGCACAGCCATATCACATCACAAAACAATTTATAAAGAGAGTTTTCGTGTACTTGAAAATAAAGTATACGTGGCTGGCCTCAAAGACCGCTGACTCTGCCAAGCACACTCTCGTCCCAACATATATACCGGGCAGACAACATTTTTGAATCGGATTTGAAAGCAAGCACCCAAAGTGTGAAGTCTCACTTACCTTGGTAATGACACGTTCCCAACGTTGCAACACATAAAGCACCAACCAAACAACCTTCAAAGGTCTCAACTATGCAAAAACATTGATTAACTATATCAATTATGCTAGCGGGGGTTTTACCCTGTGCGCACCCAAAGGGTAGCGGCTGCGGGTTTCCCTTGTCATCAAAAAAAAATTTATGCTAGTCGAGGTCAAGTCTCAATATCCCTAGCTTGCAAGCTTAAAGCTAACTTAAACTCTCACATCTTAAACCATGAATTAAAGGGGGAAAATTATCAAAGTCCAACCTAATTATTCAATTATAATTTATATAAATTAATACCCATACTCCAAGAACATTAAGGGGTCGTTTGGATGTAGTAGAAAAAATAATTCATTCATTAGCTTTGGACTTTGTGTATTACTAATACCTTATTTGGTATTATGCTTCATATAACTAATACATGGGAAACCATGGTATTAGCAATGCAAGGGGGTTTAATGCATGCATTAGCATGAGTAACGACACAATTGCTCCTCAAAATCTTTTCCACATTTTTTCCACTATATTTGTGGGTATACTTGTAAACAATTTTTTTTTCTAGAAATATGCAATGCATGAAATAATCTCAGCATAGCTAATGCAAGCATAATTAATACACCATATATATCACTATTCTTATACACCCTACCAAACAACCCCCAAGTAAATACAGTATCTTTATAGCTAAAAGAATAGCATTCTAACAGTGGCTAAAAGAGACTGTTGAAAGTCGAAACCCTAACTAGATTTCTGGTGCAATTTTTGTACCCGGGCTCTCATTTGAGAATCCAAATTCCATTGCACTTTTTAAACTTAACAATATATAATTGCAGAATCAATCTCAATTAGCGACATTATCAAGCATTTTACTTCACTGCAACTCCACTGAAAAAGGTTGGGACTAGGTATTAAATTTTTACACTCAGTGAATAGTTATAAAAATACCTTCCATTGTCTTCTCATTGTTTCTACATGATTGGTTCATTGTTGAGCCATAATTAATTGCACTTCTTAGACAAGAGCATCAAGCAACATATATATAATTAATGCTAATGAGAGCATCACGACAACAAGAAATTTCAATACCTGGCTATGCAATCTCTACTGCACCAGCTTCCTGTCCTGCCCGTGAACTCCTTAAAACTCTTCTATGAGGTTGCTTCTTCCCGTTTAAAAAAACTAAGAGATCAGTTACCCTACTTTTTACTCCCTCAGTCGAAATGTGGCAGCAACAAGAATAAGAGAATGGGCTTGCCCACTCCTTTTAATTTAATAGCCCTAGTTAGAGTCAACTAAACAAGTAGAGTTGAAAACTTAGCCACTTATTTAGTCACTATCTTATATATAATAAAATTCTTTCCACTAGTTTAGTATTTGACCCAATAGCTATGAATAAAATTAATTCTCCACATCATATAAATAAACCAGGTTATTACTGACATACTGTAGTCTGTTTAGTTATAATAATCATGTCAATGATGACTGGTTTTGCTGAAGATGACAGTAAGATATGAATCTCCAACGCTTTACATACTAAAGTTATTTCTCTTTCCTTATAAAACAAAATAAGTTGGTATACATCTTTACTAGTCAAAGGAAAAAATAGCGAGGTGGGGTGGGGATGTGTGAACTACTTGCTGTCATTACATAGAGCATAACCTGTATTTGGCCTTGTAAAACTAAGTTTATGTTGAAATAACATGGTAACGAGAACAGCTTCATGCATTAGACGTAGAGCCTCGAGCCAGGTACTGTGTTGCTTGATTGCTAATGGACATCTGAGGTATTTGCCACTGTTGTGATGCCCCTAATCGCAAAGGACGAACAAGGGTCCATATGAGTACCTGCTATACAAATGGCTTGTGCTAATCAGATGACCCGTTATACATAAGACAATAGATAGATGCTATACATAAGGTGTGCTGGCCAATTGGCCACACTAATATAGTCGGCAACTGAAACTATAATTACTCATGACAACTTTAAATGGTCTACGAAGCCTATTAATGGAATCTATAACCATATAATGACAGATCACCGGGACAGGGCCGCCACATACCTAACTGTGACTATAAGTATGACTTAATGGTATTCGATATCTCTTGGCTCCAGATAAGAAATGGACCTTACCAACTGCTTCGCTAAATATGCAACAGCCTACCCAAACTTCATGTTGATGCATGTTTTGCATCTGACCATGCAATCTGTGTTTCAAGTCATCTCCTGGTTTGTTTCAAGTTGTTTCTTTTTTTCATTTTCTTTTGCCTGGTTTATTGTTGCTTCACACCTTTGAGGTTTAAATCAGAGAAATGAATATGCTCATCGACTTTTCATGCGTAAAAGTAACTTTCCCACATCAAGTATATTAATTATGGCCACTCTGTTTGACTTCACAGGCTTGTGGAAGTGGCCGGTCTTTATCTGTTTGGAATCTTCCAGCTAGTGAATGTGTTTCAGGTATCACGACAAGTGCTGCTACCCAGGATGTCTCATTTGATGATAATCAAGTGAGTTCTTTGACTTACATCAAATTCCAAGTAGTTTTGATGTTTCCTGTGTCTGTTCAAAGAGAGTTACAATTATCCTTTCTTTAAATCCCCCTTTTCCGATGGTTCCACTAATAAACTGTGTTGGTTGGCTGCAAGCAGTACTATAGGTCTTGTTAGATCAAATACAAAGTTGTCTGATCATTTCATCTAAAAGCTTAAGTGGTTAGAGAGAACATACTTTTATTTACTTAATTTGTATCTCCAACAGAAGCAGATCTAGGAGGAGGTGAGGGTGTTCACCCGAACCCCCTCAGCAAAAAATTATAGTGTATATGTAATGTAATTTTAAAAATTGTGTATTTATATAGATTTTGAATCCCCTGAATACAAAAGTAGAGGTTGACTTAGTGGTTTAGGGGTTCAAAATTCACCTTGAGGTTCCAAGTTCAAATCCTAGGTACTACACTTTTATTTTTTGAACCCCCTTAGTGAAAATCTTGTCACTAATCTCCAAGACGTCTACTTAAGTGTGCACTTAATACTTTTTCATGAGCCAAAACGTGGATATTTTTTTAATAATTGCCGACTATGAGATACAAACCCTGGAGCTCTATTATGATATCATGATAAGAATATGAACCTTGAATCTAACTCTAACTCACACCTGGAAGCTAGCTCATAAGGTGGGGATTGCCCATGATCATAGAAGGAGATCAAATTCCCATCCCACAACTGATGTAGGACAAACTCAATACCCCTGCACACCCAAGTCTTCCGTTGGAGCGTGAACAATATAATATTAGAGCCAAACATCGAGTAAATCACAAATTGGGATGAGCCTCATGAGCTAAAAGTTTATTTCCAATAACATGAATAATAGCTCTAATACCATGTTAAAGTTGTGTGACCATCTCATCTAAAAGTTTGAGTTGTTAGAAAGATCGTATTATTATTTACTTTATTTATATCTCCAACAAAGCTATTCATTATTTGATCTCCCCTATCTTCTTGTATAACATCTAAGAGTAGATAGCTGTAGCTAAATAGATTTCATTCTTAGTATTTGAACAAATCTAGTAATCACCGAGACTAATTAAAAGTGTGGGGCAAAATTCTCTCAGACACTTTTTTCGAGGTTGTCAATTTTAGTCCTTTTTGCAATTTTCACTCTCCAGGGGAGAAATTCTTCTCCGTCTGCGCTGGTCGGAGTTTTCAATAGATATGGGGGAAGATAGGATTTTTATAATGCAGGGTTTAAATCCTATGACATTATTAGGATTTAGGAGATATTTAGATTCAGAAGTATGGTTCGACTGGATTGAGCGCAACAGATAATTAATGAGACAAGTCACTATTAGCATTAATGTCGTGGTTGGTGTTCGTCTTCAATGTAGCTACAAAAGAAAAGAGGAAGACAATAAAGAGATAGAACATGAAGGACCACTTTTCAGAGTTCTTTTGTACTCTGAAATATAATGAAGCTGGTAGATACATAAGCTTCACAACCATTCAAGGGGGAAGGAAATCTATCATTATTACATCAGAGGGTCCTCTTAAAGAGGGTTAGGCAAATATTGCCCAAATATTTACTAATTTTATCAATGATACAAACCGAGTGAAGAACCCTATTCCTAGCAGAAATAGACAAATAGAAACGTCCTACAAGGAGGCTTTCAGAAACAATAGATGGATGACGGAGGAGACGAAAACAACACACATAACAACAAGGACATAATCAGATCTGTTGAGTCGATGCCTAGTTGGAAAATTCCAGTTGCCGCCAAAAGAGACGCCAACTCTGAGTGATGTGAGGAAATGGGCATGTAACTCATGGAAGTCAACTTTTGGAGTTAATGTCTTCAACATGAATGACTCTCAGTATCTCTTTGAATTCCCCACAAGGAAAGCCGCAGAACATACTTGGCCAAAGAAAAAGCTGAATCTCCAATGGTGGAATCCTACCGTTGGATGTTGGCCAGAGGAGATCAACAGGGATTTGGTCTGGGTCAGATTGCTGGGTTTACCATTGAATTTCTGGTTACAAAAGATATTTGAAGAGATAGGTAACTGTTGTGGTGGATTCATTGAAATAGAGGAGGAGACAACTTTGAGAAATCATCTTCACTAGGCTCGAATCAAAGTGAAGGGGGAAGGGGGATGGAAATGAGCTTCCTAAAAAGGTTGAAGTGGAAACTGAAGGTCTCATCTATACAATTCCGGTGTGGGTGGAAGCTCCGGTCAGTGTGAAATCAGAAAGAAGAAGAAGTGGGGGAGCCTTTGAATTATCCACAGGATAATAGTACAATGCCAACTTTTTTTGATAGAGATATGAAGGCTGACACCTGGGTGAAGTTGACAGGGCATGTGGGCACATTAGTCGATGGGGGAAAGTTTAGGTCAAAGGCACATGGGTGCCAAGTAACAGAGAGGGGCCTTTTAGAGATAATCTTGGACCTTTTACTCAGCCGCAAAACTTGGGCCCAATTTTAAGCCCAACAAAAGCAGACCCAAATAATTCAGACATTTCCCAATTTCTCTGAGAGTGAAGCCAAAACTATAGACCCAGTCACAATTGAAATCCAAGCAACCACACTTAGAGAAAGAAGAACAATATTGCACATTCAGTCATCTACAATAACTCAAGCCGGGAAGAAGTGAGTGATGTACGAGGGTGAGGAAGAACACACAAAGATTCAAGAAGATCAATTCAACATTTGTATGACTAATACAACAGTGCCAGGAAATAAATCAACTGAAATCGTGCATTTAAAGGAAAGCTTAAAGTAGACAAAGAGGAATCTAAGGCCTTGCAACTGAAGGAACCGGATGAAGCAGCAACTGGATCGAGACACCAAAACTTCAGAATGGATTCAACAACACTCATCAAACTAAGCACAAAATTGGGTGTAGATCTTAAAGGGTGTAGAATTATTTATGAAGATAGACAATAACAATCGGATGAACAAGGGGGAGCAAGCCATTGTAAAAAAGAAGGGGGTGAATGAAATGAAAGGGTCAGAACTTGATGCCAAATTCTATAGTTATGGCTCAAGAAGTAGGGGGAATACCTGGCAATAAAAGTTCAATGCAATTGGAAAGAGTGCCTTGGAATGTTAGGGGGCTATATATTGGCAGAAAGAGAAGGCTAATCAGAAACCGTCTACATACATAGAAAGCTGATGCAGTGTCTCCAGGAACCAAAGCTCATGGGGGATACCTCAAAGATATTGAAGGAAGTTAGGGGGGACAATTGGGTTAGCCATGCCCAATTGGAAGCTAGTGGGACTAGGAGCGACATTGTTATAATATGGGACAAAGGGAATGGGAGATTAATTATAATGTGAACTACTTTACTAGGGTTCTAGTTAAAGAAGTGTTATTGACACATGAGAATTTGAATCAGAGAGATGCGGGGAACAGGAGGAGACAATCAACCATCTTTTTATACATTGTATGTGGACAAACCAGTTGCGGAAGATACTCATTTATCTGAGGAGGACTAAATGGGTGAGGTCAGGGAACATAAAGGGATTGCTAAACTGCTGGAACACGGATGTCAATGCAGCCAAAAAGGAAGGAAGATGGAAGATTGTCCATGCATGCATTTCGTCGACAATGTGGAAAGAAGGGAATAAGAGATGTTTTGAAGACAAGTAGAGCAACTTGCAAGAGTTCAAAATGATATGCTTAGCTCTAATTTATTTTTGGTGTAAACAAAAATAAATAGCTCAAATAGATTATATTTTTGATGTTTTAGACTATTCATAGGAACGACATATAGATGTTCAAGCTGTAAGTTGTACTTTTGAAGGGGCACTACATACTTTGATGTAGTATATCTGTGGACAGATAGATTAATTGTTGCCATTCTAAAAAAATAGATTTCATTCTTACAAGAAGTGGCACCTCCATATGTAAAGACTGCAATGTTTATAATGGGAAACCATGACCACAACTAGTTTTGACTGTAAAGCGAAAGAGTGAGGAACAAAGAAAAGTTTTGTGGAATTGATAAATCAATGGTGCACACAAAATTATACAAACCAAATTACATTTAAGAACATAGTACAGAAGGAGGGAGCGAGATCGGGAACATGAACTTAAAAGCATAAACAAATACTTATGGGCGTGTTTGCTATGAAGAAAAATGTTTCCAATGAAAAATATTTTTGTGGAAAATAAGTGGTTTTCTGACTTATTTTTTAGTGTATGGTAAGTAAGCAAAAAATATTGTCCCAAGAGCATTTATATGTAATCTAGGAAAATATTATGGGGTGGGGTGGGGTAGTTGGGGTCAGGGTGGCAGGGGTAGGGTGGTCAAGTGGTGCAAGTTAGGGGTATTAGGGTATGGACTGTGGAGAGCAGAGTATGAACTTGGAATGCCACGTATGGAACTTGTTTCCCTTACTCCATTCCACGTATGGAACTTGTTTCCCTTACTCCCATTGGGGAAGTCATTTTCCTTGTTTTAAAAAATCTTTTATTCCTAAAAAAAGATTTTTCGGACATTTTGACCCCAAACAGACGATTGGAATAACACTTTTCCATACCAAACACACCAATAGTGGAAAGTAATGACAATTGCATTAGAAAATTAACATGTGAAGTTAGTTATGTCTCACAACCTAAGACCTCAACTACAAGGATTGTGGAAGGACATTGAAATAGGGAACTTAACATTTTTTTCAAGAATGGTAAGAAGAGCTTAGTTGTTCGGGTGTGGGCGTTTGATATGGGTGCAGACCTAGAGGTCAAATCCTTCATGATTTAGATTTTAAGATTTAGGGGTATAAATCCTGATACAGATGTAGGGTTCGACTAAAAATAATTCAATTTTAAAAAAAATAGATTTATAAAAATATGCCTTAATTATAGTGGACTATTTGGAAGGAAAGGAATGCACGAAATTTTGAGAGCAAGTTTGGGTTTATTATTATTATTAAGTACAAATGCATTTCTTATTGTTTTTTCCTATTGCAAATGATATAGAGGTCATGATGGACTTCTTGAGGTCATTCGTGATGTTTACCTGTGACTATATTTAAAGCACTTTGTGCTTACTGAGCTTTTAATACAAATATCTTTTAATGATAAAGAACATATGCCTTAATTATGATATTACCTTAAACTTTTGTTTTGATTTTAGAAATCATTGTATCTTTCTTGGATTTCTCTATCGATTTGGTCAAAGTACCAAAAATCAATTGACCATATTCCTTATTAATGGTATCTTGAATATTTTTTCTACACTGAGATCTAATTCTTTTCCTTTTATTTGTTCAAAATCTAGAAATTCAATATTCAGATTAATGATAAATCAGGAATACTTAGAATATTGGCAACAAACTATAATAGATATTACATTATTAAGTAATTTAATAAAAGAAAATATAGAAACATTCCAACAAACTCACGACATACAATACATAGAATATATATTGGAAAATATAAAAGAAATCATAAGATTAATACCTTTAGAAAAAATGTATTATGAACGAATTAACTTATAAAATAGGGACCCCCCCCCCCCAAAAAAAATAAAATAAAATTGGTATCAGAGCTAAGTGTGATTAAAATTACATATGGATAATAAAGAAAATCATAAGTACGAATTAATTAGAATAGTAATAATAAAACGACAAGAATTAAAACATAAACAAGAAAGGCTTCAATACAATATATATGCAGGAGTAGATAAAAAATCTTTACTAGCCAAAGAAAGGTAATATTTAAACTACAACTAGAAATACAAAAAATAGAATATAAATTGAAACACAATTTAAAATGAATAAGGAAGAATTTGCTATAGAAGAAAAAACCTACGAAAATCCAGAAGGATTAAAAATAAAAATAATATTTTCAAACTTAGGAAGAAGGTATAAAAAAATAGGCGAAAATTTATATTTAATGATAGAAAAAGAGACAGTAAGATTAGAAGATAGTTTAACTGCAATGGTACGAATAACTAGAGAAAATGAAGAAATAGATAGGAAAAAAGAAATAGATACGATAAAACAATAAGCAAAATTAGAAATACAGCAGATTGAAGAAGTAAAAAATGATAAAATAATAGCCTTAGAAAAAGAATTAACTATGCTTAAAGAATTATATGCGGCCAAACAAAATGAAAAAGAAATAGAAACATAATTAAAAATAGAGATAGAAAAATTTAAGGAAAAATTAAATCCAGATATAAGAGTTGATAATATATTGATATAGATGAAAATTGCTCAGAACAAGGCTCAGATATAAGTGAAACATATACGGAAATATTAGAAAAAATAGGAGAAACCGAAATAATTAATAACACAATAGAAATAAATACGGAAGAAATAAAAAATAAAGCAAGTACAAGCACATCAGAAGTAAAAAATCCAAAAACACTAAGTCCTAATTATTACACAGTTAGTTATGAAGAATCTGACATATATGATAGTTTGTGGAATAAAAGATTAAACAAAAAATGGACACCATCTACAACATCCCGAAATAATAGTTTTTTAGATTTAGATTGTGTAACGGATATAAACAAAACAATACACTATGGGTAGGATACATATCGAAACAACTAATAGATAACAAGATTGAAATGACAGAAGTACCAGGATATATAGAAAGAACACTTATAGGAACAGTAAAATTATGGTTATAAAATTTAGCAGAAGAAAGTATAAAAACATTAAGAAATAATAAGAAAATAGATGGAGAAATTGCAACTACACCAATTGAGATATTAAATAAATATGAAATAGCTATAAGAAATGAATTCAGTAGTACAACTACAGAAGTAGAGGAACAAAATAAAGAGAAACAGTTAAATAGGAATTTAATGTTAAAGTTAGCTATATGTAATAAGTGTTACATAGACGAATATACATGTGTATTTAGAGATTATTATTATAAAGGAACATATAATACAGAAGAGGCAAAAGAAATAAGAAAATTATATTTTACAAAATTACCAAAACTATTTAGTTCTAAAATAATAAAAGACTGGAACGAAGCAGGTTTACAAGATACACTTGGAGCAAGAATAAGATATTTACAAAAATGGTATTCAGAAATATGTGAGAAATATAGAGAAGAGATAAAAATGGAAAAAACAATAATTAAAAACCTAGCATGTTGCAAAGATAAGATAGCACCTCAATTTGGATGTAATGATAATTATTATAAAAAGAAATACAGAAAACCAGGGAAATATAAAAAATATAAATCTCAATATAAGTATAAAAGACCAAGAAGAAGATATTATATAAAAAATACTAAAGCAAAAAGACCTTTTAGACCAAAGAAAAAGATAACAGAATATACATGTTATAATTGCGGAAAACTAGGACATATCGCTAAAGATTGTAAATTACCTAGGAATCCAAAAGAAAAAACAAATATCTGTAATAATAATTAATGAAGAAACATATACACAAGTAGATTATATAGATTATGAACCAGAAAGTGATGATAGTATATATGAATTTGAACTTGATGAACTTGCAACCGAACTATCTGAAAATGAAAAAGAAGAAAAAAAAGATAACTGAAAAAGACGTACAAATAATAAATAAAGAAGAATATACAAATGAAGAATCTACAGAACAAAAAGTAATATTTGACATCAATATATTTGAACAAATAAAAGGAAAAGAATTAGATCTCAGTGTAGAAAAAATATTCAAGATACCATTAATAAGGAATATATTTAAAAAACAAAAAGAGGAATATTATGTAGTAAGTCAAAAAGAACATATAATAGATTGTAAATATACCAAAGGAAAAGCAAGAATACCTATAATAAACAAACGAATAATAAATAAAGAAATACAAGCAATTAAAGCTAAAGACCCCATAAAATACGTACACTTAGGCGGAACAGAGATATTAATAAAAGCTTGTTTCAGAGAAGGAATAGATACACCAATAGAAATATATTTGGCAGATGACAGAATAATAGAACCAATAGAAAAAAATATAATAAGCGCAGTAAAAGGAAATTTAATATACCAAAAATTTAAATTTATAATAAGTGCTAATTATTCAGTAGCAATAGAAGATAGGAACATAGATAAATCATTAGTATTATATTGGAAAATGTCAGGAATAGAGTTAGCCCCAGGAAGTAAAATATTTACAGCTCGCTGTAAAAATCTATATGTATTAACAACAAAACATAAGATACCAACAAAAAATAAGATTAATAAAATAAAAATAGAAAATCCTTTTGAGCAAATTGTTACTGTAATAGATAATAATGATTACAGTTACAAAGAAATAGATATAGAAGAAGATTTAGAAATAGTAAGTGACAGAATAAGTACATCAAAAAGAATAAAAAACATAGATAAAGATGTTGATACATCTCAACTCTCAAGAAAATCAGTAGAATATCAAATGATAAAAGAAATTGAACCATATCACTACTATATAACTGGAATAATAGAACAAAGAAAGCATATTATCATAATAAATACTGGACAGGAAGAAAATTATATATCAAGAGAACTAGTATCAGAAGAAGAAATAACTATTAAAGAACAGGTATGCCCAGAATTACCAAAAGAACTGTCATATATAGAAGAAACAGCCCAAAAAGAAGTTATAATAGGGGGAATAATTATATTAATAAAATTTAAAATATACCAAGGAGATAATATAACATTAGGAATAAAATGGTTGGAAGAAATGAAACCATATAACCTAGAAAATACACAATTAATTATAACTTATAAAAATAAAAAGGTTACAATAGAAAGGGTAATATGAAAATCTATATACTTGCGAAATTAATAGTAGAAAATTACTATAATAGATACTACACTCCAATGTTAGATACAGGAGCAGAAGCAAACATGTGTAAACATAATTGTCTACCAGACGAAAAATAGGAGAAACTAAAAACACCTATAGTTGTAACAGGATTTAATAATGAAGGAAGTATGATAACATATAAAACAAGAAATATAAAGTTACAAATATGAGATAAAATATTAATTATAGAATATATATATAGTTATGAATTTATAAATAAAGATATGCTTTTAGGAATGCCGTTTTTAGAAAAATTATACCCTCACATAATAACAAAAACACATTGGTGGTTTACCACACCATGTAAGCAAAAGATAGGAGCAAAAAGAGTAAATAATAAAAACAGAAAGCCTACACCATGGATTAAAGGGAGTGAAAAAATCACACAAAAATTAGAAAATATTAAAGAAAGTACCCACAATATAGAATTAATAATATTTTCAATAGATAAATTAAAAATAATTCAAGAAAAATTAGATATGTTATATAGTGAAGATCCCTTAAAAGGATGGGAAAAACACAAAACAAAGATAAAAATTGAACTAATTGATGAAAATAGTATAATAACCCAAAAACCATTAAAATATAATTTTGAGGATTTAAAAGAATTTAAAATGCATATAAAGGAATTATTAGAAAACAAATATAATCAAGAAAGTAATAGCAAACATACAAGTCCAGCATTCATAGTAAATAAACACAGCGAACAAAAAAAGAGGTAAAAGTCGGATGGTTATTGACTACAGGAATCTAAATGCAAAAACGAAAACATATAATTACCCTATACCAAACAAAGTATTAAAAGTGAGACAAATACAATGATACAATTATTTTAGCAAATTTGATTGTAAATTAGGATTTTATCGTCTAAAGTTAGAAGAAGAATCTAAAAAATTAACAGCTTTTACAGTACCACAAGAATTCTATGAATGGAACGTACTACCTTTTGGATATAAAAATGCACCAGGAAGATACCAACATTTCATGGACAATTATTTCAACCAATTAGAAAATTGTATAGTATACATAGATAATATATTGTTATATACACAAACAAAAGAAGATCATATACGATTATTAGAAAAAATTATACATATTATAACGCACTCAGGAATAAGTTTAAGTAAGAAAAAAGCAAAAATAATGAAAACTCAAATAGAATTTTTAGGAATACAAATAGATAAGAATGGTATAAAAATGCAAAATCACATAGTACAAAAAATAATAAATTCTGAAGAACAAATAGATACGAAAAAGAAGTTACAATCATTTTTGGGATTAGTAAACCAGGTAAGAGAATATATACCTAATTTAGCAGAAAATCTTAAACCTTTGCATAAAAAACTAAAGAAAGATGTAGAATATTATTTTGACAGGAAAGACCAAGACCAAATACAAAAAATAAAATTATTATGTAAGAAATTACTTAAATTATACTTTCCAGATGAAAACAAAAAATTTATATACATAGTAGAATCAGATGCAAGTGAAATAAGTTATGGAGGAGTACTAAAATATAGATATGATAAAGAAAAAATAGAACATCACTGTAGATATTACTCAGGGACATTTACAAATCCTGAAATAAAATGGGAAATAAATAGAAAAGAATTATATGCACTATATAAATGTTGATTAGGCTTTGAACCATATATCGTATATAATAAGTTTATTGTAAGAATAGATAATACGCAGGTAAAATGGTAGATCACAAGGAAGATACAAGATTCGGTAACAACTAAAGAAATACGGAGACTAGTATTAAATATACAGAATTTTACATTTTCAATAGAAGTAATAGGTACTAATAAAAATGTCATCGCAGATTACATCTCAAGACAAAGCTACACAGACGAATCTAGACAGAGAAAATATTATTGAAAAGATACTTAATACTATGACATTGCTTTGCACAAAAGTAGATAGCCTGGATAAAGAGCTACAACAAATGAAAAGTCAGCAGCATGACAATAAATATGCGGAGCTAAGTCAATCGGAAGACTTGAAAATTCCAGAGCTAGAAGGTGACGATGGGAAACACCGAAAAACTCAAACTAATAATTTGTTACATGCAGCTACAGGAAGTACCTCTGCAACAAAGGAAGAAAACAAAACTAGATATGTCAATACAAACATGAACAAAATATTTGAAAAATCATTTATACCAAAAACTCAAAAAGAACCATTATTCCTACCACCTCAGCTTAATACATATAAGGAAAGTCTAGGACAAAACAAAAAGACATATAATCAGAGCCTATATAGAAAATATTCACAAAATACAAACTTTCTTAAACCTAAATCCCAGATCCAAAAATGCAAAAAACCCTAATGAAGACTATATTACCCAAAACCTACAAGGATATAACAAATTGATTGCACAACCAGGAACCAACACTAATCTAGTAGGAACTTGCTATCACTATGGATTACTAAGTACCGTATATACCGTAACAGGAGACGAGATATCAACAATCCCAGAGCTACACAAAGCATTTATGCATTATAAGAGGATCACTAAAGGAACACTATTTTATATAAAATTTTATTCAGCACCAGCCGAAATATTGTATGACGAAATCAAACCTATTATACAAGTGATAAAAATTGGATTGATAAGAGAGATGATAATACCAGAAAAAAATAGAAAAGCAAGAGGAAATACAAAAGATAGAGATACCAGGATTCTATGCAAGAAAAAGAGTTATTGGGATAGCTACAATATTAAATGAATTATCAACTAATTATTTAAGTGGAAATTCAGTATGGAGTTATTACGCCAGAGAACAAACCATGATATATTCAAATTCTAGAGAAACCAGAGAAGCAGATATGGAAGAAATACGTCAGTGGATATTAAGTCTACTAAAACCTGAACAACAACCAACTACAAGAGCTATACGACGAAGTTTTATTTCACCAGAGATAATGGCAAATTATTGCAGAACTATTGGACACAAATACCCAGATGTTATGGTGAAGATAATGTAATTCCAGCTGTCAACCTAGAATAAAGAAGACCGGCAAGATAAAGAAACAAGATAAAAAGCAGCAAAAGAAAAGTTCTTTGTCCTATTATAAAAATAAAGTTAGTGGAGGACTTTATGTAAAGTAATAAGTAACGTGTATATATATTATTAGAAATGTAAAGTAACTATAGTTTATGTAAAGTAACTATAGTATAGATTAAAGTAACTATAGTTTATGTAAAGCAACTATAGTATAGATTAAAGTAACTATAGTAGAGTTACTTATAGTTGTATATATAGTAGAGCCAGAAGGCAACATAAGGCAAGACTTTCTCGACGGAAAGCAATGCCTCTTGTATACAAAATATTCTCTCAATAAAAATCTAAATTGCAAGCTAAGCTATGGATCAAAATATTGCAGATACTACACAGGTACATATATTCATGATTATGCATAGCTAAACCTATTAATTCCTGAATATCATAGCGTTGATAGAATAAGTTTATATTAGTTATTATATACTAGAATTATTATCAGATGTTTTCTAGTTTGTTAACATGAGGAAAGAAAGGAAAACTTCCAGACTATGCCATCCTAAAGTTGAAACTATAGGCATGAGAAGCCATGAGAGGAGTAAACGTAGTTGAGGCGCTGTTAGGAAGAAAGTACTTTTGAAAGTACGATGTTAACAATGATAGGAAAACATGTTGAAAATAATCTAGTTTATAGTAATCTAATATGAATAATATTCGTCAAGACTATGATATAAGAGAATTATATTAAAATTGTTATGTCTTATTTACATGATGAAATGATATTAGCATATAAAACATTAATCCTATACATACTTAATAATATAAAAGTAATGGATCTAAGAAAGATAATATGAGAAAAAATATTTGAAGAAGAAGAGGAAGAATTAATGAACCAGATATGGTATGAAATAGATGAGATAGATAGAATAAATAATGAAGTCTTAGAATTTAATTTAAGTGATCTAGAAATTCGATATTCAGATTAATGATAAATCAGGAATACTTAGAATATTGGCAACAAACTATAATAGATATTACATTATTTAGTAATTTAATAAAAGAAAATATAGAAACATTCCAACAAACTCACGACATACAATACATAGAATATATATTGGAAAATATAAAAGAAATCATAAGATTAATACCTTTAGAAAAAATGTATTATGAACGAATTAACTTATAAAATAGGGACCCCCCCCCCCCCCCAAAAAAAAAAAATTGGTACTAGAGAGGGTGAAACAAATGTACAACTAGCGCAATCAAGAAAGAAGAGGGTAAAACTTAAATTAGGTTAAATATGTTGAAGCGGTTTCCAATATATTTTGATATGAAATAGTGAGATCAAAAAAAGATGGAGAGGTTATTTTGATCAATTGAGGAGATTGACGAGGATGCCACGCATCATATTATAGAGCAGAGTAGATGAAATGGAGGCTCACATTTGATATTTTGTGTGATAAGAATGTGCCACCCATAATTAAAGGTACGTTCTATAGGGTGGTGGTTAGACTGACTATGTTATATGGTGTAGAGTGTTGGCCAATCTGAAACTCTCATGTTTAGAAGTGAGAGTGGCAGAGACGAGGATGTTGAGGTGGCTGTGTGACACATCAGGACAAATAAGATTAGGAATGAAAATATTGAGGATATGGGGGACAAGATACGTAAAGTGAGACTGAGATGGTTCAAGGAGATGTGTTGTTCAGATGCCCATTAAGTAGGTATGAGAGGTAGGTTGTAGTGGGCTTCAGAAGGGGTAGAGGTAGGCCAAAGAAGTATTCAAGTGAGATGATTAGGTAGGATATGGTGCATGTTCAACTCTGTACTAACATCAAGATCGTCACTATCATCAATATGGTAAGACTAATGGGGCACATGACAGGTGCACAATCTACTTTGCATGTTCCATCCTTCAGCTCTTCGCCTATCGGCTTATCTTAAGCAGTTACGTATCAAGACCTTCTACACAAATAGACGGTGACCAATAGTGAAGTAGTACCGTGATGGAAGGGTGAAAAGAAACACTTTTAGGGCTATGCCATCCTAAGGTGATGCTAAATGGATGTGAAATATCGATTGCTTATTGAACCCAGTGAATTGTGTTCAAATATATTTTCCCATATTATCCTTCTTAGATCCATTACTTTTATATTTTTAAATATGTATAGGATTAATGTTTTATATGCTAATAGCATTTCATCATGTAAATAAGACATAACAATTTTAATATAATTCCCTTATATCATAGTCTTGACGAATATTATTCATATTAGATTACTATAAACTAGATTATTTTCAACATGTTTTCCTGTCATTGTTAACATCGTACTTTCAAAAGTACTTTCTTCCTAACAGCGCCTCAACTACGTTTACTCCTCTCATGGCTTCTCATGCCTATAGTTTCAACTTTAGGATGGCATAGTCTGGAAGTTTTCCTTTCTTTTCTCATGTTAACAAACAAGAAAACATCTGATAATAATTCTAGTATATAATAACTAATATAAACTTATTCTATCAACGCTATGATATTCAGGAATTAATAGGTTTAGCTATGCATAATCATGAATATATGTACCTGTGTAGTATCTGCAATATTTTGATCCATAGCTTAGCTTGCAATTTAGATTTTTATTGAGAGAATATTTTGTATACAAGAGGCATTGCTTTCCGTCGAGAAAGTCTTGCCTTATGTTGCCTTCTGGCTCTACTATATATACAACTATAAGTAACTCTACTATAGTTACTTTAATCTATACTATAGTTGCTTTACATAAACTATAGTTACTTTAATCTATACTATAGTTACTTTACATAAACTATAGTTACTTTACATTTCTAATAATATATATACACGTTACTTATTACTTTACATAAAGTCTTCCACTAACTTTATTTTTATAATAGGACAAAGAACTTTTCTTTTGCTGCTTTTTATCTTGTTTCTTTATCTTGCCGGTCTTCTTTATTCTAGGTTGACAGCTGGAATTACATTATCTTCACCATAACATCTGGGTATTTGTGTCCAATAGTTCTGCAATAATTTGCCATTATCTCTGGTGAAATAAAACTTCGTCGTATAGCTCTTGTAGTTGGTTGTTGTTCAGGTTTTAGTAGACTTAATATCCACTGACGTATTTCTTCCATATCTGCTTCTCTGGTTTCTCTAGAATTTGAATATATCATGGTTTGTTCTCTGGCATAATAACTCCATACTGAATTTCCACTTAAATAATTAGTTGATAATTCATTTAATATTGTAGCTATCCCAATAACTCTTTTTCTTGCATAGAATCCTGGTATCTCTATCTTTTGTATTTCCTCTTGCTTTTCTATTTTTTCTGGTATTATCATCTCTCTTATCAATCAAATTTTTATCACTTGTATAATAGGTTTGATTTCGTCATACAATATTTCGGCTGGTGCTGAATAAAATTTTATATAAAATAGTGTTCCTTTAGTGATCCTCTTATAATGCATAAATGCTTTGTGTAGCTCTGGGATTGTTGATATCTCGTCTCCTGTTACGGTATATACGGTACTTAGTAATCCATAGTGATAGCAAGTTCCTACTAGATTAGTGTTGGTTCCTGGTTGTGCAATCAATTTGTTATATCCTTGTAGGTTTTGGGTAATATAGTCTTCATTAGGGTTTTTTGCATTTTTGGATCTGGGATTTAGGTTTAAGAAAGTTTGTATTTTGTGAATATTTTCTATATAGGCTCTGATTATGTCTTTTTGTTTTGTCCTAGACTTTCCTTATATGTATTAAGCTGAGGTGGTAGGAATAATGGTTCTTTTTGAGTTTTTGGTATAAATGATTTTTCAAATATTTTGTTCATGTTTGTATTGACATATCTAGTTTTGTTTTCTTCCTTTGTTGCAGAGGTACTTCCTGTAGCTGCATGTAACAAATTATTAGTTTGAGTTTTTCGGTGTTTCCCATCGTCACCTTCTAGCTCTGGAATTTTCAAGTCTTCCGATTGACTTAGCTCTGCATATTTATTGTCATGCTGCTGACTTTTCATTTGTTGTAGCTCTTTATCCAGGCTATCTACTTTTGTGCAAAGCAATGTCATAGTATTAAGTATCGTTTCAATAAGAAGTTGAAGGGGGTTCAACTTCTAATATATATACACTTAAAAAATAATTTTAGCCATGTATAAACATTATAAAGCGCTACTTGGCTTCGTCCCTGCGTACAATAGAATGCAAAGATGTCTTCCGGTGGGTAATAAAACAAAAAGGAATTCTTTTTTAAATACATCCTCTTTATAAAGGATATTTACAAAGAATCCATCACAAGTGAGAGAAAAGTGAGATGAGAAACTTCTCATAACCATGGGTTTATACTAAGGATCATCCTTGAGTGCCCGTACACATTTACCCAAATTATGGATGATCTAACAACTGATATACAAGATAGATTTTCTTGGTGTATGCAACAAGCAGATGTTAAATGATGAAACTAGTGCGGGGATCGACCAACAACATGAACTATGGAAAAATACTCTGAAGAGTTGGGGTTTTAAGATAAGTAGAAGTAGGAAAAAATATGTGTAGTACAAGTTCAGTTTGCATAATAATGAAATTGAGGTGAACCAGATGAAATTATGGTGCCAAAATCCAAACAATTCAGATATCTAGGTGAAGTCTTTTAAGAAATTGGCTTAACAGGTGAAGATGTTAATGCATAATACTAAAATGGAGATTCAACAAAGTTGAGGAGTTACTATGGGAGGAAGATGCTATACTTACGTTAGTCTGGTGTTCTCCAGAAGTTTTAGTTTGGTCAGATATTTGTAGATCAATATATGTGAGATTCAGAGAATTGAGGCTACTTTTGTCTCAAAGGACAATTAATGAAGTTATGGAATGAAAAGGACCAAAAATTGAGCAGAATGTGTACATACGATTCATATAATTGATCCCAACTAGTTTAGAACTGAAGTGTACTACTTGTTGAAGGAGGGTAAAGGTGCAACTCATCCCTCACCTTTGCATGGCCAGCTACCAACCAAAAGGTAAAGGGAAAAGAAAATAGACTTATCAAGAAAATACAAATTAAATTCCTTTAGGAAGGGGGTGGGGGAGAAGATAATAACAACAATTCTTCGGTGCACTAGAATTGTGTGAAAGAGAGTTGCATTGAAGTGGCAATATACGTATATATATGAGAACACTCTAGATAAGTAAAGCTATTGGTGACAGCTAAGAGCTTTGAGTATTTTGAAGTGGATGACTATCTCATCGAAAAACTTAAATTGTTAGAGAGAGCATACATTTCATTACTTAATTATATTATATCTCGGTGCAGTCCCTCACATGTGGGCTTGATTTTGTTTTATGACCCAAGCATCTGAATTATTATTTTTTTGATAGTGGGTGGCGGTGAGACTCAAACTCTAAACTTCTGTCTGCTCTGATACTATGTTGAAACGTGTGATCAATCTCATCTAAAAACTGAAGCTGAGTACACTCAATTTACTAAATTATATTTTATCTCACAAGCTCTAGTCTTCTAAATATGTCAACTCCTTGAACTATTTACACTTGTGTTGTTTGTCATGCCAGAATTATGGTATAATCTTTTGTGCTTAATTTATCCCTTTTGCATATATGCTGCCCTCTCTTTTTGTGCCTGTGGACTTAACAAGGTCAATCTAGTTGATTGCAGTCTTCAATCCACCATTCTAGTGGGAGTAACCAATTCCAGCAAATGCTTTTAGGATATTTCCAGTTCCTTTTTTCCTAAGGAGCTTTAATTTTCCTGTCAGGTTTTAGCAGTTGGAGCAGAGCCACTTCTTAGTCGCTTTGACCTGAATGGAGATATTATTTCACAGATACCATGTGCTCCTCAGTCGTTGTTTTCCATTTCTGCACATCCTTCAGGGGTAAGAGACTACTTTTATTTAGTTTGCTGATACCAAACACTTTATATTTAGTGTGATCTACTTTTTTTAGGTAGATTTGTAATTCTACTTTTCTTTTTTATATAAAAAACCAGAAATGCTATATACACCAAAACTGAAGTTGAATCGCCATTGTGGCAGGAAGGATATTACAATGTTTAATTATCGTTATTGGTTATCATAACTCAAACATAGTTCCACCTGTACATAACTTTCAGGTCACAGCAGTAGCTGGTTACGGAGGAATAGTGGATATTGTATCACAATTTGGTAGTCATTTGTGCACATTCCAGTGCAGAGGAGTTCAGAAGGGACTGCCAATGCAGCTTATTTAACTTTGGGACATTGTTAGATGAATCAGTCAAGACAGGAAAGAATTGCCTGCAAAGAAAGTTGTCAGTGAGATGTTATGGTTAAGGAAAACCAACTTTTTCTCTGAAAAAAACTTGGTCACCACTTACTTGCAGCAAGCTATATGAGTTTCACTTCAAAAAAATGAAATTTAGCCCTGTATCATCAGCTTGGGGAGGAATTACTACTAACAAATATTAGAGTTATTTTTAGTGAAGTGAGGTGTACATATGAATAGCTGATGAAAGTATCACTGTGTAGTAACTATTGCCAGCAAAAATGAAACAGTCTAAAATAAGTGTTGTTTTAAGGTTTTTAGGACACCCATTAAGATAAGAAAAATCATATATCTCATAAACTGTCATTTATATCTCAGTTTCCTAAAGCAACACTTTGGACCAAATTGGTGAAAATTAGATGACCATTTATTTTCTTCATATATTACTGTAAGAACATAGAACTAACATTAGAAGAGACTATTCGTCGAATTGGTGAATCTATACTTATGAGCTCATCAAGATTATCATATTGGTAGATAAATTTCTGGAATTTGGATATTGTAGGGAGACAAGAAATGAGCACTTCGAGTTTTGAGAATAGAGAAATTTTTGGTAGGGAGCATTTCCTCTTTTAACAGGTTTTTAACAGGTTTTACATAGTGCAAATTTTGATTAGTCGAGTCAGTGAGTTATAAACTCAGATGATTAAATAAAAAAGAAAGAGCTTGCACCCCTTTGCGGTGTAGAAACACCAGATTAAGGATGTGCTTAGACAAAAACATTGTTTAGGCATGATCACACTTGTATACATAAAATGTCAAGACAATCCCCCATT
This sequence comes from Solanum verrucosum, assembly GCF_900185275.1. Lineage (NCBI taxonomy): Eukaryota > Viridiplantae > Streptophyta > Magnoliopsida > Solanales > Solanaceae > Solanum > Solanum verrucosum. The sequence goes on from NW_026019908.1 coordinate 397,895, forward strand.
CTTTTCTTTTTTTTCAAATAAGTTATTTAAAATTTTAAAATAAACTTAGCACACTTAAAAATTAAGTGAAATAATAATTCTGTGTTTATAAATAATTTGTCGCTTGGGTTGTTGAATGGTGTAATAGTCTATTATGAATTTATTACTAGGGGTGGTACGTATATTTATTTTGGTTCAAAATTTTCATCTATTATGAATTTATAGCTAGGGGTGGTACGTATATTTGTTTTGGTTCAAAATTTTCATTTATCAAGTTAAACCAACTATTTTAAAAAAAATATGTAAATCAAATCAAATCAAATCAAATAAAGCGGTCTCGATTTTTCTTAGTTTTTTTTTAAAAAGTTGGTTTGACTTTTAAATATTTTTTTCGATAAGGTCTTCCAAATATGTAATTAGTTCTCCCCAAAGAAAAATTGTCCTAGTGAAATCAACAATTATAAGACGTTTAATACAAAATACGAGACGTGTTCTGACATTATGTTAAAATATGGTGTTAGCAAATATCATAGAAATTTATTGAACAAGTACTACTAATAAGAGAATGAAAATGAAGATTTGATTTAGGCTTTATTTGAGTTATTAATATGTATAAGCTATAGTTTTGATCATGGCCACAATCTTTATAGGAAAGAATTATTTTTTCTTTTGTCGTTGGATAGTTCATTGTTGCTTCCGAATGCACACATGAGGGTATGTGGTCGCTCAAGTAATATATGGCTCTAAAAGAGCCGGATTATCGAACCTAAAAGATTTATCGATTAACTATTTTACTAAATTATACTAGTCTAAATATTTATTCAAGAGTGCCAAAAGAATTCAATTTTTATTTGTAAACAAAAGAATGCAAGAATTAAATAATAAGATTAACTTACAATGATTGATGCAATTCCAGGGCTACAACATACTAAGAATTCATGCATCACATCTTTTTCATGGATTTCATAAGGTTATCAAATTATTGATTTACCGGGTTGTTATTATGATCATGATCTCTCGATCTCTAACCACCTACCCAAGTTGACCGTCTAACTACATCGTTGAGCGGAAATAGACAGACTCAAGTGTTGAACATTTATTTTTCATCTTGTATCGTAACCACGCACGATATTTGTGTGAGCGTCAACACTGAACACAAATCTAAACAAGTGGTATGCAATAAAGATCATACTTCTCTGTTCTATCTACCTATTCGTCATTCGAGTTAAAGAGTAGACAATGTATTTATTTTATTGGTGGTCTAGTATCAAAATACTAAATCAAGAATACAAGAATAATAATTTATTTAATAATCAAATTCATCCATAAAAGCAATGTTCAACAATCATTCATAGCTACAGCCACATAACAAAAGTCTTTAGTGAAACTGAAGGGGGGGAAGGGGGTGAATTAATAATTCCTTTAGTCGACTCACCTGCAGATTAATTTAACAGTATACGATAATAGTAAATGCAGTAAATAAAGGACTCACAGAATATTATGCTGGTCCGAAACACCAAAGTGGTGCCTACTTCCAGTCCCCTTAGGTTTAAGGCGCGTCCTTAAGATCTTGTTGAGAAATTGGGTGTTTACAAAGTAGTTCGACTTGGAGCCCTATCTCATATACAAATAAGATCTTTCTACTTTGACACAACCTCTACTTGTATAACTTACACTTTGATCTTTTTTTCTCTTTTCTTTTTCAGTTGTATACTTAAGAGAATACAAAGCTTTTATGAAAGACAACAAAAGACAATAATACAAGTTCAAGTGAAGTGCGTACTTCACAACTATGGCCAAAGGAGGTTTATATAGATAGGTGGGCTACTTGCTCTTGTAAGGAAAAACCCAAAGGTGTTTCTCTCAATCAGGGATATTGAGGGATTCCTTGATTGAAGTGATTTGCTGATTCACGTCCATATTAGATATGTACATGATCAGACCTTCCTTGATTGAGGTGATTTACTGATTCATGTCCATATTAGATATGTTCATGATCATTCCTTCCTTCTTGAGATGATCTTCTCCAATCTCGGCTTGATTTGAATCTCTTCCTTCTCGTGATAGCTTCCTTGATTCTTGGCAGGATTGTTGATGATTGTCCTTGCTTAATCAAACTGTTTCTGGGATTGAAGGTATCTTGAATTGATTTGTAATTCCTCTAATCGTGGCTTTCCTATCTTCCGTTGGATATCAGTTTGTACATGCTTGACTTATTTTCTTTTTGATTTTTTTTCCTACAAAGGGTACAAATATTTGTTAAGAGTCGTTTATCAAAAATCAACTGGTTTTATGAGGGTAACAATCTCCCCCTTTTTGATAATGACAATTAATTCACAATTTTATATAATGGAGCTTCCCTATTTTCCCTGGAGTGTGTGGTTGTAGATTCTAGTTTAATTTGTAGCCTCCCATGCCTTTATGGTTTGTTGTAGCTCCACCGTCTTTATGAAAATTGTGGGAACAAATCTCCCTCTTTGGCATAATCAAAAAGAAGAAAAATTAGGAAGACACAGGATAAGGCCAAACCAAGGTTGCAACAGATAATAACAGAGCAAGAGTCCTCAATAAGCAATCCAAAAGGCAGATAGAAGTAGGGACATGCCCTTTGTTGAAAGATAGTTCAAAAGTAGTAGTAGACAAAAACAAAAGATCCAAGGTTAGATATTCAACGATCACCCAAAAATTACTTGTGGGTGTTGATGATCTTTACACAATAGGAATTTTAGGAGCGTTCCACACTTTTAGAGAGACTGGAGTAAGAGGTCTGGACACTGACAACAAGTTCATTGTTTGAAGAGCTGACTCCACTTTTGAGAGAGTCAGCTTGTTGAATAAACTTGTTAACTGTGGAGATCCCTTCCTGTTTTATGCCAGTCATAGCAATACGTAACTTACCAACATCACAGCTCGTATCCTTTTGAAGGCGAAATACAATTTCAACCACATCATGAAGAGTCTCCAAACCACTTTCCACTGCTAGAATACGAGTTTTGAGTTCGTCATTGCCCTGCATCAGGAGGGCAGCCGAATTCGCAGAGATCTTTATGGGTTTGACACCTTCAACTCTTGCTTTAACAGAGTCCTTTTTCACCCATTTATTTTCCACCTGTGCATACCCCATACTAGAGAAAGTACGAGAATCATAAGTAGCATTAATGACAACATGTGTAAACATTGAGAGATCCACAAGACGATTTACCAGGATGCGTGAGCCAAGTAACTCATATGGCAAATTTGCAGAGGCATTAGGGTCTTCAACACTTTCCAACATGTGTTCTTTGAACCAAACTGCCTAGTTGATGCTGTATTTCTTGAGTAAACAGTAGAGAACAAACGTGTCTCGAGTAGAAATACTACTCAGAGATCCTTTCCTGGGAATAAGAGTAGTGGCTACAATATGTGCCAGAATACGATGTTAACAAAGAGACAAAGGCCCAAAATCAGATAAGTTAGAGTCTGGCTCAGTTACGACTCTCTTGGCACCTTCCAGAGAGACCTCAAAATCATCAGGCCAAGTTCCGTCCATATACGAAATTACGCTAGCAAACTTAGTACCAAACACATCTTCAAACAACAGTTCGTTGATAATTATATGATTTCCCATAATGAGGGTTTCCGCCTCACCATTGTCAGAAGAGATGTAGAGATTTGCGTAGAAGAGTCGAACAACTTCTTCAAAAAAATTCAAGACCACACAGACTAAACAACAAAGAGAGTTTTTGAGCCTTGAGAAACGAACTTACCGCACATTGAGAGTCCTTCAATAGACTGAGATTGATAACACAACCAGGAATGATAGGTCGAGTTTTGAAGCTGTCATACTTGATTTTATGTTCGATTCCGCAAAATCATTGCATGTCTTCAGGAGATAGAGATCCTGATGCATTAGGACGAGGTTTCTTTAGATTCTTCTTCTTGGAAGAGGAAGCTTTCCTTTTGACGGGAAAGGTAGGAGAAACGAGCGATTCATTAGAGGAATCGGAAGAGAGGAATAAGATGTTCACTTCATCGAAGCTTGAAGAAGTTGAGTTCTTGAGAGAGGCCATGGAGCGAGTTCTAGGCATTTTGGATGAGAGAACTAAACAAAGAGAGGAGACAAATAAGGAGAGGGGAGAAAATTGAAGGGTTTTAAAAAAGATAGAGAAGAGTCAGAAATGAAGGGGAGACGTCTAAAAGAAAGTGAAAAGACGGGGGTTATGGAGAAGAGGAAAGGGCGATACATGTAACAATTAAGGGCAGGAAGTCTGAAAAAGAAAATAATGTTAACACATAAAAGGAAAAAGTCACATTAATTAAATCAAGTAATACCAAGGCAATTTTGAAGAAAACGAAATCTTTCCTCAAGCAGAGGTTTTGTAAAAATGTCAGCTAACTGATTTTTTGAATCAATGAGTTCTAGAGAGAAATCCCCATTTTCAACATTATCTCTAATAAAATGATGCTTGATATCATTATGCTTAGCTTTAGAATGATTCACATTATTTAGAAAGACAAATGGCGCTGGTATTATCACAAAAGATAGGAACTGCTTCATAAGAGAGATAATAATCAAGTAATTGATGCATCATCCATAATAATTGAGTACCACAACTTTCCACTGCTAGATATTAAGACTCAGTAGTAGAGAGTGCAATAGAGTTTTAGTTTTTGTTGTGCCATGAGATCAAAGATTGTCCTAAAATTTGACAAGTTCCACTGGGACTTTTGCAATCAATTTGATCACCTGCAAAATCAGCGTCTGAGTATCCAATTAAATCAAAGTTAGAAGAGTGAGGATACCATAGCCCTAATTCAATAGTTTCAATCAAATAGTCAATAATTCTTTTTACTGTAGTGAGATGTGATTCCTTTGGAGCAGATTGAAAGCGTGCACACTTTCATACACTGTACATGATATTTGGTTGACTTGCGGTGAGATAGAGTAGTGATCCGACCATTCCACGATACATTTTCTCATCCACGTCTTGTAACACCCCAAAAATTTCTAAGTTAAGACCCAAACTATTCTTCATTTACATGTAGGGTCATATCGGGTGATTCTTAGATTGACCATATGTGTAAAGGTAAATTCTTTAGTGTGGGAATGATTTGGATATTAATTAAAGTCACTAGAAACTCCTAGCACAAACTTGAGTTGAAAGTTTCCTTACCGATTAAGTTTTGATGTAAGATTCTCTTTAGGTCAACTTCAAACGACTATGTCACTTAGAATATATAGAGTTACGTGGCTCATAACCTATCAAATTAAAGGTATTTGATCTGAGTTTTGAGTAAAAAGTTATGACCATATTAGTAACATGATACAGTGCAGTGACGAATTAGCCAACGAGAAAACTTTAAAAAGGATCGTCTTTGTATTTTTACCTCAAAGAAAACCCTAAACAAATTTCTTGACTAATTAAAAACCCAAAACAATCAGATGTTCATCTCTTAATCCATCATTCTCTTCTCTCTCAAACCCTTAGGCAAAACCCTAAGGAAAAATCAAAGTAAAAGACTCCATTCAAGATATTTTCAATCTTTTTCAAGAGATTTCAAGAAACTAATTCAAGAATCTCAAGAAAGGTTTTCTTTATTGTTTACCTTCAATCTAGGGTTTCAAGGCTTCTAATAAAGTTTTTATTCAATATTCTTCCAAAACCTTGTTCTTCCATATATATAAGGCTATCATAGTGTTGGACTGGTTCGTCCTCACGCCCTACATCTAGTTTCAAATGAGTAAAAGAGTAATCTAGGATTCTATCCCTAGATTTGAGTATTCTTGAGATGATTTGATTTTGAGTTCTTGAGTTTCAGATTCTTTTTGAAATTCTATTCCTAATTATGGAATTGCTATATGAAATGCAGTAAGATTCTTGAGTTGATTCGTTCATGTCTATATTTTAGCATAAACCCTATGAATTGAGTATTTATTTGAGATGAGTAGTATCATTGAGTATCGAGTTTCCATATTGCTATTAAGATCCATGAGTTGAGTCGTTCATGTCCATAATTCCATATGAACCCTATGAATTGACTTATAAATATTGAGAAGCTTTTTAAAGCCAACACTTGAGTTTTAAACTGAGTATTTGATGAATTAAAGATGAGTTTTAAGAAAGAGTTTCTAAAACATGATTCGTATGACAATTGAGTATGTCATCAATGTTTAAGCAGTATGGTATCTAGTTATGCCATCAATGTTTATGCAGTATGACTTGCCGAGTCATCAATGATTATATCACAATATGATGTTGATGTATTTTTGAGAAAGAGTTTTCAAGTATGAATTGAGTAAGAGTATAAGGGAACTAAGTATTCCCAAAGGTATCAATTTTTACATCGATAAAAGAGAAACTTTGATTTCTAAATGAGTTATGAGTTCAAAGATATTTCAACAGCAATTATCTCTTTTAGGAGGATAGTTTGAGCAATTATCTCAAACCAGAGGAAGAGCTTGTTTTTAAACATTTAGAATGAGTATATATTATTGGGAGTAGTATTGAGCACCAATATGGGGATGCGTTCAGACAACTCACATTCCTCATAAACAATGTATGCCAACATGGGTACAAGATCATACTTTTTAGATGAATCCTAAGTGCATTCAGGCAGAGCTTAATAATGGATCCACTTAGTTGAGGTATTCTATACCCCGACAAGGTATAGGACAGTTCTGGCAGTGTGGACGAGACGTTGTATCATCACGTAGCTCATAGTGATGATTGTCGGTTAGAAAATCTCCCAAATAGAGTTAAAAGAGTATTTTCATTATATCACTTAATATGTTGAGTTCTGAGATGAGTAAGTATCTTTGTAAAGTTTTAACGATTTCACTTCTTTATTTCTTTACATTCAGTTGAGTATATATTTATATTTATAATAGTCCTTTCATTCAATTATTTTTTATTAAACTATATTACATACTCGTACATTCAATGTACTGATGTCATGCGACCTACATCTTTTAATGATGCATATAGAGGTTCTTAGGTACCTCAACAAGAGTTTGTTAAGATCACTTCATCCGCTCGTCAACTTTTGAGTGAGGTCTCCTTGCTTTCGGAGGACTCCAGTTTTATGAGTTGCTAGTAGTAGTTCTTTTGAGGAGTCGTGGGTCTTTTCCCAACACTCATATTTTTTATAGTAGAGGCTTCATAGATAGAATGTTTTCGAGAGTCTTACAGTTTAAGATGTTTTATTTAAAACTAATGTTTCACACTCAGTATATTTAGAGAGTTTTGAGATTTATTACACTGTTTTTTAAAATGTTATTTTCAATTTGATGATTATGTATGCTTGAGTTAGTCTTCCGATTGTAGTCAACCAGGATGAGGGTTCGCTTGGGACCAACAATGGTTCTCGAGTGCCAGCCACGTCCAGGGTGTAGGTCTAGGTCGTGACAAACTTTATCCCAGAGCATAGAGTTCAAGTGTCATAGGGTGTCTATGAAGCCGTGTCAGTAGGATCTTATTTATGGTTGTGAGGGCCCCACTTCTTTAAATGAGGGACTACAGAGATTTAAGAAAAGGTTTCCTTCTTTCATACTCTATATCGTGCAGTAGAGTTATGTCATAAGGAATTTTTTCTAACTCGTTCTTTTCTCATATCCATTCGACTACCTCTCATACTTAAGGTAGTTGAAAAATCAAAGCCAGATCCTTATCGATGAGTTACTCTGAGCAAAAATCTTGAGAAAGTCATGAGACTGAAAAGGGGCTTGAGAGAAGCCCGTGAGTGAGTTTAAGTGTTGAGTTTTGAAATAATGCACTTATATTCATGTGAACCATGCGTTAAAGCTAAAAGCGAGATGTACTCTCTTCGCTAAACCTTGTTTCAATTGAGACCCTTATGAGAAGGTTTGTTGTAGAGCTTGAGTAGTATTTGCACCCAAAAAGATAGTATGAGTACGAGGTTATAAGTAGTAGTAGTAGTAAAAGTACCCAAGGTTAGAAGAATGCATGCAGAGGTTCAGTAATCTAAGAAAGGGAGATAGTGATGAGGCAAATTATGCTATTTTAGTCATGCCCCTAGTGAGTTATTAATGAGGATTTTTCCTTTATGAGTAGACAAAGGAATAATAACTTTGTGTAGATTTCATGATAAAAGATAGAGTAAGAGTTACTAGTATGGATGAGTTAGAGTATACTTTAACTAGAAAGGAGTTTATGATGATGTGTCAATGTGTTAGTAACGATCAAGTATAAGTGTTGAATAGAAGTGGAGGAGTATTCATGAGGTAACAGATCTACGATAGGCTTATAACTTTTTCTTAGGTAGAGTCTATGATTTGTAGAACTAATTAAGTAATTATGTATAGTGAATGAGTAAATAGTACTTAATTTGTGAAATGGAATGTGATGGTAAATTGTAAGTATGTAGAACTGAAAGATAAAGATTGACTTCTTGTCATGAGGTCTTGGTGGGCGAGTATTTCTTCATTTTATCTAGAAGTCATAAGTAAGTATAGTATGTGAGAAAATATATTGATATCCATATTTAGTACTAGACACTAAGCTTGAATTTGAGATGAGTGTCATGATTTAAAAAAATAAGATGATAATATGAGGGTGATAAAGTTGATTTTGAGAGATCTGGTAGATTTGACATAGAGTAGGTGGGGAATTAAGATGCTAGTTGCAATTAATGTGAGTGGTACAAGTGTGGGATTCTAACTTAAAGATGAGAGCAATAAAGTGTGATTAAGTCATTAGATTATCAAGAGCATTAAGGGGTGCACCTGAGATAATATGTATTCAGACGAGATTCTAATAAAGTTTATGACTTTCAATATGTGCCTTGATAGAATATTTGAGTTATCAATGTAGAGTAGACTGATTTGTGTTTTATTTATTACCCTTTATAGTTTCGTCGAAGGAACTATACATAGCCAATGATGGCCTTTCAAGCATAGTTCAAGTTTTCTCCGGTTAGATTGATATGAACTTAGAAGGACAATATTAGTGGGCTAAGAAGGAGAAGTCATACTATTAAGGTTAGATTAAGTGGGTTTATAAGCCAATGTGAATAGGTTAAAAGAAGCATCTTAGAAAGAAGCTCTAGAAGGAATCTTAGTATTTGCACATGGAAAACTCTATAGACATGAGATTTGAATTTTTCTGAGTATTAGAGTAAATTGAATATAGACTAGTTTAGAAAAGATGGAATAGATCCATAACTATAAAGTATCAGTTTGAGACCTAAGGGGGATATGATAAGATGAGAAACAAAGTCAAGTGTTGAAAATCAGATAGTGATGTGTTCAAAAAGAGTTAGAGTGACATATCGATTTATTCATTCTCTAGCGTATTCCTCAAAAATCAGTCGTTACAACATATTGTTGATATTCCTAATATCAGAATTGTGTCTATGACCTATGCTCATACACTTCAAAGAGATACACTTTTATCCTCAGTTCACAGAATGAGGGGCAAAGACTTTAGCCCATTGGTCTCAATCTTATCCATAAAGTTATGACTATCAGCCTCATGATATGAACTTATTCATATAAGCACTCATGTCTCATAGTATGTTCAGTCTCACAAATTCATAATTTACTCTTAATGGCTAGCAACATAATGTTATGTCATGCATATTCTTATATAAGATATCTCGAATGAATCGTGTTTATGATCTTTTGCCCTAGAACTCTTTAAGTAATTTTTTTAGTTTTGAGAGTGTGTTGTTGATAGTAATTGTGTAAAGTATAGAGAAGAGGATTGCTATTTCTTATTGTGATAGTGATGGTGTGTTTATTCCATCTAAGGTTATAAATGTGGAGGAAGAAGGAGAAAAGGTTTAACGATGAATAATAAGTCAGTTTCCAGGTAATAATGCATGAAAGTTAAGTTGGTAGAAGTGACAAGAGAATGAGAAATTCTTATAAGGGTTAGTTAGTAGGAGTTCATGGAGTGATTATAGTACTAGGCTTGAATGTGGTGTTAGTAGCGTGTGGATGAATGCATGATGCACTAGATATTTCTTGATATGCTCAAGGTTGGTTCAAGGCAACTATAAAGAGAAGTATTCTTAGGATGAGATTCCCTAAAGAGGTATAGAACCTGAATCTTGTGGTTTAGATAAGTATAAACATCTCATGTTTAACATCTTCTGATTTAGAGATTAAGCTTGAACACAATAAGAGCAGACAATCTAACTTAGACCTTGGTAGGACTAGTCATAAATCCTTGTAGGAGTTATGAGTTGCAGCTAATGAGGTGTGGTATTCATAAATAAGGGTGTGGTTTCGAGGTGTTGCTAGGCTTGAAAGCTAGAAGTTGTATTTCTTAAGGCATAATAGTCTTATTCTTGCTTCATGTTAAGATTCATTTAATTCATGTAAGTTAACTTCAGAGAGAGCGTGACTATGTTCAAAACAATATCGTTCTTGACTTATGTGCTATAGACAATTCCAAACTCTTAGTATGATTCAGTTCCGCCTATGTTAGTAGGGAAGTTCAACAGTCAAAGTGATAGTAAGAGTAACTCCTTTCCTTTCCATTTTCAGTTTAACCATCATTCGAGGATGAATGATCCCAAGGGGGAGATATTGTAACACCCAAAAAATTTCTAAGTTAAGATCCGAATTATTCTTCATTTACATGTAAGGTCATATCAGGTGATTCTTAAATTGACCATATGTGTAAAGTTAAATTCTTTAGTGTGGGAATGATTTTGGATATTAATTAAGGTCACTAGAAACTCCTAGCACAAAGTTGAGTTGTAAGTTTCCTTACCGATTAAGTTTTGATGTAAGATTCTCTTTGGTCAACTTCAAATGACCATATCTCTTAGAATATATAGAGTTACGTATCCCATAATAAAACAAATTAAAGGTATTTGAATCTTCTTTCCAATGCCACAAATTTCGCAACAATCCGAGTTTTGAGTAAAAAATTATGACCATTTTAGTAACCTGATACACTACAGTGACGAATTAGCTGATGTGAAAATATTAAAAGGGGTAGTTTTAGTCTTTTTACCTCTAAGAAAACTTGACCAATTAAAGATCCAAAACAATCAGATTTTCATTTCTTAATCCATAATTATCTTCTCTCTCAAACCCTAAGGCAAAACCCTAAGGAAAAATCAAAGTAGAATACTCCATTCAAGATTCTTTCAATCTTTTTCAAGATTCTTCTTCAAGAGATTTCAAGAAACTAATTCAAGAATCTCAAGAAAAGTTTTCTTGATTGTTTACCTTCAAATTAGGGTTTCAAGGCTTCTATCAAGTTCTTATTCAAGATTCTTCAAGAACCTTGTTCTTCTAGTTATGTAAGGCTATCATAGTGTTGGACTAGTTCGTTCTCATGCCCTACATGTACTTTCAACTGAGTAGGGCTGGGCATTCGGTAATTCAGTTTGGTTTCATTTTTTTTGTTTTTTCAATTTTCGGTTCTTGTACCACGTGTACCAAACACCGAACCAAATTATTTCGGTTCGGTTTATGTTATTTCAGTTCGGTTTTTGTTGGTTTAGTTTTTTGTTATAGGGTTCTTAGTGGTTTTTTAAAAATTTAAAATTTTACAATTTTTTTTGTTTGATTTTTCAGCTTAATGGGCTAAAAATAAGTGGTCCTTAAATTGTTATGAGTATGTTTGTGGATATGGAGGGTCTAGAGGATTTACAGAGGACGTTTGTGGATACGTTTGGTGGAGATTTAACAAAGATGATGGGTGATGAAACTCCAACGGCGAAGAAGACTAGAAGAGGGCACATGATTCAAGTTGCAGCATAAGAGATGCGTCAAAAAGCAACAATGCTAATGTCTCTTAGATTAATTAAATTAGTAGTACATATTTTTGTGGCTCTTCCAAAATATCTAATTTCTATTCTAATTTCTATGGTATGCTACTATGCTTTAGTGGTCCTAATTACTTAAGCTATTACTAGTTATCAAATATTTAGACTTTAGTAATGACTAGCAATCTAGCCAACTATACTAGGCATTTAACAAGTAAAAATAATAAAGCCAAAATGGCACTAACAAGCAACAATTTAACAAGTAATAAAACTTCACTACACTTCACAAATACAATGATCAATTGATCATGTCATTACACAACAACATAATAACAATATAACAAGTAACAATAATGCACCAATGTAGTTTCTTCCATGAGACCACTTTCAAGTTTGAAGTGCCAACAATAACAAACAACAATAATGAGCAACAAACAATGTAGCTTCTTACATGAGATCACTTTCAAATGCCAACAATAACAAATAACAATAATGAGCAACAATGTAGTTTCTTGACTTTCTTCCATGAGACCACTTTCAAGTCTTAAGTGCCAACAAAAACACTAACAAAACTTAGTACTCTACACCTTCTTCATTGTCTTGACTCTTGGACCTTTTAAGATAAATTCAAATGTTAGAATACTACTTTTAAGATTAAAAAATGATATGATTAAATAAATAACGTATTGAACTCACCACTATTAAATACTTGAGACTTGCAATCATAGATCAACAATGCAAGAGTTTCTTCCACTATTTGCCATCTCTATAAATAAGAAAATCAAATATGTCATACAACACAATAAGTATTTTATTTTTTCCAAAAATAAATAAAAAATAAAAAGTCTTACCAAGTTCAATTTTTTCAAGAAACTCCAATTTTTCTTCAACACAAATAGACTTAGTTTCTTGTCTAATCCAATCTTGGACACAAATAAGGCATTGCACACATTTGGGAGTCAATGAACTTTTAAATGGAAGAATATGACCATCGGTGCTAAATTAACATTCCGATGCCACACTCGACATAGGAATAGTCAATACATCTCGAGCCAACTATGAAAGTATAGGAAGCTAGGAGAATTAACTTTCCACCAAATTAAAATATCAAAATCCTCAAATTCAGGCTCTTGGTCTTCAAGAAGATATTTATCCAACTCAGATTTAACACCTAAACTTCCAAAATCTTCCTTTTGTTTCTTCATTTAAAACTTAGTTCTCAAAGAATTTGTTTTCACATTTTGAGAAAGACCATAAGTAGATGCATCAGATGAGTTAGATGAAGATGATTAATTTTAGAACCTTTTGCATACTTACTTACATAGATCGCAAATAATTTCTTCAAGTAAACATCTACTTCGTTATTCACTATATTTCTCTTTTCTTCCCCAAATAATTCTTCAAGAGAAAAACTTACATACACAAATTTATTGCGAGGATCCAAAACAGAAGCAATAAAAAGCATTTTGTTCATATTTTCAGGAGTACCCCAATATTTCTTGAACTTTTCTTTCATCCTCAAAGCTATTTTACTCAAATCAACATCATCACTTGTCATACATACTTTCAAATATGTATCAAGCTCACATATATCCTCAAAATGAAAATTAGAAGTAACAGTGAACCGAAAACTTTCAATGTGAGCTCATAAATTTTTTCAAGAAACTTTGTGACATTCCTCACATTAGCCCAATCCTTATTTTGAATTGAACTTGCAATACTTCCATCTTCACAAACATCAGTAGCAAAAAAAGAATTAAAATTACCATCATAAAGATCAAACCTCTCAAAAGCCTTCTCAAACTTTTCTACTGTGTCCAACATCAAATAGGTGGAATTCCATCTAGTAGGCACATCTAAAGACAACATTTTATCACATTCTATCTTTTGCATTTCAACACATTTCAAGAAGTTTCTTGTCTTTGTAGAAGATGATCTAACATATTTCACCATTTGTCTCATCTGTTTGATAGAATGACCAATTTCTTTCAAATCATCTTGCACAATTAGATCAAGTATGTGAGCCATACTTATACATGGAGATGCTTACCATCCATCATATTAATTCTCCACATATCTAATTTTTCGGACAACTCTAAAGCTACCACATCATTTGAAGAAGCATTATCAATCATAACAGTGAAGACATTGTTCAAGTTCCAATCAAGTAAACAATTACTAATACACTCAGCCAAATTCTCACCTTTATGACTAGTGATAGGACAAAAAATCCATATTCTTTTATGAAGCACCCAATCCCTATCAATAAAGTGAGCAGTCAAATACATATAATTGATTTTTTGCACTAAGGTCCATGTGTATGTTGTGAGACAAATTATTGGTTGTATTTCTCTAAAACACTTTTTCAAATTCATTCTTAATTCACCATAAAATTCATAAGAATTCCTTGTAATGGCTCTACAAAAAGGAATCTGAAACAAAGGTTGGACTTTACTCATAAACTTCTTAAAGCCTTCTTTTTAAACAAAACTAAAATGTAGTTCATCCAAAATTATCATCTCAACAAAAGCTCTCCGAGATACCTCTTGCTCAAATTTCCAATTCTCTATCAAAGAGTTGTTACTTTGAATATTTAACAATTTTTTAATACCAGGTGCAACAGGCGGGGGCTTATACACTTTACATCGGTTAGTCAAATGTTGTCTAGTCCACTTGTTCCATTTCTAGTTGTATTAGCAACATAATTTTGTTTACAATGTAAACAATTTTCTTTAAATAATACACCATTTTCAAAAAAAAAAATCAAAGTGTTGCCAAACTGTAACACCCCGGAAACTAGTAGGATAAACTAGAGCTTGACGTGAGCGTTAGAGTTGTGAATACCTTGACGTACCTAAAACTAAAGGGTTTTGTGTTAGAACATCAAGGTATGACCCCGAAGACCAACCATGGGTCCTTGAGGAAGACCCTAGAGAATTACCTAAACAGTGACCAACGGAAGGGACCTACGCCCCGTTAGTCAGTCCACGCCCGTGGGTGAGGGGTCGTGGGTTGAGGTCCCAGGAAAAAAGTCCCAGAACCAAACCACGGTTCACCAGCACGGTCTGTGGGTCTAACCATGGTCCGTCAGTGGTGAGTCGTGGGTGGTGACCTGGGAACTGTTTTAGGGAGTTAGTTTAGGGAACTTTGGGGTTTTCCTATTTTAATTAATATTAAGTGACATCATTTTATTCCAATTTAGACTAACTATATATATGTTTTAGACCCCTAAAATAACTCATCCAAATCATTATTTCTAAATTCCCAAAACAACTCATCCTCTCCAAAAAAAAATTCTCTCTCTAGAACTCAAGGAAGAAGAATAATGAAGTTGGAGCCTAGAGTTTCAAGGAGCAAGGCTTTTCTACTCAATTTCGTGGGGATTCATAGCTAAGGTATGGTAGTCCTTCATCCATAGAGTCCCTTCAAAACCAAATTTCAAGTTAGAAATCCCCAAAAGTTAGGGTTTAACTCCAAGTTCATTGATTCCTTTAAAATTTGCTTATATTGATTGAATTATGTTTTATTATGGATAAATTGATGATTTTACATGGTTTTATGTTGAATTCCCCAAGAATCCATGAATTCCCCTATTTTTCCAAATATGATCTCAAAGTGTGGGTATTGATTGATGCAAGGAGAATATTATAGAATTATGCATGTAGTAATTGAGCTACTTGAATTATGATTATATCCATGTCTAAGGTAGTGAATTCTAGATGTGTTGGTTGAATATGATCTATGGTCCTTGAAGGGAAAGGTATGAGAATTATGCATGATTATGAGATTTATGTATATGTTTTATGAACACTTTGAGAGTAAAGTGATTATGATTACGATTATGATCTTGTTGTTGTGTTGTTGAAAGGCTATTCTCACATACACACCTATGCAACAATATGATATGATGTGAGAGGTTTTCTCACAATATGATGATTCTAAGGTTGAAAGGCTTTCTCACCTATTTGAATTTAGGACCTATCTTATGAATTATGTTGGATTGAGTGTCAAGACATTCCTTCCATGACTATGAACTAAGTCAAGACTTAATATAAACTCTATGGGAATAAATTCTTAGCACTGAGTGGATATTGATATGAGATGAAAGCCCTCACAGTAGTAGAGGCCGGGTTTCTAGGAGAAATGTCTTGGGATGGGAGCCCTCACAATAGTAGAGACCGGGTTTCTAGAAGCAATCCCATTATCCCATAAACTATGTGCCGTCATAGGTCTTTAGCTAGTGGATCCACCTAAGCTATGTGTATGGTTCTACCTTAGGCAAGTAGAACAACCCTTTTTGGTGTGGGAGTCACCGGATTCCATGTTTAGCTCACATGGTCTAATGTCAGTTAAGGCTTATTTCCCACAACATTAATATGAATAAGATTATAAGTTATGAACTATGGTTACTCAATATGAACAAGAATATGAATGATGGCCTAAAAAAGGATTACTTAGCGTGGGTGAGATTTATTGAGTCTGATTCATGCATTGCACAAGTAAGCTTTAAGGTTGTTTATGAAGTGTTCCTTTTATGATGATTATAACTATGTTGAATATGCTTATGACTTATCTTTTTACACTAATCTTCATGATGATCCTTAAACTTGGCAAAGTGCATGTTTTCAACTAAAATGTCCTTTTTAGCATGTTTTCAAGGCTTTTATGCATGTATATCATACTTAGTGCATATTTGTACTAACGCCTACTTTTCCTACATTTCCCCCAAGTGTAGAGTCTGGTTCTCAAGGTGGTCCTCATTGTGGCTAAAGCTTGGATTTGCTCATTTCTCCTAGCTTGTGGTGAGTCCTTATGATTCGGGGACGGATGTTTCACTTGTAGTTACATTTCTCGTGTTTACGTTTTGGCCTATTTTGTATGGGTTGTGTCCCTTTCTTATTTCAAAGATTGTAATAAATGGCTATGTTGAGACATAGAGTCTAGACTTCTTCTTTTGTTTTAAATGAAAATTTTAGACTTGGACTTGAAATGTGTTTTTACTATTATTGTTCTATTTCTTATGTTATGATATGCTAAGTGGATTGTATGGAGTCCTTCGGGGTTCTATACGCCATGTTACATCTAGGGGGTACCCCTAGGTTGTGACAAACTAGGTAATGAGAGCACAAAGTTTAGAATGATTCTAGGATCATGTCATGTCTCATAAGACACATCTAGTAGAGTCTTATTCATGAGTGTGAAGCGCACCACATTTATTAATAAGAAGCTATAAGATGTTTAAGAAATTCCACTTCTTTCATTACTCTTAAGTCGTGAGATAGATTTTAACTCTATAAGGCCTTTCTCCTAATCCTTATTCGTTGGTCTACATGATATGAATACTAGAAAGGCTTTCGCAAGAAGGGTTGAGGAAGACAATGTGAATGAAGGAGTTCCTCCTCAAGTTACTCAAGCTTCGATTGATCCTTTGGCAATGTCGAATGTGGAGGTTAGGTCAGTTTTTCAAATCTTGGCCCAAGCTTTGACGGTTCAAGCTTAAGTTATGACGGCTCAGGACAATAGAGAGGTTGTAGCTCCCGTGCATCCTAATGTGAATTCGTCAGCTTCGAGAGTGATGGATTTTGCAAGAATAAACCCCCTCACCCCGAATTTCATGGCTCCAAAGTGGAGGAATATCCTCAAGAATTTGTGGATGAGGTTTATAAAGTACTTGCTATTATGCGTGTGACTTCGGTTGAGAAAGCGGAGTTAGCCGCTTACCAATTGAAAAGTGTTGCTCAAGTGTGGTATAATTAATGGAAGGATGGGAGGCCAATAGGAGTGGGTCTCATAGAGTGAGAAGTGTTTAAATCGGCATTTCTTGATAGATTCTTTCCCCTAGAGTTGAGGGAGGCAAATATGCAAGTGTTTATTAACCTTCGTCAAGAAGGTATGAGTGTGAAGGAATATGCTCTAAAGCTCACCCAACTATCCAAGTATGCTCCAACTATAGTGGCGGATTCAATAGCTAAGATGAATAAGTTTGTGATGTGAGTATCCGATATAGTAGTCAAGGAATGTCGAACGACAATGCTTATCCCCGATATGGATATTTCACGTATCATGGTGCATAAATGGAGGAAGAGAAACTCAAGGAAAAGAATAGAGAGGTGAAAAGAGCTAGAACTAGTGATGGGAATTTCTCCACTACTAGATATGATGGACAAGGTCGACCAAGGTTCAAACAAAGGTTTTCCAACCAAGTCTCCTCTAGTGCTCCAAGGGTCAACAAAGATAGGGTTTCCAACTCTAAACCTCAAGGAGTTAATGGCAGTGGTTCTTATGTGGCTAGATCTACTTGT
Organism: Solanum verrucosum; assembly: GCF_900185275.1. NCBI lineage: Eukaryota > Viridiplantae > Streptophyta > Magnoliopsida > Solanales > Solanaceae > Solanum > Solanum verrucosum. The sequence goes on from NW_026019908.1 coordinate 415,900, forward strand.
ACGAAGTGTGGAATGAAACATGATGGTAAGTTCCTAGGTGGCACGGATGGTTGCTATGGTTGTGGAAAAAGAGGTCACAAAATGAGAAATTGTTCGATGCTTATGGCTAAAGGGAGAGAGGGAAAGCAAGCTTCTCCTAGTGGTTCAAACTCCAATGCTCCAAAGCAAAACCGCTTATATGCTCTCCAAAACCAAGGTGACCAAGAGAGCTCCCCGGATGTAGTGACCGGTATGTTAAAAGTTTTCCATATAGACGTGTATGCTTTGTTAGACCCCGATGCTACTTTGTCTTTTGTGACACCATATGTGGCAATGAGATTTGATATTTTCCCCGATGTGTTGTTAGAACCTTTTTTTTGTCTCTACTCCCGCTGGTGATTATGTGGTGGCTAAGAGGGTTTATAGAAGATGCCTCATTTTCCTATCCCATAGAGTTACTCTTGTTGAATTGGTAGAGCTTGACATGTTATATTTTGATGTTATACTTGGTATGGATTGATTGCACTCTTGTTATGCATCGATCGATTATAGAACTCGGGTAGTCAAGTTTCAATTCCCGAATGAGCCCATCTTTGAGTGGAAGAGAGGTAATTCTATAGCTAAGGGTCAGTTTGTTTCATGTTTGAAGGCTAGAAATATGATCTCCAAGGGTTTTATTTACCATATTGTTAGGGTGAAGGATGTAGATTTTGAAATCCCTACTCTTAAGTCGGTCCCTATTGTAAATGAATTTTCGGAAGTGTTCCCAAATGATCTACCCGATATTCCTCCAGATCGGAAAATAGACTTCGGTATTGACCTTTTCCCAGATACGAAACCTATCTCAACTCTTCCTTATAGAATGGCCCCGGCTGATTTAAAGGAGTTGAAAGAACAATTGAAGGATCTATTAGACAAGGGTTTTATTCGACCGAGTATCTCACCATGGGGTGCTCTGGTGTTGTTTGTGAAAAAGAAAGATGGGTCTCTTCATATGTGCATCGAATATCGTCAATTGAACAAGGTTACCATATCCTCTTCCAAGGATCGATGACTTGTTTGACCAACTTCAAGGGCTAGTTATTTCTCTAAGATTGATCTTCATTCAGGTTATCACCAATTAAGGGTGAGGGGTGAAGATATTCCCAAGACGGCTTTCCGAACTCAATATGGTCACTATGAGTTTCTAGTAATGTCCTTTAGTTTGACTAACGCTCCGGCGGCGTTTATGGACTTAATAAATAGAGTATTCCAAAAATATACTGACATGTTCGTGATAGTGTTTATCGATGATATTTTGATCTATTCAAGGAGTGAGAATAAGCATGTTTACCATTTGAGAATTGTATTGCAAGTTCTTAAGGACCATCAACTTTTTGCAAAGTTTAGTAAGTTTGAATTTTGGTTAAGATCTATGGCTTTCCGTGGTCATATTGTGTCAAGTAAGCATATTGAGGTAGATCCTAAGAGGACGGATGCGGTCAAGAGTTAGCCTAGACCTCTAACTCCTTCAAACATTAGAAGTTTTTTGGGTTTGGCTGGTTATTATAGAAGAATTTTTGAGGGGTTTTCTTCCATTGCCTCTCTGATGATGGCTTTGACTCAAAAGAAGGCTAAGTTCATTTGATCGGAAGCTTGTGAGAAAAGTTTTCAAGAGTTGAAAAATAGACTTACTTCCGCTCCGGTGTTAACCTTACCGAAAGGTACAAATGGTTTTTTGGTGTATTGTGATGCCTCTAAAGTTGGGTTGGGATGTGTGCTTATGAAAAATTTTTAAGGTGATTGCCTATGCTTCAAGGCAACTTAAAGTCCATAAGAAGAATTATCCTACCCATGACCTTGAGTTAGCGGCAGTTGTTTTCGCCTTAAAATTTGGAGATATTATCTATATGGGGTTCATGTTGATATGTTCACCGATCATAAGAGTTTACAATATGTGTTTAGTCAAAAAGACTTGAATCATCGACAAAGAAGGTGGTTATAACTCTTGAAAGATTATGATATGAGTGTCCTTTACCACCCCAGTAAAGATAACGTGGTAGCGGATGCTCTTAGTAGATTGTTGATGGGTAGTGTAGCTCATGTAGAGGATGAAAAGAAAAAATTGGTTTGTGATGTGCATAGGTTGGCCCGGCTAGGTGTTCAACTAGTGGATTCCACCAAGGGTGGTGTCATGGTCCATAATGGTTTCAAATCATCCTTTGTGATGGATGTGAAGTCTAAACAAGGCCTTGAACCTATTTTAGTTGAGTTGAAATATTCGGTACTTAAGAAGTCTGTTGAGGCTTTATCCCAATGGGGAGATGGGATGCTTAGGTACCAAGGTCGGTTATGTGTTCCGGATGTTGATGGTTTGAGGGAGAAAAATTTAGTGGAAGCTCATAGTTCTCGGTATTCTATTCATCCGAGAGCCACCAAGATGTACCGTGATCTATGCGAAGTCTATTGGTGGAATGGGATGAAGAAAGATAATGCGGGATTTGTAGTCAAATGTCCAAATTGTCAACAAGTTAAGGTTGAACATCAAAGGCCGGGAGGTTTATCCCAAGGTATAGGTATCCCCACTTGAAAGTGGGGAGAGATAAATTAATATGGATTTTATTGTGGGTTTTCCTCGCATCCGAAGGCAACATGATTCAATTTGGGTCATTATAGATCGAATGACAAAATCGACTCACTTTATTACAGTCAAGATTTCTTTTTCGGCGGAAGACTATGCCAAGTTATACATAAGAGAGATAGTGAAGTTTCATGGGGTTCCTTTGTCTATTATCTCCGATCGGGGTACTCAATTTACTTCACATTTTTGGAAGTCATTCCAAAAAGGTCTTGGCACTAAGGTTAAGCTTAGCACGACTTTTCATCCTGAAATCGATGGGCAAGCAGAACATACCATCCAAACATTGGAGCATATGTTAAGGGAATGTGTAATTGACTTCAAGGGTAATTGGGATGACCACTTGCCATTAATAGAATTTGCCTACACTAATAGCTATCACTCAAGAATCGGTATGGCCCCCTTTGAAGCCTTGAATGGTAGGAGATGTAAGTCTCTCAATGGCTGGTTTGAGGTAGGGGAAGTTCCCTTACTAGGCCCTCGAGCTAATTTATGAACCCATTGAGAAAGTCCGACTCATTAGAGAGAGGTTGAGGACAACCCAAAGTCGGCAAAAGTCGTATGCCAATGTTAGAAGAAGGGATTTATAATTTGAGGTTAATGATTGGGCCTATCTAAAAATCTCACCTATAAAAGGTGTGATGAGGTTTGGCAAGAAGGAAAACTTATTCCCCGGTATGTGGGTCCATACCAAATTTTGAAACGTATTGGGAAAGTTGCCTATGAGTTAGACTTGCCAAATGAGTTGGCTCCGGTGCATCCGGTGTTTCATGATTCCATGCTCAATAATTGTGTTGGAGATCCGGCATCCGTTATTCCTTTATAAGGGTTGGGGTTTGATGAGAGACTTTCATATGAGGAAGTTCTGGTAGAGATTCTAGACCGGTAAGTTAAAAGGTTGAGAAACAAGGAAATAGCTTCCATGAAGGTTTTATGGAGAAATCATTCAGTTGAGGGTGCTACTTCGGAGGCCGAGGCCGATATGAAGTCCCGTTATCCTCATTTTTTTTCCTTCTACTCCTACTCTAGTTTTAGGTAAGTAGTTCCTCTTGAGTTTTCCTTGTTTTGGGAGTCATGTGTGTTAGGTGAGTTTTCCATGATTTTCTTATGCTATGCATGTTCTTGAGAAAGGAATACATGTTTAGTAAGAAAATGAGTTTTATGATTGATTTTCCTCATATTGTTGTGCTTTAAGTAAGCGTTACCTATATGCTTCATGAGTTGAGTTGTGAACATGCTTTAGTTGTGCTTTTTGAAAATATGTTGCATAAAGGCTCCATGAAATTGTGTTGAGATTGCTTTTAGTTGGAGAAGGTAGTTCCTTCTATGAATATGAGAAATGTTAAGTTTTCATGCATAATGGATTGTTAGATGTAGTTCATACTTCCTTGCGTTGCATTGATTATGTTTGGGATGGAGTTGAAGTTTCCTCCTATGAATTGTGCATCATTTTGACGTTGCATGCATGATGGGATGCTAGTCTTGAGTCTTTACTTCCGTAAGGTCTCCAGATCATCATTCAAGGACGAATGTTCCCAAGAGGGAGATATTGTAACACCTCGAAAACTAGTAAGCTAAACTAGAGCTTGACTTGAGGGTTAGAGTCGTGAATAACTTCTCGTACCTAAAAATAAAGGGTTTCGTGTTAGAATGTCAAGGTACGACCCCCAAAGACCAACCATGGGTCCTTGAGGAATACCCTAGAGGATTGTCTGAACAGTGACCAACGGAAGGGACCTACGCCCTATTGGTCAGTCCACTCCCATGAGTGAGGGGTCGTGGGTTGAGGTCCCAGGAACCAAGTCCCAAAACCAAACCACAATTCACCATCACGGACCGTGGGTCCAACCATGGTCCGTCAGTGGTGGGTCGTGGGTGGTGACCTGGGAACTATTTTAGGGAGTTAGTTTAGGGGCATTTTGGGGTTTTTCGGTTTTAAGTAATATCAAGTGACGTCATTTTATTCCAATTTAGACTAACTATATATTGATTTTACACCCCTAAACTAACTCATCCAAATCATTATTTCTAAATTCCCAAAAGAACTCATCCTCTCCAAAAAAAATTCTCTCTCTAGAACTCAAGGAAGAAAAAGTAGAAGAAGGAAGTTGGAGCCTAGGGTTTCAAGGAGCAAGGTTTTTCTATTCAATTTCATGGGGATTCATAGCTAAGGTATGTAGTCCTTCATCCATGGAGTCCCTTCAAAACCAAATTTCAAGTTAGAAATCCCCAAAAGTTAGGGTTTGACTCCAAGTTCATGGATTCCTTTCAAATTCGTTTATAATGATTGAATTATGGTTTACTGTGGATAAATTGATGATTTTACATGGTTTTATGTTGAATTCCCCCAGAATCCATGAATTTCCCTATTTTTTCAAAATATGATCTCAAAGTATGGATATTGATTTATGCAAGGAGAATATTATAGAATTATGCATGTAGTAATTGAGCTACTTGATATGATTATATCCATGTCTAAGATAGTGAATTATAGATGTGTTTATTGAATATGATATGTGGTCCTTGAAGGGCAAGGTATGAGAATTATGCATGATTTTGAGATTTATGTATATCTTTTATGGACACTTTGAGAGTAAAGTGATTATGATCTTGTTGTTGTGTTGTTGAAAGGCTATTCTCACATACACACCTATGCAACAATATGATATGATGTGAGAGGTTTTCTCACAATATGATGATTCTAATGTTGAAAGGCTTTCTCACCTATTTGAATCTAAGAGCTTTCTTATGAATTATGTTGGATTGAGTGTCAAGACATTCCTTCCATGATTATGAACTAATTCAAGACTTAATATGAACTCCGTGGTAATAAATTCTTAGCACTGAGTGGATATTGATATGAGATGGAAGCCCTCACGATAGTAGAAGCAGGGTTTCTAGGAGCAATCTCTTGGGATAGGAGCCCTCACGATAGTAGAGGCCGGGTTTCTAGAAGCAATCCCATTATCCCATAGACTACGTGCCCTCATAGGTCTTTAGCTAGTAGATCCACCTAAGATAGGTGTATTGTTCTACCTTAGGCAAGTAGAACAACCCTTTCCGATGTGGGAGTCACCAGATTCCATGTTTAGCTCACATGGTCTATAATGTCGGTTAAGGCTTATTTCCCAGAATAATAATATGAATAAGATTATGAGTTATGAACTATGGCCTAAAAAATGTATGCTAACATGGGTACAAAATCATACTCATAAATCATGTATGCTAACATGGGTACAAAATCATACTCTTTTGATGAATTTTAAGTGCCTTCGGGCAGAGCTTAGTGGATCCACTTAGTTGAGGTGTTCTATACCCCGTCAAGGTATACGACAGTTCTGGCAACGTGGGTGAGACGTTGTATCATCACGTAGCTCATAGTGATGGTTGTCGGTTAGAAAATCTCCCAAATAGAGTTAAAAATGTATTTTTATTATATCACTTAATATGTTGAGTTTCGAGATGAGTATGTATTTTTATAAAGTTTAATGATTTCACTTCATTATTTTTTTACATTCAGTTGAGTATATATCTATATTTATATCTATAGTAGTCTTTTCATTCAATTATTTGTTATTCAACTATATTACATACTTGTATATTCAAGGTATTGATGTCATTCGACTTGTATCTTTTAATGATGCTGATAGAGGTTCTTAGGTACCTTAACAAGAGTCTGTTGAGATCACTCCATCTGCTTGTTAGTTTACGAGTGAGGTCTCCTTGCTTTCGAAGGACTCCAGTTTTATGAGTTGCTAGTAGTAGTTCTTTTGAGTAGTCGTGGGTCTTGTCCCAACACTCATCTTTGTATAGTAGAGGCTTCATATATAGACAATTTTGGAGAGTCTTTCAGTTTTAGATGTTTTATTTAAAACTAATGTTTCATACTCAGTATATTTAGAGAGTTTTGAGATTTATTACACTGTTTTTTTAATTTTTCTTTCAATTTGATTCTTATGTATGCTTGAGTTAGTCTTCCGCTTGTAGTCAGCTAGGATGAGGGTTTTCTTGGGGACCAACAATGGTTCTCGAGTGCCGGCTACGTTCAGGGTGTAGCTCGGGTCGTAACACATCTTTTCCTGGTGCATCTATTTCAAGGCAAGTGGATGGACTCATAGGAGTTCCAATTTTTTTCTTTTCTAGGAAGAACTTTTTTATAAGTTCCTTTGTATATTTGGTTTGACAAATAAACGTTCCATCAGTTGATTGCTTGATTTGTAATCCAAGGAAGAATGTAAGTTCTCCCATTAGACTCATTTCGAATTCATCCTTCATAAGATTAGCAAAATTCCCACATAGAGAGGGGTTAGTACTTCGAAAGATAATATCATCAACATAGATTTGAACAATAAGATTGTATGCACCAGATCTTTGTATAATAAGTGTTGTATCAATTTTCCCCCGTTGGAAATCATTTTAATGTAAAAAGGTACTTAATCTCTCATACCAAGCTTTTGGAGCTTGTTTGAGACCGTACAGTGCTTTGGAAAGTTTGTAAACATAATCAGGACAAGAAGGATTTTCAAAACCAGGGGTTTGTTTAAAAAAAACTTCTTTCATAAAACCGTTCAAGAAAGCGCTTTTAACATCCATTTGAAAAAGTTTAAAACGTATAAAAGATGCATATGCGAGAAGAATAAGAATGGAATCTAACCTTGCTACCGGAGCAAAAGTTTCATCGTAATCAATACCTTCTTGTTGAGAATATCCTTGAACTACCAATCTTGCTTTGTTGCGAATAACTTTTCCATCTTCATTTAGCTTATTTCGAAAGACCCACTTGGTTCAAATTATTGAACAGTTCTTTGGTCTTTCAATAAGAGTCCATACTTGGTTTCTTTCAAACTAATCAAGTTCTTCTTTCATTTCTTGTCTCCATGATTCATCATCCATTATCTCATTTATACGTTTAGGTTAAATTTGTGAGACGAGTGCTACAAATGCTTGTTTTTTCAATGATGCTCTAGTCTGTATTGTGTCGGTTGTCTTACCCATGATGAATTCGTTCGGATAGTTAGTGTTATGTCTCCATTCTTTGGCAATGCCAATATTTTCAGTGGGGAAAGTCAGCTCTAGTTCTTGAGTAGTCGACTCCTCTGGTGTAACTTGGTCAGACATGTTTGTGAGACTTCCAGTATTTATAGTAGGGGTAGTTTCATCATTAGTAATTTCTACTTCCTGCATTATTGGATTAGTATCATTAAAAACAACATGGACATACTCGAAAGAAATGACTGAAAGGTACATAACCTAAAAATATACCTCCGTCACTTATTGGATCAAACTTTCTCAGATTTATCTTACCGTTGTTGTGCACAAAGTATTTGCATCTGAAAGAATGAAATTAGCTAATGTTAGGCTTCTTACCTCTCCATAGTTCATATGGAGTTTTCTTTAGTATTGGTCTGATAAGGCACCTGTTTAGAATATGACATACAATACTTACTACTTCTGCCCAGAAATGGTCAGGAAGATTTCGATCAAAAAGCATGGTTCTTCTTGCGTCCTACAACGAGCGATTTTCTCTTTCTACCACTCCGTTTTGTTGTGGTTATCTAGGAGATGAGAAGTTTTGAGTGAAACCATTTTTATCACAAAAATCCTCAAATGCTTTATTGTCAAATTCTCCACCATGATCGTTGTGAATTGTAGATATAAAATATCCTAGTTCTCTTTGAACTTTTCTACAAAGCACTTCAAAGTTAGTGAAAGCTTCATTTTCATGAGATAGGAATATGACCCAGGTGAATCTTGAGAAATCATCGACAATGATGAAAGCATATTTCTTACCACCAATACTAGTTGTTCGAGTGGGACTAAAGAGATCCATATGCAGAAGTTGCAAAGGTTTAGAGGTACTTATAGTATCATTGACTTTGAACGAAGAATGAGTTTGCTTATCAAGCTGAAAAGCATCACATATGTGATCATTTTCAAATTTTATCTTTGGAAGTCCGATGACTAGTTCAAGTCTGGACAGTTTTTCAAGAGCATGCATGCTTGCGTGACCAAGTTTTCTATGCCATAGCCAAGATTATTTTGACACTGCAGTGAGACATGTAAGTGTAGAAAAATCAAAGTTATTTAGAACGTAGATATTTTCAACCCGATCTCCAATAATAGTGATATCCTTAGTCGTATGTCTGATGGTGCAGTTTGTGGTGTTGAATGAGGCATTTTATCTGACATCACATAGTTGACTGATGTTGAGAAAGTTGTGCTTGAATTCGTCTACAAGATATACTTATCATAGATCGCATGATAAGCTGAGAGTGATTGATCCATCTCCTACTACTTCTACTTTTTCATTATCTCCGAACCGTACAAATCCTCCATCAAATTTTTCAAGAGTTTTGAAGTTTTCTTTCTTTCCACACATATGTCTGGAGCATTCACTGTCTATTACGCACATTCTCTTTTTGTAGGTTTTCTTGATTTACTCCTGCAAGACAAACACATTAATTCCTTTTAGGTACCCAAGTATTTTTGGGTTCTTGAGGGTTAGAATTAACAGATTTTGGTCTCCAAATCCATTTTTCATATTTCCTAAAGTGAAAAGATTTGTGGCCAACGTCACTACAAGTGAAACAAGTGATTTTAATAGAGTTTTCTGCAGAATGAAAAAAGGATTTATGGGAGACATTTAAGATAGATCTATTTGAGCTAACAGAACTGTGACTAGGAGACTTTCTAATACTATTCAACTACATTTTTACTTCCTCCAGTTCTTCTTCCAGCAAGTCGACTTTAGTCTGACTTGCTTCTAGAAAAAAATTTCAGTCCTTCTTTTCTTGAGAAAGTTTGTTATATTCATCAATATCTTTCTGCAATTCGTCATTAACCATATCCAGAGAATTCTATAAGTTATTGCAATTTGAATAGTTAAAAGGTCTTACCTTACTTGATTCCCCTAGTGCCATGAAGCGTATGTTGGCGGTTTCATCATGATAATCTTCAGATGTTTCTCATTAACTCTGGGCTCCAAGACTCTTTGGATCTTCATTTCTTTGGTTATTTCTTCGTTTTCGTTCTAGACAATTTTGTTTAATGTGGCCTGATTTTCCACAGTAGTAGCATCGATCATCATTCCTTTGGTATTTATTGTTCTTGAAACTTTGTTGAGGCCTTTGTCTCATTTGTCTCAGCCTTTATCTTGACTCCTCGATTGATGAGGGTCATTCCCTCACTTTAAGTTTCATCTATCTCCTCTTCAACTTCAGTAGTTCCAACAGTGAATGTGACAATTTTTATTTTATCATCTTTCTCATATCTATTAATGTGATTATTGTTGTTCCCAATTGCTCATGCAAGTGTACAGTGTCGCTCAAGTAATATAGTGACTCTTAAAGAACCGAAAGATTGAACCCAAAGGACTTGTCAATTAACTATTTTACTAAATTATACTAGTCTAATTATTTATTTAAGAGTGCCAAAAGAATTTGATTTTTATTTAAAGAACAGAATGCAGGAATTAAATAATAAAATTACTTATAATGATTGGGATAATTCCAAGGCTGCAGCATATATCGGATTTCATGTATCGCATCTCAAGTAATGAACTAACTAAGGTTATCAAGTTACTGATTTACAGGATTGATTTTATGATCATGGTCTCCCGACCTCCAATCACCTACTCCAATTAGTTATCTAACTACATCGTTAAGCGGGCATAGGCAGTCCTAATTGGTGAGCATTTATATTTTTTCCAGTTTCATAACCAAGCTAGGTGTTCGTCCGAGCGTCACTCCTAAACACAAATCAACTCAATTTAATGGAAGATCAAGCTTTATGTATCCTTTGGTATATGTACCTTAGTATCTCCCGACTTTAAGAGTAAACAAGAGATCTCTATGATGGTCGGTCAAGAAATACTAAAATAAGTACACAAAAGTAACTTAAAATGATAACCATGAATTAATTCTAAACCATTGATACTCAATAATTATCCGTAGCTACAGCCCCAGAACAAAGGTGTTTAGCCATTAATCTCTAAGAAGTATTGGCAATTTTTCCTTACAAAGTATCTCCTAAAGTATTTTTTAAAAAATAATTATTCACATGGGCTATTATAGAGGTAGAAAACCCTAAATAAAATAATTGAATCCAAAACAAATTGAGAAACCAAAACCAAAAAGAAATTGAATTTCTAAGTTGTACGCAAGAACAGTAACCGCCTTAGCGCTTTGACTTCCGACGCCTTCAATAGTTGGATATGCCTTACATGCTGCCATGTGGCAGTAAGGACAATATCAATTGGCTTTTCTTTTTCTGTCTGCACAATTTGCGTATAAATATGAATATAATATTCAATTTAATCAATTAAGTTGTCTGCTTGATTTCCTTCTATAATCTTCCATATTTAATTTATTTTAGCTTCAAACTTCTTCAAGTTTACACCAATTTACTCCTACAAATAAAATACACTATTTAGCACAATCCATAAAATTCATGCTCAAAAAGGATAAATACAAATAATAAATTTGAGGCAAATAATGATTAAAAATATATATTTTTGGCTTCACATCAAGGATGTTCGTAGGCCATAAGATTTCCACTGAGTTCGTCATAAGTCATATTTTCCATATCACCATCTTCTAAAATGATTGCTTTAGTTTCCCAAGCTTTTGGGAGACTGCTAATGAGTTTCCTAACTTGTAGTCCGTTTAAGTATATCATACCCAAGGACTTGGGTTCACAAATGATTTTACTAAACCTTGAGAACATGTTCTCAACGTTTTCATCTTCAACCATTTTGAATAACTCATATTCATTCACCAATGAACTATTTCGAGCTTCCTTGACTTTGTTGGTTCCTTCACAGGTAACTTCGAGTTTGTCCCACATTTCTTTTGTAGTTTCATAGGTTGAAATATTGTCATATTCAGCTCTGCTAAATGCACAGTACAACTAACTTATTGCCCTAGCATTAGTTTGAATTACCTCTTGTTGTTTCTTTGTAACGTCAAAAGATTCTGGATCAAAGGGCTTGTTTGTAGAATTCTTTCTAGTGAGTCCAGGAATTGGCTCTGGTCCTTTATTGATGACTATCCATGACTGGAGATTGTTTGAGGTAACAAAAATTCTAAATCTGTCTTTCCAATGAGAGTAGTGTTGACCATTGAAGTAAGGGGGCAGTTCGAAGAGTGTTCGTCTTGAAGGAGAGCACATGGGATCTGATAGTTCTACATAGATCTTTGCTCATGTGTGGTTAAACACTTTAACTGTGAGTAGAGTTGTCAATATGGGCTAGCCCATCCCATCCGTGCTAACCCATACAGGTTTTGAAATTTGTTGGGCCAGGCTGGGCTAGCCCATTTTTTGTGTGGACCAGAAAATAGTCTACCCTGCCCACAAGTACGTGGGCTACGGGCTTTGCTGGGCCAGCCCTCTTTTTTTAAAAGTATACTTTTTATGATTTTTTAAATTAAATTATAATTTAAAAATATTGTCATAAATATCGACAAGACAAGATTACATGGTGTTAATGTTACTATTTGTTAATCAAATCCACAAATAAAATTATCTTTATAATATTTATTAAGTTTGATTTCAATTAAAAGCATAAATAGCTAAATAGAAATATTAACCTGATTGTTTTTCAATGATCATAATAAAACACAAAAACTATGACAATATTCCATTGGCTACGGCCTAATATACCGTGAGTTTACGGTATTTCTAATACATTTCACTTACAAGTTGTGTGTGTCTAGGGCCTTTTTGTATTGGTTTTTATGTGTTTTTATCATGTTTTGCAGGAAAGATGTTCAGGCGCGGAAGTATAGAGACAGCTGAAAGAAATGCAGAAACAGGACATTCACGGAGGTGATCTACGGACCGTAGGTCCATTCACGATCCGTAGGTGATAACCGTAGATCAGCAGGCATGGTATTGAGGACAAATCAAGGAAATCTAACCAAGTGTGGAACCACGGTGTCCATTGACGGTCTGTAGATTGATCTACGGACCGTACTATTGATCCGTAGAGTGATACTGTGAGGGTTCCAGTACCTGATTTTTGAAGATTCTAAGTGTGGAGCTACGGAGGGGATTGACAGACCGTAGATCGATCTACGGTCCGTACTGCTAGTTCGTCGTTTGCTTCAGAGAAGCTGATTTTTGGAAGCGGAAATATTTTCTAAGTCCTGGCTGACAGAAGGGACTTACGGACCGTAGATCCATCGACGGTCCGTAAGTCAGTCTCGTGGATTCAAGACGCGTACCTGAACAAACTTTCCTTAATTTGTTTCCCTTTTAATTTAGGATTTGTTTTCTATAAATAGGGCATGTAAACCTCGTTTTTGGAGGTTAGACATTATTATTCTAGTTTTACTTTGTGACTTTGGAGATTAAGTTGCAAACCTAGCAATTATTGATTTCCTACATTCATTTTGAAGATTTTGGCTTTGCAATTCAAGTTGAAATTCTGGGTTTATTATTATCGTTACGTAAGTTGATGATTTCTTCATCTAATATTATGAATTGTGTTCTTGCTAATATGGGTAACTAAATCCACAACTAGGGTTGTGGGAACTATGAGCGATTAACAAAGTATGAATAGTAAATAAGTAATTCTTGAATAGTGTTTTGCATGCATTGATAATTCTTTCGTTTAAAAGTCTTTTAACGAGTGCACGCATTAGAACTCGCCTTGTTGCTACTTGCCGGATCAAGGAGGTAATCAACAAGAAAAGAATTATCAACATAGATTTAGTGGGATACTACCTAATAGGCTAGTATCGATTGGTGCAAAGTAATAACTAAGCCAAACATCGATTATGATGTCTAATATGAGGTAAAGGTAAGGGTTAGTAAATTATACACACGTAGCCGGATCAAGGTGCGGGGTGAAATTCTCTAAATGCCGGATCAAGGATTTAGAGATACCTAACTTATCACTTTGCATGTAACACACTAGGAAAGGATTGCGATTACTAGGATTACGGTGTTATGAGCTTGTGGGGAACACGTCTACCCTAGTTAATTTTCTCATCTTGATAACAACCGAAATTGACTTTTGTTTATTGATTACTTACTGAATTCTTCCAATTTGTTTCACAAATTCCCCCTTTTTTATTTCTTGTTTCGGGAAGTACTTTGGCTAATTGAATATAATTGTTGGTTAAAGTAAAGTCTAAACCATTTTCCTCGTGGGATCGACCCCAACCTACAAGTTGGGTTCTTTTCTTGATAACGATCGCTTATACTTCTTTAGGGAAGTGTAATTTGAGCGTATCACGACCTATGTAGTGATTCCCTAGGAAGTTTTGGGAATTTTTATTGTATGTAGTACATATTTTATAAACATAATTTGTATTTAAATTGTAATATTTCAAACTTTAAATAGATTTTGAGTTTAATCTCTTGTTATTTTTAATCTTTAATTTGGCCCACGGGCCGGCCCTATCCATATTTGTCAAGCCCCACAAATCGGCAGGCTCATTCAGGCCGGACTAAATAGCCTTTTTTCTTAAATGGGCTCCAAAATCATAGCCAAGCATCCTATGCAAACCTAAACCTTAACATGTTTTTCAAACAAGTCTCTAGAGATGACCTTTGTAAAATGATCGACTATCATTTCACGTGCATGAATGTATTGCAAAGATATTTCTCCACTTGCTACTACTCTCTCACAAAGTTATACTTAATGTCAATGTGTTTGATCTTGTTGTGATACTTGAGATCCTTTGTGTATGTGATATCCTCTTGACTATCACAATATACAATCATGGGATCCTTAATTTATTTTGCAATATTCAAATGCTCAAAGAATCTCTTTAACCAAACAACCTATTGTACTGCAGATGTATAAGCCACGAATTCAATTTTCATGGTTGAAAGAGTTGGGCAAGTTTTCTTCTTACTTTTCCATGAAACAACACTACCATTCAGTTAGAAAGCATAATCGAATGTTGATTTTCTATCATTCCGACCACCAGCTCAATCAACATCTATATAACCTCTTATGAATAAATTAGATCCACTATAATACAGTGTATGATCCGTAGTTCTTTTCAGGTAACAAAATATTATATTTGCTTCTTTTCAATGGTCTGTTTCAGGATTGAATTCATACCTGCTAACCAGACTTACGACATAACAAATGTCTGGGTGAGTACACATCATAGCATACATAAAATTATGGGTTAGGCCAGGCCGGCCCAACGGGCCTAGCCTATATTGACGGCTCTAACTGTGATACCTGCTCTGATACCAATTAAAACTAAAGAGGGATGGGGTGAATTAAAAATTCTTTTAGTCGACTTCCTGTGTGGGATAGTTAACTCAACTGCAGATTAGTTTAACACTATACAATAATAGTAAACGCAGTAAATAAAGGACTCAGATAATTATATACTGGTTCGGAACACCAATGTGGTGCCTACTTCCAGTCCCCTTAGGTTTCAAGGGCTTTCTTAAGAGCTTGTTGAGAACTTGGGTGTTTACAAAGTAATTCGGCTTGGAGCCCTGTCTGATATGCAATTCAGATCTTTCTACTTTGACACAACCTCTACTTGTATCACCTACACTTTGATATTTCTCTATCTTTTCTTTTTCAGTTGTATACTTACCAGAATACAAAGCTTTTATGAAAGAAAATAGTACAAGTTTAAGTGAAGTGCATTGTAACGACCCGAGAGCACCCCCTAGTCGTTACCAGCGTATTCGACCTCTCGGAGGTCTTATACAAGCCCTTAGCATTCGTCATAACATTTATTATAGAAAAATAGTGGAAAGTTTAAAACTTTTTCATAATATAACACAGGACATAAAAGTCACCTCATTAAACCTTTAATACAAAAATTGGAGTACTACGTCTCAAGGTAGCCACCTTAAAACATGACTACAACACAAGAGGGGCACAACCCTTACAATACAAAAGAAACTACTATCTAGTACATAGAACTTAAGGAAACTCTTTAACATAAAGGTCCTTGAATCTTTAAGGACACACCTGAACTTGGGAATAGTAAGCCAAGCTCATCACTTCTAGGAAATAACCTTTAGCCACCACCACCTACACTTGGTATAAAAGATGAAAAAAATGGTGTTAGTACAAGAATGCACTAAGTATGATAACCATGAAAAACATGCTTTTAAAAGGACATTTAGTTGGAAACCATGCATCATGCCGTTTTAGAGAAACTTCAAGAACATTTAGTACATAGGCACAATATAAACCACATACATCATCATACACACGGAAACCATTCATAATAGCACATAGAGCCACTTATAACATTTTAGGCACATTCAATGCATACAATACATTACCTTCCTCTTTATGTTAACTCTTTTCCTCAAGCAATCCTTAGGGAATACTTGGTGCAATGTATCACCTTAAGGTTACCAAGGGTGAACTTACAAATAGCCTTCATCAATCCAACCACATATATTCATAGAGTCATAAGCACATCATAAGACATAGTCTTCATATAGGAACCATCACCTAAGACAACCTCTAAGTCACACTAGTGCAATGTGCAAGTAGCATCCCATAATACTACTCACACCAAGAATTCCTAGGAAGCCACCATAGACTAGGCACATCATATTCAACAAGTCATAACATCTTCATTTAGACATAAGACCAACGTACTTCATAACATCATATAAGGACTCATTCATTTACTACATCATTAGTTATAACCCATTTAGTTCATATCATAGGTAAACCACCCTCACAACCCCTTCACAAGATCACTTGTGCAATGTACACATGGAGTCCCATACCCCCCCACATATACTAAGCAAACCCATTAAGAAGTCATAAGTGTAATTCACATGCATAAACATACTTCATGTCTTGACATAAGTAAAGTAAACCTTAACATGCTTTCATATTAACATACATAGACCATAGTTTTCATTACATAAAGAGCCTAATCATAACCTCCCTTAGAGTACACTTGTGCAATGCATAAGTAGGGTCCATAGTCCTACCTATACTAAGTAACTCTTCAAGAAATCATGACTAGAGTTCATATTCTTATCTTAGTTCATTTTATAACTTTCGGGAGACATTGCCATAACCGACATAGACCATGTGAGCTACATGAAATCCGATGTTCTATTCCCACACCGAAAAGAGAGGGTACTACTTGCCAAAGTAGGACCTACATACATAATAGCTATCTAGTGGATCAACTAAGCTAATACCTACGGGGGCACGTAGTTATGGAACAAGGAGATTGCTACTAGAAAACCTTGACTTACTAAGCGTTGAGGTTTCTATCTCATGAGACAACATCTATGTTGGGAACCCGGACTTGCTAAATGTGAAGGTTCTCTTGTGGGAAGCCAGACTTGCTAAACGTGCAGCCCCCACTCTCATTTTTCATGTTCACTCGGTGCTAAGCTCCAACTCCCTTTTTAAACATATTTAAGCCTTTATTTAACATTAGTTCATAAAGTAGGCTTTAGGGACTTAATCCCTCATATCATATAGCTCAAAGGTTTCTAAGATGAGAATGACCTTTCATCGTAGAACCTACATTATGTGAGAATGACCTTTCGCATAATCATACCATATTCATAACATAGTCTAGTTTAGAGTACAATTGAGGAAACCTTTCAAGAGACTCACTTTCACTAGATTATCATAAACTTTATTTATTCGTTCATGTGTGTGTACATATGTGAGAAAGCCTTTCACATAAACACCTTTATACAACACATATTCATACCTTGCTAATCATACAATTTGCATGCATAATAAGATGTAAAGGTGCATATAAGAGTTCACTTTTCAATAGACACCATAACACATCATATTCATAGCTAAACATATAGAGTATGTGTGTGCATATTGGTCCTCATAGTGACATATTAGCAACAACATTGATATTGAGTGTTCTCCCCTTAAAGGGATCACAACACATTCACAATGTCCCCAATTCATGAGCAATTCACATATAAAGCCCTTAGGGATTCTAGACCACACACCCACACTTCATCATAGGAGACAAGGACATATTCAACATTGAATAGGTACTCCTAACATGTATATGATCACACATTCATATATGGATTATATAGGTAAGGGTCATTCCACAATAGTACCTAACATAATCAATCATGTAGACCACACCTTATCCCTAACATTATCATTCGCATTATACTCCTCATCATCAACACACTTTAAAAATCATGCTAGCATTGAGGATTTCATACATAACCTTCATAGCACAATTTCATAAACATATGCATCATAATCATCAATTCACTTCACATCTATTGTCTTCAAGACCATGATCTCAACATGCATAGATAGACAAGAAGTGAACACCTCCACCATAAGCAGATCAAACCACACAACATAAATTCTCATACTATAGACTAAAAGTTAGGTTAACTTACCAATTATCTAAGCCATGATCACCATGGATCAATCCTCAACAATTCATAATCAATTGACATAGGTAGCAATAGGAATCAACAATGTAATTCAACAACATGAACATAATCTAAATACAATTCTATAACAAAGGGATCAACCCATAACTTTTCCCATAAGGCCATAATCCTACTCTCATCAATATACCAACAATTCAACATAAATAAGTATAGATAATCATAGTAAACATCTATACAATCTAATCTAAATATAATTTCACCAATAGAGATCATATTCACAAAGACCCACATTATAGGCCAATTTTGAGAATTTGGAGATCATGGGTTCTTCAAGAATTCCTTTGAAAATTGTCTTTAAAACATTAATTCCACATTAATTCATCAAAAGAATTATTTAGAAAATCGTTTGACAAGGAACACATATTTAGATTAAAAATTGGGAATTTTGGTCCTTGAATCACTTTTGAAATTCTTTGATAGAACTCCTTGAATGAGAGGTTATTCAAGAATCAAGAGTCACCATACCTTAATTATTGAAGACCCATGAAATTGAAGAAGAAATCAGTTGAAAACCCATCTTCTAGCTTGAGCTTCATCAAGGTCTTCAACGGAGTTTTTGAGAGAATCTATTTTGAAAGGGAAGGGTCAATTTGAAGAATGGGGTCTAATTTTAGGTTTTGGGGTTTTAACCAACTTAAAATACCCTGAAATAGGTAGAATAACCGTTTATAATAATTCCTCAAAGTACCCAAACTACCCCTCACTTAGTTGGACCTTTTAAACAAGTCAAACTTGAGTTTTATTTTCACAGATTTTGTCGGGAAACAAGTTCGAGACGCGGAGGTGTTCCCATAAGTTTTTTGGAAATTAAATTCGAGACAGTAGAGTCTGCAACATGTCCGCGACGCGGACCAAACTTTTGGCCCTTGGTGGAGCTAGTCCGCGATGCGGACATGCTCCCTCCAAGTACAACTTCAAGCTGCCTTGGCACCTTGCTTGGCCAAGGTTGGGGTCCTCCTCGGGGACCCTTAGGGTGGCCCCCGGGGGGTCGTATTCGAACGTTTTGACCCTAAAAACATTTATTAAGACACTAGGGTCACCTCCACTAATTTTAGACTCCAAACAACACATAAAAACATGAACAACATACTAGAACACACCAACAGATAAATGACTAGTTTCCGAACGTCTTGGTCGTCCCTTGACGTTTGACTTCCAAACTCTTTAAAACTGACTTAAAAGGCTATTCTTCATTATTTTGACAAATTATAAATGCATAAAACTCATGTGAGGCACTACTTTATCCTACTTTGTTTTGAGGGTCATTACATGCGTACTTCACAACTATGACCAAAGGAGGTATATATAGATAGGTGGGTTGCTTGCTCTTGTAAGGAAAAATCCAAGGGTGTTTCTCTCAATCAAGGATATTGAAGGTTTCCTTGATTAAGGTGATTTATTGATTCATGTTCATATTAGATATGTGCATGATCATACCTTCCTTGATTGAGGTGATTTTCTTATTCATTTCCATATAAGATATGTTCATGATCGTTCATTCCTTCTTGAGATAATCTTCTCAAATCCCAACTTGAATTGAATCTTTTCCTTCTCTTGATAGATTTCTTGATTCTTGTCTTGATTGTTGATGATCGTCCTTGCTTAATTGAACTGTTTCTAGGATTGAGGGCATCTTGAATTGATTTATAATTTCTCTATTCGTTGCTTTCCTATTTTCCGTTAGATATAAGATTATATATGTTTGACTCATTTTCTTTTAGATTTCTTTTCCTGCGAAGGATACAAATATTTATTAAGAGTCGTTAATCAAAATCAACTGGTTTTATGAAGTTAACATTTATCTATTAATGTCTAAGAAGAGGAGGAGAAGAAGGAAAAGTAGAAGGAGAATAATGAGAAGGAGAAGGAGAAGAAGAAGAACAAGAAGGAGGAGGAGGGAGAAGGAGAAGGAGAAGAAGGAAAAGCAAGAGGAAAAGGAGAAAGAGAATGAGAAGGAGAAGAAGATGGAGAAAAGGAAGAAGGAGAAGAAAAAGAAAAAGAAGGAGGAGAAGTAGAAGAAGAAGAGGCGGAGAAAGATAATGAGAAACATAAAAAAAATGAGATGGCGAAGGATAAGAAGAAGGAGAAAGAGAAGAAAAAGGACAAGTAGGGATGGCAATGGGGCGGGGCGGATGTGGGGCGGGGTGGGTTTAAGGCTATGTGGGGCGGGGCGGGTTTAAGGTTGTGTGGGGAGGGTTGGATGCGGAGCAGGTTGAAGTGGGTTTTTTTAAAATTAATGTAGGGCGGGGCGGGTTGCAGGTATATGTGATTTTATGTGGGTTCAAACTTAATTTTAACTTTTTAAATGTTATAAGAATGATAGAGCATTATTTATTAAGATAATTTCATTAAAGTTACTAAAATATTCAATATAATAAATGGAAATGGTTCAATAAAAAATAATATAATTTCTTACATGTTTCCTAATTGACCTCTAAAAAATAAAATTTTAAGTCACTATCCTATTAAATTAATACAACTTAATGAAAAAATGAATTTCTTTTTATAAATTTTATTTTTAGTATCAAACATAACTAGAAAAAGTAAATATTAAAAAAATTATGTGGGGCGAGGTGGGACGGGGTAGGGCGGGTTGAAAGTGAAAAGAGTTGCTATGCGGGGCGGATAGAAAGTTTTGTGGGTTAAGTTCAACCTGCATCGCCCAGCCCTACACTGCCCCATTGCCATCCCCAAGGACAAGGAGGAAAAAGAGGATAAAAAGAAGGAGAAGAAGGAGAAGAAGAGGGAGAAGGAGGAGGAGAAAGAGAAGAAGAATCCTAATGGTAAATTCTATTTCTTGCCTCTTTCACTTGAAAAGTATGATGAATGCCTGTAAATTCTATTCCTTGACTCTTCCACTTGAAAAGTATGATGAATGCCTAGAAAATAAGCACAATGTTATATTTATAGGGTTTGGGAAAATCCTTTTTTATTCTTGGATTTGGAATCCTAAAATCTAAAATTTTCATTGGGGCATACGTGGGGCAACGCACACCATAACGCAAAACCTAGGCTTCAGCACTTTGAGACCAGGTGCGGCGCGCCATCAGTGCGCCAGACTTGGGCTTCAGTAGTTTGGGGCCTAGCGCAGCACTCCACTAGTGTGTCAGAACACAGATTTCTTTTGATTGTTCATTTTCATGCACTTCTCAAATTTTCTTCCAAACTTTCATCCCTTGTTTCATCTCCTATTTGGTTGATCTTGCATCAATTCCCTACAACATCTAATTACATGTCTTAGTGCATAATTAGCAGCATAATCATCAAAACACAACAAATAGAGTAAAGAATTGTCACGGCCCAAAGTACAGCCTAGATACGATATGACGAATAGGATCCCAAGAGACCCTAAAAAAACCACTTAACATTAACATGACATAATAAAATAAAATTTAAGAGATATAATCAATATAAGTCTCAAATCATAAGATGTCATAAAACATACTAACACAGTACATATGAGAATATGCAGAAAACTATTAAGTCTAACACAAGTATTTCTAATATCATAAGAGTGGTTAGGACGTAACCCATACACCAAGAGTGGTTGAGACGTAACCCATACACCACTTTACAAGTCTGAAACTGAAATGAACATAAAAGCAATAAAAGTGTCTATGTCTTTGCCCTCGAACCATAATGACTCACCAATTCAAGGTGCTATTAGAGCAATCCAGGCTAGACACGAGCGGGAGGAGGAGCGTCAGACCCTATATTATGAGACAATATAGGCACAAATAAAAATTAGTATGATAAGTATATTAAGTATAGAAAATGCATAAAAACATGGGCATGGTAATAGGAGGAACTTTAAACATGATATGCATGACCAAGTAAAACGAAGTAAGAGTTGTTTACATCCCTACTTTATTCAAATAGGGTAAAATGTCACGGTGACTCGAAAAATGATCAATTGATTCAATTTTAAAAGAATTTTAAGAATAAACGAATTTTAAAGGAGTCGCCACCTAATTTTAGGAAACCAATTAAAAAATGTCTATGAAACCAATAGATTCTAAGTAATGGGTTCAAGTTATTTCGAAGGGAAGGTGTTAGGCATCCTTCAAAATCCACAATTGTGGATCCCAACTGAGTTCATTTTTTTAAAATTGAGGAAGAGATAAAAACAAATAAACAAGTATAAAAAGAATGTGTTATACACAAGTAATAAAATAGAATAATAATATAAGAAACGACATAAAGTTTGCCTAAAATCAATATATACAAAATAATGAATAAAAAATATAATATTCGAACTTTATTCGAATAACTTCAATGGGAAGCGACTTCGGAGTACCTGTAAACACACTTAGTAAAAGTGTTAGAAATAATAAATATGAATAAAAATGGATGAATCGAATGATAACTTAAAATTAAAAACCCGTCTTATTGACATGGGAGGCCTTGAAAAATGACGGTAATTTCTTCATCGGCCAATTTTAACAAACAAAATATATGAACTTAAACTAAATTTTCCGTCTTTTAAAATGGGAGGCCTTCAAAATCGACGGAGAGATTTTCTCATTGGCTAATTTTAACATGCATCTTTCAAACACGAAATCACATAAAAACTTAACAAAAACACAATATATAGTACTCCCTCCATTTAAAAAAAATGACCTCCTTTCCTTTTTAGTCTGTTTCAAAAAGAATAACCTCTTTCTTTTTTTGGTAACATTTTAATTTCAGTTTTCCACGTGGCATGTTTAAAGCCACAAGATTGATGGGCAATTTAGTACATTTGACATAACTTTAATTTAGGACCACAAGATTCAAAAGTCTCCTTTATTTTCTAAAACTTTGTGTCAAGACAAACCAGATCACTCTTTGTGAAACGGAGGGAGTAATATTCAATAACCCAAAAATAATGACCAAGTGATAACAATACAACTCACTAAAAAAATCTTATAAAAACACAAGCCATTGATTCTAACAAAATTAACAGTAGCCACCAAACATGAAAAAAAATCAAAACAAAAATTGAACAACAACAAATTGATGAAATAGACACATAGTTAAAATACGTGGTAAATTTTCATGGAGGAGATAAACTCAAACAAAAATCACCACAACATTATGAACAAAGTCAAATCAACTAAACAAGTATGTAACAAATTTAAGAATTAAAATACCAAAGCTTTAAGACACTAGAACAAATAAAAGTATTGATAAAAAAATATCATAAGATTAAATCAAGAAATAAAAACAATTAGCTTATCTGAAAAGTAAACAACACTATAGCTAAAAGAACATACTAACAGGGCAAAAGTTGAATATTAATACCAAGTACTACAATGTGAAGATTCGATAATATAACAAAACATTGAGCTAAGTAAACGTGAGAACAATAAGAAATAAATTAAATAACAGTGAAAGCAATTGTTAAAAAAAAGTAAATAAAAAAATTAAACAAAAAATGTAAAGTTAATCTTAATAACCAATGGTAAAAATAAAGAAAGAAATAGTGAACCCTATCGGAAAAGTGAACCTTGTCGGAAATGGAATGGTGGGTTGTTTTGGTTCGTTGAAGATGACACCACCGCCGCGTGGTCGGAGTTCATGCCTGTGTAAGGTCGTGTGGATTTGGAGTTGGAGAAGACGAGCTCGTTGCTGGCTGGTTTGGCTCGCGATCTCGGAGCTCTTTGGTTCAGTTCGTCTAAGTTAGAATTTAGAGCTTCGAGCTCGCCGTTAATGGCTTCTTTAGCTCCATTTTTTCTGGAGGGTTTTGATTTGTTTGCCAGAGCTTTGAAGCTCGCTGGGGTCGTGAGGGAGTAGAGAAACGGGGTGGGATTTTGAGTTGTTATAGGCTGCTGGAGTTGGGGTTTTCGTTGGTGGTTCCGTCGTGGGGTTTTGGGGTCTGGTTGCTGGAAAGTAGAGAAGAAATGGAGAAGATGGGTTTGAAAGGTGGTGTTTTGGTGAGATGATTCACTAGTCGTAAAAGGGAGGATAAGAAGGAAGAAGATGATGGGTCTGGCTTGGAGTTGAATCCGGTGGTGTTTCACCGAAAAAAGGAGAAAATGAATGGGGGTTTTGGGTTGCCGGAGTCCGGGGGATGATGACCGAAAAATTAATGAAAAGTGAAACTTTTGTGAATAAAAATCTGAAAATTCTCAATCATAATATAAAATATTTCACCACACCTTAACTTAATGAGCAAACTATTCTTTAAATAGGAAATTGGAAACCACCAATAGTACAATACCATTATTTTAAAATTGTGGGTCAAAACCATCGATTAACAAAATATCTGTGTATGAAATCTTATCCATATCAGAATGAATTTTTGGACTGTGTAAAATATCAAAATGAATATTAGCAAATGTAACGAATAAACTGAATATTAAAAAATGTAATGAACGTAACTAATGACATGTAAAAAATACAATTTAACACAAATAACGATTTAATCAAAATGAACAAATATTTGAACGTATTCAACCGGCTATGACAAAAAGTAATGTAATTAAAATTAACTGATAAAAAATCGTGAAATTTTGACAAATAAAGATAAATATCGATAAACTTATTTAAAATTATAAAAAAAAGTATTTTTGAACTATTGAATAAATAAAACTTAAAAGTTATGAATTTTGAAAATGTTAGGCCAAAATTGAGTGTCAACAAGAGTCTTTAAAGAGAAACCATGAATCATAAAAAAGGACAATTCATACTTAAAATCATAAGAAAACTTTCATAAAACCTTTGAAGAAAATATAATTCATTTGTGGGATATTTGTTGTTAACCGACAATAAGACCATGTGAGCTATAACATGGAATCTGTCATGACGCTCATACCGAAAAAAATGAATCTACTTGCCAAGGTAGAATTATGTATCATTCATATTTCTAAGGTGGATCTACTAGCTAGGTCATTTAAGACAATCCCACGGGGGGAAGTAGTTTGGGACAAAGAAATTGCTACTAAAGATCAAATCTCTTCATTGTTAAACGCCAAGAAAAGAAAATTTGTACATTGAAAAGATCAATTTGTGGCCTAATACAATCTTCAAGGTAGTGATACCTGAGATTTCATAAAGAGGTGAGCTCATTTGATTTCACCATGTCGATGAAGACCTTTACATCTATGTAAAAAAGTCCAATGAAAAATTTGTAATTCTTTCTCTTTACGTAGATGACATTTTACTAGCTAAAAATAATTTGAAATATGTGAAAATTTTCAAGTCATGAATTTCAAAATCATTTGATCTGAAAAATATGGGTTAAGCAGACTATATATTGAATGTTAAGATTCAAAAAGACCTTTCCAAGAGATTTTCGAGTTTATCTAAATAAATTTACATAAAGAAAATATTGAAACGCTTTCGAATCAATAGTTACAAATCCATGAATACTCTTGTAGCAAGGGGTGAAACTTTAAGCCTTGAAATGTCTTTAAAGACTGAAAAAGAAAAGGAAGACTGCTCAAACCTCTCCTTTTAGAAGGAGACCTATTCTTTTTAGAAGAGCATGCATGATAGAACGTGAGAAAAAGAGGAGAGAACGTGTAAATGTGAAAAACCAAAACATTACTCTTTTCTGCCAATATTCAAACAACACATTCACAAACACTTAGGGGTCGTTTAGTAGAGTAAATCAGAATAATACTAAATAGAGTGTATTAGTAATGTTTGCATTAGAATTACATGTATTAGTTATGCTTGCATTAATTATACATAGATTATTTTTATGCATTGTTTGGTTTGATGCAGCAAAAATAGTATGCATTGCATAAAAAAATAATTTACAAAGATAACTACAACACCCCGCCTTTTCGAAATGTATAAATTTACTCGTATCTTCATGGAAAGACAAGGAGGGTTGGTAATAAATTAATAATGATGTGGTATGTCATATTTTAAGTGTTCAACTGTTGTATTTCAAGTTTTGAAGTTAGGTAAGTGGCAAATAAAAGTTGGAGAAAGTTATTGTAAGTTCTTTTTTAAAGATTTGTCTGAAATGTGGGTCAAATTTCTTGGATGTTTTCTCCCAATATATAAAGAGTTATGGGGCCCACCACCTATGAAATCGAAGGTCTACGAGTCTAGTTTTCAACGCATCAAACCATTTGTTCATACGACTTCAAAATAGAGAGATATTTGCATTTTCGTGGGACAGTGCAAGAAGACATGAGGTGGGGCCCTAGGTCGGTGGAACTTTACATACATTTCCTTCTTCAATCTTTTCTTCATTTTTTAGCTAAGAAACATAAAAATTAGAGAAATCCATTTCTAGGATCAACTAAAGTATAGATTTTCTCGACTTAAGTCCTTGACGAAATTTGTTCTACGCGTTGGGCTCATCATCGTGGTATAATTTGTTTTATTGATTTCGTAGCATATCACACTATAGTGTTGGGACAGCAAGGGTTTGGACATATATGAAGGTTTTGAGGCATATTACGAACTTAAGATCAAGGTAAGACCCTTCTTTCATCGACTCTAGCTTTTATAAGCACCAAATAGCAATTTGCGACGGAAATCCATATCTTTTATCGGATTGTAGTGGTATCTTCTATTTTTGTGTGTAGATTATGGTCATGTCTTGTTGTAGTATCGAAGGGGTTATGAGTAAAATTCATTAGGCCACATGAATTCAGCTAAAAAGGTATGTTAAGGTTATTCCCTACTTACGGCATGTTTCCTTAAAGATTAGGCGCAATGTAATTGGGTTGTTATCCTTCTTATACTTGTAGCCATTATTGTTGATTGTTGGCTCCTCGAGTTGATATAATCCTCCCTTGTCAAGATTCTTATTCATTTAGTAGTGTCCCTATGTTGGACACGACTTAGAAGCTATTTCTATAGGTTGCTTATAACTAAATTTCTCGCTTTTAGCGATTGGCTTGTTATTGTTGTCCTTGAGGATATTGTGGTTAGCTGCAGGAATGTGATCTATGCCAGAAGGGCTATGTTCTGCCTACGGGCTACATAGATGCCTAAAAAGCCTATGAGTTGCCTACAGGGCTATATTGATGCATAGAAGGGCTATGAGTTGCCTACGGGGCTATATTGATGCCTACAAGGGCTATGAATTGCCTACAGGGCTATATTAGCGCCTAAGAAGGCTATATGCTTCCTACAGGGCCATATGGTTGCCTAAGAGGGCTATGAGTTGTCTATAAGATATGTTGATACCTAAGAGAGCTATGTGCTGCCTACAGGGTTATATTAATGCCTAAGAGGACTATGCGACTGCCTACGGGGCTAAGGGACTATCGATAGGGGTATATAGACTGATTAGCACCTTCCAGACTTATGGAACCTGAGTACATTATTTTTTACTGACGCCCATTGCCTTGGGGGCGCTGCATTCATGCATGCAGGTCCCGACAGACGACCCAGCAGACCTCCTCAGCAACAGGATTGACTTTTATCCGATTGGCTAGCCCCTCTACTCCGGAGCTGCCAAAGTTGGGAGGTTTGTTAGCTTTTGTTGTATATATTTTTATGGGTAGGCTGGGGACCTGTCCCGCCAATCTTTACTACTCTTAGAGGCATGCAGATTAGTTTATGGGGTGTATAGCTACGTTATGGCCGTGATGGTCTAGTTTGTTGGTTTGCTGAATCTTGTGAGTTGTTTGATGTACTGTCTTGATATATACCTGCTTTCAGTTTTGGTATAGAGATCATGGTGGCCTCGACGGCCCAACCAAGACTTCTGTACTAGTTGGCTATTTCTTTATATGAACTCTTAGGAGTAGTTATTTCGTTTATAGATATGTTGACAGAGGCATTGCCGACCGAGGGCTTAATTTTAAGCCGAGATATACTTGTTTGTTTTCTTGATTACGTGTGGCTGTCATGTGCTAGTAGCAAATGGTTTAGCAGGGTCGGCTCGAGCCTGAGTTCTGGCATTAGGAGTCAGTTGCGCCCCTTGAATCTGGGGAGTGACAAACTTGGTATCAGAGCAACGTCATATCCTAGGGAGTCAGCAAGCCGTGTCTAGTAGAGTCTTGTTTATAAATGTGTTGTGCACCACATTCGATAAACAAGAAGCTACCGGGCATGTTAGAATGACTATCCTTCTTTTGCTCACCTCGTGCTATAGAGCAGTGTCTTAAGGATTGAGGTTTCTGGCCTATAATCGATATTTGTATGGAGATAGAGATGGCTGACACCAAACAGACCACAGCTAGCCAGGGGCTAGATACAGCTGTAGGCGAGGGTACCGGCAAGGTACCACAGGTGGAGGTAGCCCATTGTGAGACCTAGGGAGAGATATCTTCTCAGCCCCCTATAGCTTTTCCACCGCTTCAGGAGCCTCTGAGGGCTACAGGACTTCCGGCTCCACCAGCAATACCACCCCTAGTTCCTCTTATTCTATCTGATTAGGATTTCAAGAGTGCAGTATGTAAGTTAGCACAGTTAGTAGCTGCACAGCGCCAGCCAGGTGCGCCAGATGTTGCCAGACCTTCTGAAGAGCCTGGAAGTTCGAGAGTTCATGAATTTCTTGCCTTAAATTCTCCACAGTTTACAGGGACAAATCGCTGAGAGGACCTTCAGCATTTTGTTGATCAGCTTCATAGGATCTTCAGGGTCATGCATGCCTCAGCGATTGAGCCAATTTAGTTAGCAGCATTTCGATTGCGTGATGTTGCAGTATTTTGGTACGAAAGCTAGGAGAGATCTAGGGGAAAAGATGCATCTCAACCCACTTGGGATAGCTTTGCAGAAGCTTTCATATATCACTATTTACCGAGAGAGATTAGGGATGGCTGGGTGGACCAGTTTCTGAACCTCCGACAGGGTAGCATGAGTGTCCGAGAGTATGGGCTGAGATTTGATTCAATGGCTAGATATGCACAAGCATTTGTTGATACGATGCATGACAGGGTGCGTAGATTTGTGGGAGGGCTTGACTCAGACTATGTCGATGCTTGTTCTATCGCTGCACTAAATGATAATATGGATATCTCGCGAATTCAGGCCTTTGCACAAAGCATCGCCGACATCTGCAATATATGACTGAGATGGTTGAGAGAGAGAGATAGAAGATGGATAGGCCCGCTGGTTCACATGGAGATTTTTAGGGTGGTCCCAGACCCCCAATATATTATTAGGCCACCTAGACCTCCACCACAGCAGTTCCAGGGTAGTAGATTTGATCGTCAGGGACAGTCAGGCACAGGTGAGGGTTCACGAGCATCAAGCTCTCAGTAGGAGAGGGGTTCAACCCAGGCTAGGACAACCTCGCTGCGTTGCTCTACTTACAGTAAGATGCATTTCAGGAGGTGCACACACAGTTCCATAGGTCGTTATTCTTATGGACAGGAGGGGCGTGGGTGGAGAAATTACTCGACCATATGTTAGGGTGGTATAGGTCAATCGACCAGGTCAGTAGTAGGTTCCCCCTCATCAACACAGCCTATAGGGCGTGGACCCTAGACTTCAGCAGGTAAAGTTAGAGGCGGAGGCAAAGAGCGAGCATCTAGTTCTGGTAGTGAACAGAATAGTATATATTCATGAGCCAGCCGACAGGACTCAGAGTCATCCCCAGATGTTGTGACAGGGAATCTATGTATAGTAGCAGAGTCATCAGATCGACCCTTTATTTTATCTACACCAGTTGGCGAGGTGAGTCTATTGTTGCCAGGAAAAGTCTATCGAGGTTGTACGGTAGAAATTATCGACCGTCAGACCTCTGTAGATCTCGTAGAGTTGGAGATGGTCAATGTCGACGTCATTATGGGTATGGACTAGTTAGCCTTTTGTTATGCTAATATTGAGTACCGGACAAAGATTATTAGATTCCAATTTCCAGGAGAGGCAGTTCGAGAATGAAAAGGCGATACAATAACTCTGAAAGGTAGGTTTATTTCCTATCTTAAGGCGAGAAGAATGATCACTAAGGGTTGTATTTATCATGTTGTTCGCGTTCATGATATAGATGCAGAACCACCGACTCTTCAGTCTATTTCGGTAATGAGTTTCTAGATGTATTTCCAAATGAGCTCCCTAGTATCCCTCCAGAATGGGAAATTGATTTTTCTATCGATATGCTACCAGGTAGACAACCCATATCTATTCCACCTTATAGAATGGCTCCTGCTGAGCTAAACGAGTTGAAGGATCAGCTGAAAGACTTGCTGGATAAAGGTTTTATCAGGGCCTAGTGCTTCACCATGGGGTGCACCAGTGTTATTCATGAGGAAGAAATATGGCTCACTAAGAATGTGTATCGATTATCAACAGCTGAATAAGGTGACTATAAATAATAAATATTCCCTTCCGAGGATCAATGACTTGTTTGATCAGTTACAAGGTGTTGAGTGCTTCTCAACGATTGATTTAAGATCAGGGAGAAAGACGTTCCAAAGACAGCTTTCAGAATGTCCTTTGTATTAACTAATGCCCCAGCAATGTTCATGGACCTGATGAATAGTATATTCAGGTTGTATCTAGACTTGTTTGTGATTGTATTTATTGATGACATTTTGGTGTATTCACGTTTAAAAGTTGAGCATGCAAATCATCTGCGAGCAGTCCTTCAGGTTCTTTGGGATCGAGAACTTTATGCAAAGTTTTCTAAGAGTGAGTTCTGGTTGAACTCTGTAGCTTTCTTAGGCCATATTGTATCATATACAGGCATTGCGGTTGTTACACAAAAGATTGGGGTCGTAAAAACTTGGCCTAGACCTGTGACTTCGACTGAGGTTCGTAGTTTCTTAAGGTTAGTTGGGTACTACAGAAGGTTTGTAAAGGAGTTTTCTTCACTTTCAGCACCATTAACGAAGCTGACTAAAAAAGCAGCTAAGTTCCAATGGACTGAGGCTTGCGAGCATAGTTTACAGCAGTTGAAGGACAGGTTGATATCAACACCAGTTCTAGCATTGCAAGAGGATCAGAAGGCTATGCGGTGTATTGTGATGCTTCTGGTGTTGGGTTGGGATGTGTTCTAATGCAACATGGTAAGGTTATCGCATATGCTTCAAGGCAGTTGAGAAAGCATGAGAAGAACTATCCGACCCACGATTTAAAGTTGGCTGCAGTTGTGCATGCATTAAAGATCTGGAGGCATTATTTGTATGGAGTTCATGTTGACATCTTCACAGATCATCAAAGCCTTCAATATATCTTTAGACAGAAAGAGTTAATTCTGCGGCAGCGTCGATGGCTTGAGTTACTGAAAGACTACGACGTGGATATTTTATATCATCCAGGAAAGGCGAATGTGGTAGTTGATGCCCTCAGTCGAAGATCCATGGGTAGTTTATCCTATTTAGGTATTGCAAAGCGTGAGCTAGCGCGAGAGCTTCATCAGTTAGCTAAATGGAAGTCAGATTGTTAGAGGCAAAAGATAGTGGGGTAACAATTTAGGACACAGCTGTATCATCTCTAGTTGTAGAAGGAAAATCACGGCAACAATAGGATCCTAGCTTAGAGCAGCTCAGAGCCAAGGCTCAGAATCAATAGACTTTAGTATTTGATATAGCAGGAGATGGAGTCCCTAGATATAGCGGTCGATTGTGTGTTCCGAATGTTGCAGGGCTTCCACATCGGATTATGGAAGAGGCACATCATTCCTATTATTCTATTCACCCTAGTTCGACGAAGATGTACCATGATATTAAGGAGATCTATTGGTGGCACGAGATGAAGAAGGACGTTGCTGAGTTTGTGGCACCGTGTCCTAACTGCCAACAGTTGAAGGTTGAGCACTAAAAGCCCGCAGGTCTAGTTTAGGAGATAGTCATTCCTTTGTGGAAGTGGGAAGCAATTAATATGGATTTTATTACAAGGTTACCTCGATCGCGTCGCAAGTTTGACTCTATTTAGGTAATTGTTGATAGACTAACAAAATCAACCCACTTCTTACCAGTCAGGGCTACTTTTACTGCCGATGATTATGCAAGGCTCTCTATTAGAGAGATTATTAGGCTATACGGTGTCCCAATATCTATTATCTCTGATAGAGGAGCATAATTTACCGCCAACTTCTGGAAGTCCTTCCAGAAAGGACTGGGGACACAGGTTAATCTTAGTACAACCTTTCGCCCTCAAACAGATGGCCAGGTTGAGCGCACAATTTTGACACTCGAGGATATGTTACGGGCGTGCGCTCTAGACTTCAAGGGAAGTTGGGATGACCACTTACCTCCTGTTGAGTTCGCATATAATAATAGTTATCATTCCAACATCGGGATGGCACCTTATGAGGCTTTATATGGGCAAAAATATAGGTCCCCCATCGGATGGTTCGAGGTAGGTGAGTCAAGGTTGATTAGACCCGACTTAGTACAGCAGACAGTGGAGCAGGTTAAGCTCATTCGAGAGAGTTTAATAACAGCTCAAAGCTGACAGAAACCATACTCAAATGTGCGACGAAAGGACTGAGAGTTTTTTACCGATGACTGGGTATTCTTAAAAGTCTCGCCTATGAAAGGTGTTATGAGATTTGGCAAAAACGGCAAGCTTAGTCCAAGATTCATTGGACTATACCGGATCCTTCGAAGGGTAGGACGAGTGGCTTAAGAGTTAGAATTGCCTTCGGGGCTAGATTATGTTCATCCAGTTTTCCATGAATCTATGTTACGAAAGTTCGTAGAAGACTCTTCTCGGGTTGTCCCAGTTGAGGATGTTCAGATCACAAAGGAGTTGTCCTACGAGAAAACTCCAGTTGCCATATTAGATCGGCAGGTCCGTAAATTGAGGACCAAAGAGGTGGCTTTTATTAAAGTATTGTGGAGAAACAAGAATAGAGAAGAGGTGACCTGGGAAGCTGCGGATGGCATGAGGTCCAAATAGCCGCACTTGTTTCATACCCACAGGGTGATGGCATATCAGTTTATATTAGTGCAGTGAGGTTAGATACCAATCTGATTTTTTTATATTGTTGCTTATTATTATTGTTGTTGTCGTTGTATATTTGCTCGCACTGTTATTGTGGAGCTATAGTGCATAGCTAATTAGGTCATCTTATGTGACGCCTGGGTTAGAATTTCTGCGTTTCATGTTCCTGGATAATCATATTTACAAAGGACATTTTGCCTAAATTTTTTAAACTCCTAAGGACTTAACCACGTGACTCACATATTTCATTCGAGGATGAATGTTTCTAAGGGGGGAAGGATGTAACACCCCGCCTTTTAGAAACGTATAAAATTACTCGTATCTTCGTGGAAAGACAAGGAGGGTTGGTAATAAATTAAGAATAATGTGGTATGTCATATTTCAAGTGTTCAACTGTTGTATTTCAAGTTTTGAAGTTAGGGAAGTGGCAAATAAAAATTAGCGAAAGTTATCGTAAGTTTCGTTTTAAAGATTTGTCTGAAATTTAGGTCAAATGTCTTAGATGTTTTCTCCCAATATATAAAGAGTTATGGGGCCCACCACCTATGAAATCGAAGGTCTACGAGTCTAGTTTTCAACGCATCAAACCATTTGTTCATACGACTTCAAAATAGAGAGATATTTGCATTTTCGTGGGACAGTGCAAGAAGACATGAGGTGGGGCCCTAGGTCGGTGGAACTTTACATACATTTCCTTCTTCAACCTTTTCTTCATTTTTTAGCTAAGAAACATAAAAATTAGATAAATCCATTTCTAGGATCAACTAAAGTATAGATTTTCTCGACTTAAATCCTTGACGAAAGTTGTTCTACGCGTTGGGCTCATCATCGTGGTATAATTTGTTTTATTGATTTCGTAGCATATCACACTATAGTGTTGGGACAGCAAGGGTTTGGACATATATGAAGGTTTTGAGGCATATTACGAACTTAAGATCAAGGTAAGACCCTTCTTTCATCGACTCTAGCTTTTATAAGCACCAAATAGCAATTTGCGACGGAAATCCATATCTTTTATCGGATTGTAGTGGTATCTTCTATTTTTGTGTGTAGATTATGGTCATGTCTTGTTGTAGTATCGAAGGGGTTATGAGTAAAATTCATTAGGCCACATGAATTCAGCTAAAAAGGTATGTTAAGGCAATTCCCTACTTACGGCATGTTTCCTTAAAGATTAGGCGCAATGTAATTGGGTTGTTATCCTTCTTATACTTGTAGCCATTATTGTTGATTGTTGGCTCCTCGAGTTGATACAATCCTCCCTTGTCAAGATTCTTATTCATTTAGTAGTGTCCCTATGTTGGACACGACTTAGAAGCTATTTCTATAGGTTGCTTATAACTAAATTTCTCGTTTTTAGCGATTGGCTTGTTATTGTTGTCCTTGAGGCTATTGTGGTTAGCTGTAGGAATGTGATATATGCCAAGAAGGTCTATGTTCTGCCTACGGTCTATATGGATGCCTAAAAGGGCTATGAGTTGCCTATGGGGCTATATTGATACATAGAACGGCTATGAGTTGCCTACAGAGCTATATTGGTGCCTAAGAAGGCTATGTGCTTCCTGCAGGGCCATATGGTTGCCTAAGAGGGATATGAGTTGTCCATAAGATATGTTGATGCCTAAGAGAGCTATGTGCTACCTATGGGGCTATATTAATGCCTAAAAGGACTATGTGACTGCATACGGGGCTAGGGAACTATCGATAGGGGTATATAGACTGATTGGCACCTTTCGGCTTATGGGGGCCTGAGTAGGTGGTCTTGTGAGTTGTTTGTACCTGTCGAGCTTATGGGGGCTTGGTTAGGTTGTTGTTTTATTATTTTTGATAAGTTTAGATTTACGAGCAGGTCAGTACACTTATCTTATCCTTGATTTATTTATCGGATAATTCCAGTATATTTGGATACATGCTCATAGTTTATTACCTTTCATACTCTGTACATTATTTTATATTCACGCCCCATTGCCTTGGGGGCGCTGCATTCATGCATGTAGGTCCCGACAGACAACCCAGTAGACCTCCATAGCAGCAGAATTGACTTTTATCCGATTGGCTAGCCATTTTCCTCCGGAGATGCCAGAGTTGGGAGGTTTGTTAGCGTTTGTTGTATATATTTTTATGGGTACGCTGGGGACCTGTCCCGCCAATCTTTAGTACTCTTAGAGGCTTGAAGACTAGTGTGTGGGGTGTATAGCTACATTATGGCCATGCTGGTCTAGTTTGTTGGTTTGCTGAAGCTTGTGAGTTGTTTGATATACTGTTTTGATATATACCTGCTTTCAGGTTTTGTATAGAGATCATGGTGGCCTCGACGACCCAACAAGGACTTATGTGCTAGTTAGCTATTTCTTTATATGAACTCTTGGTAGTAGCTGTTTTGTTTATAGATCTGTTGACAGAGGCCTTGCCGACCGAGGGCTTAATTTTAAGCCGAGATGTACTTGTTTGTTTTCTTTATTGTGTGTGGCTGCCATGCGCTTGTAGAAAATGGTTCAGCAGGGTCGGCTCGAACCTGAGTTCTGGCATTAGGAGCTAGTTGCACCCCTTGAATCTGGGGCGTGACAATACCCTCCAATATTTTGGTAACACCCCGTATCCAAAATTAGACCAAACCAGAAGTTGCAGCTGCAACCCACAATTGCCACCCATGGACCATAGGGTGACCCACTGTCCATTTTGGTGGTCCGTGGATGGCCACCTGCAGCCCTCCCCAGAAGTAATCCAAAAAAATTATTATAAGGGCCGACCCACGACAGACCTATAGATCGTAGGTCAGACTACGGGTCGTGGTCTTGGTCTATGATTCGAGACCCTAGATTTCAGCCCCAGACGTCGAACAACGATTGACCAGCACAGACCGTTGCTCCACCCACGGTCCGTCGGTGACCCCGACAGCTTTTAAGTCAGGGGTTGTTTGGTCTTTTCCCTATGCGTTGGACCCCTAAACTACGTGGTTTTGGTCAGTTTTAGCCTAAAAACTAAATTAGAACTTACTATAATTAATCATTCACCAAATCAAACGAAAACTTAGAGCAAATTAAAGGAGGAGTCGAGAAGCCCTAGTTCAAGAACGCAGCGAGTCTTCATCAGTTCCACCCTGAAATCAAAATATTTCTCCGTAAATTTCATCACCGGGTATGTGGGATTTCGCTAGTGTGTTTCTTTATCCCTTTAGGTCCCTAGATTTTAGTCAGAATCTTGATTCCCTTGATATTATCTAGACCTAGGGTTTCTTGAATGATAGAAATTGTTGGGTTTTAGTTGTTAGAATGATCCAAATCAGATTATCATGTTGATGCTTCAGTTCTTGCATAAATTTAGAACCTTAGCTATGTAGTTCTTTTAGTTCATGAATTACGCATGCTAGGTCAATTATTTCAGTTATGCATGCTTTAGTTTACGAATGTCACATTATCAGATATAATTTTTGCATTCTCAAGGTTTGCATGTCAGTAAGTGAGCTATCCAGTATTACAGAATTTAGTCATAAATTGTTAATTACACTATCAATTGGAAGTAGCTTAATACCGAGTGGACTAGGGTCAGTCACCCTCAAGTCCCAGAAACACGTGCCCCATAGGTTGTAAATCCCATCTGTGGGCATTAATTTAGTGATCA
Organism: Solanum verrucosum; assembly: GCF_900185275.1. Lineage (NCBI taxonomy): Eukaryota > Viridiplantae > Streptophyta > Magnoliopsida > Solanales > Solanaceae > Solanum > Solanum verrucosum. Next base: position 452,324 of record NW_026019908.1, read on the forward strand.
CGCCAGTCATGCCTCTATACCTCTGATAAGGTATATTGGGTCCTCTCGATGAGGCGTATACATCGGACTCCACATTTAGCTCATGTGGTTTTATATCGGTTATTAGTAGTTCCCACAGTCAGATTCTTTTGCATTGACCATGTTACCAGTTACAGTCAGATTTCAGTATCCCCATGTTATAAACTTGGTCAATGCATTCAGTTAGATCATGTTAAGTATTTTCAGTATAGTATCATGCTCAGCTTATATCATCGCTCAGTTATATGCTTTGTTCAGTTATGTGTGTTCATTCAGCTTTACTCTATCATGCATGCTCAGTACCTTTCAAGTAATGTCGCATACTCTGTGATACATTTTCTCGTGATGTAAGTTTAGGTCCTCAGATTCCAGATCACGCATAGATCGGTTATCGATCTTCAGCTCAGCAGCATCAGTGGTGAGTCCTTATTCTCCGAGAAAGACAGACATGTTTCATTTCTACTTTTAGTCTTTAGTTTTAGTTTTTTCTAGATCTAGCTGGAGCATGTCCCAGCATTTCTAGTCAGTTAGAGGCTTTATTTAAGACATAGTTAGATTCAGTTTTAGCTTGGAGTTTGATATTTTCATTTGTCGTTAAACTCTCAGATTATATATTCAGACTTAGAATAGGTATTCCCCATCATTTTCAGTTTACATGATGTTTTAAGCTTCCACACAGAATTTCCTTACTTCAGTTTATCTAGTATTCTTATGATATGCCAACAGGGTTAGCTTGGGGTCACTCGTGATCCTAGGTCTCCTGTTTATATCTAGGGGTATCCTCGTGGAGTAACAAACTGGGTATTAGAGCATTATGTTTAAGTGTCCTAGGATGTCTGAAAAGCCGCACTAAGTAGAGTCCTTTTAATAAGTGTGAAGTGCACCACATCTAATGAGAGGGAAGCTACGAGGTGTTTAGGAAAACTTTACTTTCTTGCTACTCTTATAATGCGTGAGGTATGATCCAACTTATAAATTCTAACTCGTCGTTATGAGTTTCAGATCATGCCTCATTGTAGAGCCTACCACAGGAATGTGAATGCCCACAATGCTAACGCAGCTTCCCTAATCCTAGATTAGGAAGTTTCGAAAACAGAGTTTCGGAATGTTATTCAACTGTTGGCTTTGAGTGTGACTAACCAAAACAATCAGCAGGTTCTAGCACCTGCAAATGCTAATCATGGGTCAGCTACAGCCAGGGTCCGTGATTTTGTTAGGATGAATCTGCCTGAATTTTTAGGGTCGCATGTTGGTGAGGATCCTAAAAGCTTCATTGATGAGGTCAAAAAAATCTTTGGAGTGATGCAGGTAACTGGGAATGATAGGGTTGAGTTGGTGTCCTACCATCTTAAGGATGTAGCTCACATTTGGTTCACTCAGTGGAAGGAAAATAGGGGTACGGATGCAGTTCCTATTACTTGGGAGTGTTTTAGTGAAGATTTTATGGATAGGTTCTTCCCACGAGAGTTGAGGGAGGTAAGAGCTCAAGAGTTCATGAATTTGAGACAAGGTAACATGTCAGTCCAAGAGTACGGACTCAAGTTCACCCAACTATCCAGGTATGCTCCTCACATGGTTGCCGATTCCAGATCTCAAATGAACAAGTTTTTGTATGGGGTATCCGACTTAGTGAACACACGGTGTAGAAATGCTATGTTGCTGGAAATTATGAACATCTCTAGGCTCATGACTCATGCTCAGCAGGTTGAGGGAGATTAGCTTAGGGAACAGGCTAAGGAAAACAAAAAGTCTAGGACAGGCAACTATAAGTATTCTCAACAGAAATCGGGTGGTGAAAATCACTCGTAGGTTCAGCAAAAGTCTTCTGCCCCAGTACCTTCATCAGCTAGTGCTTCATCTTCCAGGTTCTGACAGGATCAGAAAAGTAGGGCATCAGGCTCTAAGTCTCAGGGGAGTGTTTCGGGTACTAGGGCCTACCCAACTTGTCCTAAGTGCGGTAAAAACCATCCGGGCAAGTGTCTTGCAAGAAAGGAAGGAAGTTTTAGGTGTGGCCAGACTGGTCACTGGTTGAGAGAATGTCCTTCTTCCAAATAGGGTCAAGGAGGTAATAATGGTAGAGCTCAGTCTACAACTTCAGCAGCACCAGCAGGTCGCCTAACTCATCTGGTACAGATGGCGGTCAGTGCCAAAACAGGTTGTATGCTCTTCAGGCTCTCTATGATCAGGAAGATTCTCCAGATGTGGTCACTGGTACGTTACGAGTCTTTAAATTAGACATTTATGCTTTGCTAGATCCAGGGGCAACTCTTTCCTTTGTAACTCCTTATATAGCAATCAAATTCGATGTTAGTCCAGAAACTCTCTCAGAACCTTTCTCAATCTCTACTCTAGTTGGTGACCCAGTCATATCTAGACGTGTATACATAAATTGCCCTATCACAATTTCTCAAAAAATCACCTCAGCAGATCTTGTCAAGTTAGAAATGGTAGACTATTCTAGGCATGGATTGGTTACATTCTTGTTATGCCTCAGTCGATTGTAGAACTAGGATCGTTCATTTTCAGTTTCCAAATAAACCAATCTTAGAATGGAAGGGTAGTAGCTTAGTGTTTATGGGTCGATTCATTTCTTACCTTAAGGCTAGAAAGATAATTTCCAAAGGGTATATCTATCATCTAGTTAAGGTTAAGGATTCAAGCTCCGAAACCCCAACTCTTGAGTCAGTTCCTGTCGTTAATGAGTTCCCAGAAGTTTTTCCAAAAGATCTTCCTGGAGTTCCTCTCGAAAGGGAAATCGACTTCAGAATTGATCTCCTTCCAGATACCCAGCCCATTTCTATTCCTCCTTACCGAATGGCCCCAGCTGAACTTAAGGAATTGAAAGAGCAGTTGAAAGACCTTCTAGATAAGGGCTTCATCAGAGCTAGTATTTCCCCATGGAGTGTGCAAGTGTTATTCATGAAAAAAATGGTTCTCTCAGAATGTGCATTGAATATCGACAGTTGAACAAAGTCACAATCTAGAATAAGTACCCTATCCCCAGGACTGATGACATGTTTGACCAATTTCAGAGTGCTGGTCATTTTTTGAAGATAGACCTCAGATCCGGTTATCAACAACTCAGAGTCAGAGATAATGACATTCCAAAAATAGCCTTCAGAACTCGGTATGGACATTATGAATTTGTAGTTATGTCATTTGGACTAACCAATGCTCCTGCAGCTTTCATGGATTTGATGAACAGGGTGTTCAAGTAGTATTTGGACTTGTTCGTTATCGTATTTATTAATGATATCCTCATTTACTCTAGGAATGAGGAAGAACATGCAACTCATTTGAGAGTTGTTCTGTAAACTCTCGCTAAGTTTAGCAAGTGTGAGTTTTGGTTGAAGGTTGTTGCTTTCCTTGGGCATATAGTTACTAGCGAAGGAATCCGAGTAGATTCTCAGAAAATAGAGGCAGTGAAACAATGGCCCAAACATACCTCTCCAACAGATATCAGAAGTTTCTTGGGTTTGGCTGGTTATTACAGAAACTTTGTGGAAGGATTTTCATCCATAGCTTCTCTATTTACTAAGTTAACTCAGAAAAAGGTTAAGTTTCAGTGGTCAGATTATTGTGAGAAGAGCTTCACAGAACTGAAAACTAGGTTAACTACAACTCATGTTTTGACTCTACTAGAGGGTTCAGACGGTTATGTTATCTATTGTGATGCATCCAGAGTCGACCAAGGTTGTGTCTTGATGCATCGAGGTAAGATTATAACTTATGCTTCTAGGAAGCTTAAGGTGCAAGAGAAAAATTATCTGACTCATGACCTCGAGCTCGCAACAATGGTGTTTGCACTTAAGATTTGGAGACATTACTTGTATGGTGTTCACGTATATGTGTTCATAGACCATATGAGCCTTCAGTATGTATTCACCCAGAAGGAGTTGAATCTTTGCCAGAGAAGATGGCTTGAGTTCCTCAAGGATTATGATATGAGTGTGCATTACCATCCTGGTAAGGCCAATGTAGTAATAGATACTCTTAGCAGACTATCTATGGGTAGTGTAGCACATGTTAAGGAAGAAAGAAAAGAACTGGCAAAGGATGTTCACAGGCTTTGCTCGCTTGGGAGTTCGTCATATGAGCATATCAGATGGTGGTGTAACAGTTCAAAATGGGTCAGAATCTTCATTGGTAGTGGAGGTTAAAGAAAAGCAAGACAGTGATCTTATATTGCTTGAACTAAATGGTGCAGTCCATCAGCAGAGGGTTGAGGTTTTCTCCCAAGGGGGAGATGGTGTGTTTGGCTATCAGGGTCGATTATATGTTCCTAAGGTGGGTGAGTTGAGACAGAAAATTCTTGCAGAAGCCCATAACTACAGGCATTCTATTCATCCAGGCGCCACTAAGATGTATCGTGATCTACGGGAAGTCTTTTGGTGGAATGGCATGAAGAGTGATCTAGCAGATTTTATGGCTAAGTGCCCCAATTGTCAGCAAGTGAAAGTAGAACATCAGAAACAATGGTGTATGACTCAAGAGATCAACATTCCTACTTGGAAGTTGTCAAGGACAAGAGCCTTCTATTCTCAGGGTTTGCATGTCAATAAGTGAGTTATCCAGTATTACAGAATTCAGTCATAAATTGCTAATTACACTATCAATTGGGAGTATCTTAATACCGAGTGGACTAGGGTCAGTCACCTTCAAGTTCCATAACTACGTGCCCCGTAGGTTGTAAGTCCCATTTGTGGGCATTAATTTAGTGATCATGCCAGTCATTCCTTTATACCTTTGGCAATGTATATTGGATCCTCTCGATGGGGCATATATATCGGACTCCACATTTAGCTCATGTGGTTTTATGTCGGTTATTAGTAGCTCCCACAGTCAGATTCTTTTGCATTGACCATGTTATCAGTTATAGTCAAATTTCAGTATCAACATGTTATAAATTTGGTCATTGCATTCAGTTAGATCATGTTCAGTATTTTCAGTATAGTATCATGCTCATCTTATATCATCGCTCAGTTATAAGCTTTGTTCAATTATATATGTCCATTCAGCTTTACTTTATCATGTATGCTCAGTACCTTTCAAGTACTGATGTATACTATGCGCTACATATTCTCGTGATGTAGGTACAGGTCCCCAACTTCCAAATCACGCATAGATCGGCTCCCGATCTTCAGCTCAACAGCATCAGTGGTGAGTCTTCATTCTCCAAGGACGACAGACATGTTTCCTTTCTACTTTTAGTCTTTAGTTTCAGTTTTTGCTAGATTTAGCTGGGGCATGTCCCAACATTTCTAGTCAATTAAAGACTTTATTTAAGACATAGTTAGATTCAGTTTTAGCATGGAGTTTGATATTTTCATTTGTCGTTAAACTCTCATATTATATATTCAGACTTAGAATGGGTATTCCCCATCATTTTCAGTTTACATGATGTTTTAAGCGTCCGCACAGTATTTCCTTACTTCAGTTTATCTAGTATGCTTATGATGTGCCAACAGGGTTAGATTGGGGTCACTCGTGATCCTAGTACATCCAATAGGGTTAGCTTGGGATCACTCGTGATCCTAGGTCCCGTGTTTACGTCCTGGAGGTAGCCTTGGGGCGTGACAATTATGGTGGAAAAAATGAAAAAGAAGGTTTTGAGGGGCATTGAGTCTTTAATCATGCTAATGCATGTATTAAAACCATTGCATTGATGATACCTAATTTTCCATGGTATTAACAATACACGCCTTAACACAAAATAGAGTGTATAGCTAATGCAATCATTAATTATACATAGATTAGAAAAGAGTATCAAACAAGATATTAGTAATACACAATGCTAATGCATTATTTTTCACAATACACTCTACCAAACGACCTCTTAGTTATTCAAAGAGATATTTGGAGCAATTTATTTTGATAGCGAAATCAACATCAATAATTTTCGTTGCAAGTATTAAGATACACACCATTTTGTTATTTTGCTCTTAAATTTCTTCCATTTAATTAGTCATAATCTAAAATCTGAAATTTTGAGAAAAACTGTGGCGTTGACATATGATATTTTTTCCTCTATTATATATATATATATATATATATATATATATATATACACACACTTCTACTATATAGAAATGCCATAACTAGGACGACCAAGGGCATAATTGTAAATATAGCCAAAAGTAAGAGCAACGTTATAAGCAAAGTAGTATGAGTAATTGTCTTTTCAGAACTCTAAAAGCATCCATTATCTCTCTCATCCCTGACAAAAAGAGACGCAAAAACACTTCTACAAGCAACTCTTACAACTGGGAGTCGCGATGCTTACAATTTTAGGTTTATGTTTTCTCTCAAATTTATCATAATCTTTCTTTCTTTATTCTTAATCGATATTTTTTCATATTTTTATTTTTCTTCACGCTTTTTATTTCTTATCATGTTATCTGGGTGTTCCAACAACATCTCTGTCCGAGAGTGTTGCATGCATTTCTTGAACATATTTAAGTGAAGAGATTGAGTCTTTTCGAAGGAATCAAACATGGAAGCTTGTTCCATTGGCTTTGTTTGAATGTTGATGTTGATTGGATTTATAGGGCTAATTATAAGGTGGAAATATGATTTAGAATTCTTTTTGACTATCAAATTAAAGTGGCACTGGTCCCTCTGTTTTTTGCATTCAAGCAAACTAATACTTTTATGATGAAGATTTTAATGAGAGAGGATAACATATTGCTATATCAGGAATGCTTGGAAAGCTGCCCGGGACACCATTGGCATAATTTTTTTATTTCAATATGTGGACTTATTTATCGAATAGACCTTTGGACTTTTTTATGTCTAACACAAATGAACATATAGCTACAGTCTACAAGGGAAGGTTTTCAAGTGAATAGAAGGGTCCTCATTCAAGATGTCTTTCTTTAGCATTTTATTTTCTCGGATCTTAGGTTACAGATAATTGTCACTTTTGAAAGCATTTTACTTTTTGAAATATTTAATTTCTTATAGGGGTAAAATAGTGATTGTGTTTTAATTATAATTATGGTAATTTCTAGAAAGAAGCAATCCTTTTCATTTCCTAGAAAGAAGGATCCTTTCAGTTTGCAGAAGTAATAATAGTATATGGAAAGATCTTTGAGGGTATATGTCCTTTTACGTAATAATAATTAATTTTTATATTTTATTATAGATATTTCTGTACTTGTTCACAATTTATGTGGCCGAAAATCAAACACACTACTCATGTTTAAAATAAACTTTAGGTTTCACATTTTTTCTCACAAACACTTCATCTTCAGCTGAAACTTGAGCTTGTTCAGGTAAGTTTTCAGTAAATTTTTCTATTTTCATCTTTTTCATTTTTTCTAAATACTTGCTAACCTACAAAATAGATTATAAATTCTGGCTTTTTTATTCTCTGTTTGTATAATGTTGTTGTTCATAATAATTTTTATTCAGACGATTGTTTTGTATTCTTCTGTACAATTTGTGTTTTTTAGCTCGATGTATTACTGGTTATTCGATTGTTCGAGATTATGTTCTTCTAACATTGATTTTAGACTTTCCATCTAATTTTTGACTTACATACACTTGTTAAATAGTTGTAACAAATAAATAAGATACTTTAAAAATAGAGATTTGTTTGCTCTTAAATACCTGACTGTTAATAATACGATTAATATTAGTGGATGGCAAGATATTCTTATGCATTTGTTTGATATCTGAATTTGCAGCTTCATCATTCAGAGAAGTTCAATGATGTCCTATTTGGCTTGTTCTTAGGACCTAAGGTGCCTTTTACACTACTCTTAGAGTTAATAAGAATTATAAAATTACACACAACATTGTTTCGACAGTAAACAAAAGTAGTATTGCTACAACATAAGAGAAAATACTAAGAATGGATTAATGATGATTATTGCAAGAACTATGAATTAATGGTGATTGATGCAGGAACAGGAAGAAGTAGGGGTGATGGAAGAGTTGGAAAAGGATCATGAATGATTGATCACATTGTTCATAAGCATAAAAGTCATTTCACTATTCTTATCAATGGGGAAAGGAGATTTTTGGATGTATTTAACAGTAGAGAAAACGTAGCTCTATTGATGAAATGAATTGGTATTTATTTAGGCTCTTATTCAGTAAGAAAAAATATATATTCTATTATTTTATTATATAGTAGAAGGTATAGTATATGTGCAATGTCTTGTCTTTTCTCTTGTTTTTGCCAATTCAAGGCTAAAAAGAAAGAGGGATGTTGATGTCCTCTTTTTTGGGAGGCATGACGAAAAATTGATATTTCAATCAACGTAGAGATTTTTTATCAAATGCAAAACTTATATACCTCACTTTTTACAATTGGATAATCTTTTTTGGTTGATAATCTAAATAAACCTTTGGAATTCTTATTAGTTTTGCACACTGTACTTTTTTTAGTAGTATGTGTTGCAATTGGTAAAATATTATTAGTTTTTCTTCTTCATTGTTGAAAAAATAATAATGTGCGTGGGAGTTTCAATGCTTCTTCTAGTTTGACATCCATTTTCCATATTTTAATCATTGATATCACTTGTCTTTTGCGGTATTCATTCTAAACTTCTCCATGTGATGGTTTTGGGATTGATAAAAAAGTTATTTGCAAGCTAATGACTACAACTTTTACTCATTGAAAATAATGAATTCAAATGTGCTTATAAACAATATTGTAGATAAAAGAATCCAATGATACATGTATAATGATATACATATGTGTTTTTGCGATGATTATATATTTAGCACATGTATATAAAGATGTCATATTTTGTAGTGTTAGTATTACATCAAAATCCAACATATTGGACTGTTAGTCATACTCAATGAATCAAGAATATTAAAGTAAAATTAAGAATATTTCATGTATTATTTTGACCATTTCAAATTGGAAGAAAATTGTAAAGACATTAACACAATATTCTTCAGAAGATAAACATGATTATATTATCTAGTTTTATTTTGAAAAATAAAATAATAGCCACAAAAATTATGCTACTATGGCAAAAGAAATTCTTGCCACAATAAAGTGTATATTAAAATTTTTAAAAAAATTATAAACAAAAACAGATTGTCAGGTTGCTATAGAGTTATGAGCTATAATTTTATAATATACTTATTGGACCATACAAATTTATAAATTCAAAGCATGAAAAAAAAAATGGTAAGAATAAAAAAGTATGAAAAAATTTCATACTTACAAATTATATCAATATAAATGTTCTTTAAGTATATATATTTTTAAAAATTATATACATCTAAAGTTCGTGGTTTGGTTTCTCTTTAATTGAAATCAAATCAATTATAATTATTTTTTTCTTATATCAAATTAAATATTTAATCAATTTTTTTTCAATTTGCTAATTTGGTACATTGAAGGCAAATATTTTATTTATAATCTCATAAATTCTTGAATCTTACTTCAAGTTCTCTCTATTTCTCTATAGATTTTAGTTTTTTGTATAGATCTTTCTTTTTTGTATATAGAAAAATAACTAGCAATATTTCTATTTATAATATTAAAAAATAAATTAAACTAGGATAGACAAATCCTAACAGGACAATAACTAAATAATATTAAAAACAAATTTGAAACAACTTAGGATTCCTATTATAATTTTGAATTATTATTTTAACATGTATAGATTTTGTAGAACACCTCTGATTGTACATATAGGGATTATGGCAAATTTGGCCTATTTTTGGTTTATTATTTTGTGAAATTTTATTTTTACGTAAAACGTTTTTGTTTTCGTTTAGGACAACTTAAATCTTCGTGTGTAGGAAGCCCGCAAAGCACGCCACGTGTAATTGAGGCGTAAAAAAATTGTATAAATTGTTGTTGAAAAACCCAAACTCACACAATTGAACTATATTTTTTCTCTTTTGAACTCTGATCCGAGAAGCTTGGGAAAACCCTAACTTCTCTGTACTCATACACAACAACAACTCCTCTTTCTCATCTCTTCTTCAGGTAACTTCCTTGGAATTCCTTTTCTTTTTCAAACTTCAATGGCGAAAAGATACACAATGCTGTTTTTTTTTTAATTATTGAATGCTCTGTTTTTCTTTTGTTCTTTTTTAGTTTGGCGTATAGGAAGTTATTGAATGCTCTGTTTTTTGTGTAGTATTGTTTAGTTTGACGTAGATGCATCTCTTATAAACTGTTTTGGGGTTGTGATTGAGTTTTGAAAGTTGATGGTTTGTCAAGTAGGTAGAGGATTCCCTGGTCTTTGTTGGTTGTTGAGCAGAGAGGTGGTTACATTCTCTTAAAATAAGTGGGGCTATTCAAAACAGAAGGCTACTATAATTTATGTATTGATTTTGTTAATCTTATGGAACTGAGTAATAGTAATATGTCTAGTGAATTTCTTACTTGAGTCGTATAATGGAACATTATCTCTATGTAATATTTTACCTAACATTGTTTTGTAAGTGCTAAAAGTAAATTGAACTTGTTATGGTGGAACTGGCAAATCTTAAAACACAAGTGCTTGATGATTATTCCTTCTAGGGTTCTAGATAATCTAGTTAAGGATGGTGTGAGGGTTGATTTTGATTTTTGTGCAAGACATTTTTTGCATCAAAAAATCTTGAGGTTGATTTGCTTGCCAGTACAAGATTAAGATAGATATTTTTTGTATTGTTTTGTTGTTATTTGTTAATGTTGGGTTTTGTTTTTTGAGAGTGGTAATTATCTTTTTAATGTTGAGTTTTATTCCTGGCTGGACACATGGTGTGTTTAAAACTACAAGAGAACATAATGTAGTTCCCTAAGAGGTAGTTTTTTTTTTCTAAATGGAATTTCTAGTTCTGAATAGGTATAGTAATGAGCTATGTCATTCTTTTGATATTCTCCGAGACCTACATGTTTTAGTTTACCTTGGTTTGTTTTTTTTCGGTTGAAGACTGGCGGTGTTATGAAATTTAGATGTTTCGACAATATGTAAGTTCACACTAACCCTTTCTTTGTCCTAATGTGATGTGAAGTCTTTCTAGTCATGGCGGGTGCAGCTCCTGATGGATCCCAATTTGATGCTCGTCAATTTGATTCAAAAATGACAGAGTTGTGAGTACTACTGCCTCAGTTATGTTGTTGCTTTCTCATTTTCAATGTTTTGGTATTCTTCATGAGTTTCTCTATCTACACATAGGCATACCTGTGAGTTACAATGTTTATTGTACTCATGGTGGAAATACTAAATTTTTGCTATACATGCATCATATTCTTCTTTAATTGTGGATGCAGGCTAAATGCTGAAGGGCAAGAGTTTTTTACCTCATATGACGAGGCTTATGATACTTTTGATGCTATGGAATTGAAGGAGAAGCTCCTGAGAGGCATTTATGCATATGGTCAGTTGAAAAATCTTTTCTGCTTTTCATTTTTGGTTCATGACTTGTGCACAGTTTATTAAGAAGAAAAGATGTGTTTTGCCTTCTGTTCCTCGCCGTGTACATATGTGTCAAGTTAAGGTGAAGAATCTCATAAGCTCTATCTAATATTGAAGTATAACCTTGTAGGTTTTGAGAAGCCCTCAGCAATCCAACAAAGGGGAATTGTACCTTTTTGCAAAGGTCTTGATGTGATTCAGCAGGCTCAGTCTGGAACGGGAAAGACTGCTACTTTTTGTTCTGGAGTTCTGCAACAACTGGACTATGAACTGTTAGATTGTCAAGCCTTGGTCTTGGCACCTACTCGTGAGCTTGCACAACAAATTGAGAAGGTCATGCGAGCACTTGGAGACTATCTTAAAGTCAAGGTTCATGCTTGTGTGGGAGGTACCAGTGTCCGTGAGGATCAAAGGATCCTTTCAAGTGGGGTTCATGTTGTTGTGGGAACACCTGGACGTGTATTTGACATGTTGAGAAGGCAGTCTCTCCGCCCTGATCACATTAAGATGTTTGTATTGGATGAGGCTGATGAAATGCTCTCCAGAGGGTTCAAGGATCAGGTAACTAGCAGTGCCCTTCTCTCCATATTTGTATATATACCTATAGTTTCTGTGAATGCATAAGCACTTTTGTTTTGTGTAGATATGCCTGTCTGTATCTGTCTTTTATACTTAAGTATCAACCTGTAATTTATTAAAAGAAAATGGAAGTCTAAATCCGTAACCTGTAATTTATGATGCACTTAGCATACTCGAGTGACTCAATATTTTCTTTGTGCTAGCTTCTTTTCTTTCACAATTAAGTATGCTGTGACATAGTTTTAAATTCCACAGTCCTGCTTCCCAGGAATTTGCGAAGCTGTAAATTATGTGTGGGATATCCCCAGTATGTGTGCTAGGGTTCTGTGAACATATTCATTGCCTGTGCTTACGTGGCACATTTTCTCTAAAAAATTAGAGTCCACAGTTTTACATGATTTCTACCCTGGTTCTAAAAGTTATACTTTTTCTTTGTCTCCAGATCTATGATATTTTCCAGCTATTGCCTCCTAAGATTCAGGTTGGTGTTTTCTCTGCCACAATGCCTCCTGAGGCCCTTGAGATCACAAGGAAGTTCATGAATAAACCTGTGAGGATTCTTGTGAAACGGGATGAACTGACCTTAGAAGGTATCAAACAGTTTTATGTGAATGTGGAAAAGGAAGAATGGAAGCTTGAGACCCTTTGCGATCTATATGAAACCTTAGCCATCACACAGAGTGTGATTTTTGTGAATACTCGTCGCAAAGTTGACTTGTTAACAGACCAGATGCAAAGCAGAGACCATACAGTCTCAGCTACCCATGGTGACATGGACCAGAACACTAGGGATATTATAATGTGTGAATTCCGTACTGGTTCCTCTCGTGTTCTCATCACCACTGATCTTTTAGCCAGAGGAATTGATGTTCAACAAGTCTCCCTCGTCATAAACTATGATCTCCCCACTCAACCTGAAAATTACCTTCATCGTATTGGACGTAGTGGACGGTTTGGTAGGAAGGGTGTTGCAATCAATTTTGCAACCAAGGATGATGAGAGAATGCTTTCTGACATTCAGAGGTTTTACAACGTGGTGATTGAGGAGCTTCCAGCAAATGTCGCTGATCTCCTATAAGCTTCCTGCTCTGAGGCTGGCTACAAGAATCGAACAGCAGGCCGTTGTTTGATTTGGCCATTTCTCCACACTTAACTCTCTTTTTCTTCTTTTTTATTAGTCTTGATTTATATGTTTTAACTGTGTTTAGTTTAATAGTCTTAGTGTAACGCTGAACTAGTTAGTAATACACATTAGATTGTCTAATTCATCATATACAATGGTAGGCTCTCTTTTTATTATTGTTAACGATACGTCGGTGGGCTTTTTCAAGTTTATATTTATTTGGTATTTTTATTTTTGACATCCAAAGTTGCATCTCAAGTATAATCTATTATTATTATTATTACTAGTAAAATTATCCTCTCGAATATAATATCACGAAATATATAAAAAATAATACTTAAAACTTATCAGTTATTAAAACTAAAACACTATATTATCTTACATAAAATTAATAATGTAAAGGAAAATGAAAATTATTACATCTTATTATTTATTCTTAATAACATAAGCATAAATTAATAATTGTAAAAATACATATCAGAATTTGTAACATAAGCAATGGTGTCACTGAGCCACTTAACATGAGTAAAGTACACAAATATTTAATTGTGAAGAAGAGGAGGTTCAAAATTTTCGTTGTTTTAAAATGAGAAGAAATCCCTCTATTTATAGAGAACAAATGGTAGTGTGAACAAATATTTATTGTGCCTTATCGGAAATGTTATAACTATTTGGAAAAGTTGCAACCCTTCAGAAAGGTCACAACATTTCATAAAAGTCACAACTTTTCATAAAAGTCGCAACTCTTCATTAAAATCACATCTTTTCATAAAAGTCGCAATTTTTTCACAAAATTCACAACTTTTCATAAAAATCGCAACTCTTCATTAAAGTCACAACTTTTCATAAAAGTCACAACTTTTGTAAATGTCACAATTTTTCATGAAAGGGGAAGGCTAATATTGTAAATAAATAAATTAAAAGTGAATTCTGATTTGTGGTGGCGCCACGTAGGCGGGCCTAAGATTCTCTTCTATATATATATATATATATATATATATATATATATATATATATATATATATGATTATTACTAATATAATTCGCAATTTGGCTGAGATGCTTCCATTCCAATAGCAAAGGAGAGGAGTAAGAGAGAATATACAAGGGAAAGGGTCTACTGCTTCAGGCAATCTTCACGTAATTACACGATTTAAGATAATTTAATCTCTAAATACTTCTATCATTTAAATTAGTTACCAAAATCCTCCTTTTTCTTTCTCTTAACATCGAGATATATTACTCTATCTCTATCAAATACATTATAATTTTGTTTGTGTACAATGTATCTAATACATATGTTATTGTTAATATGAATTTGATTTATGGTTATATATTTGATAAATAACTTGTATATCCAATACAAAACTTATGTGTCGTTATAACTAGCGCCAAAATTGTTGAGATTTTTGTACTTTATACCTTTTTTTAAGTGGAATATCGATTTGGGTCATCGAGTACCAATACCAAAAAAGAAGAGTTTTGGGTCATCGAGTACCAATACCAAAAAAGAAAGAGTTATTGTAAAAAGTGTTGGAAAACTATTGGAAATCTCGTAGCTTGAGGAGTGCCTATGGCACTGTCCTTAAGGATATTTCACCGGTTAAGGTGCATCCCCAGAATTCAATAAGCTTTTCTAGTACTAAAACTAGGAGCCAGAATCTAACAAAGAATATTAGATTGATAGAAAACTCAGCAACTCAAACAATAGGAAGGAACTATTTTCTGCATCCAAGGAAGACTTTGTTCTCGTCTATTTCTTCCATAGGAAAAATCATGGTGAATATATATAAGAAAAGAATTCACACCATAAGAGTGGTTGATAGCTCCAACGGCTAAAGGATTGGAATTTAAGGAAATTAATAATGGGAATAAAGGAGAGTAATTGCTAATCATGAAGAATAATGTCCAAATTAAAAGTTACTGTTAGCAATATGGAAAAGGAAAATTGATCAAACAATGTTATTTAAGGAAGTATATCAATGCCCAATAGGCTGAATAAATTAAAGAATTTTTAAAGATGATTATTATATTTTTGAGATACTCCAATTATTTTTCCAACAAAAAGCGGAGTCCTTGGGTATTTAATTGATTATCAAATATAGCATTAGTTTGGCTAATTATCAAACCTAGAAATAATTTTATTATATTTGTTGTGGGGTCCTTGGTATTTAATTGATTATCAAAGAGCATTAGTTTGGCTAATTATCAAACCTAGAAATATTTTTTGTTATATTTGTTTGCTTAATTTAATTGGATACATGGTATTTATTCACTCAATTTGGATGCTCACTTATATTTGATATAATATAATATAGGAAAAATTGTATGAACTAGTAAACTATTAATTCAAATTAAATGTTATAGCCATAGTTTCTTTTATTTTTAATTCGCAGCAAACATTCCATGTTTTTTGTCATCCCATTTGTATACCGAAATATACAAATAGACTCATTCAGTATGCATATGTGTTGTATAAAAAATAATTGCAGGACTCATTTGTATACCGAAATATACAAATAGACCCATTCGATATACATATATGTTGTATAAAAATTAATTGCAGGATCCATTTGTATACCGAAATATACAAATAGACTCATTCGGTATACATATGTGTTGTATATATGTAGGAATTTTGTTTATATACAATTACTATATTTTAGTTTGTATACCGAAATATACTAATTAATAGTCATAGCAAACATAAAGTTTGTTATGAAGTGCAATTATACAAACTATAGCTATAACATATAAATATGATTTTTATGTTTGTTAAACCTAAAATTTACTCAATATATCCTTGTACCAGTAGTCTAGTACTAGAAAAATCACCCAACCATCACTATAACTTCAACTCAAAGATATTTTCAGATACAATTCAAATACAAATATTCAAATAGACTCATTGATATGAATATATTTTACCACTAAAATATATTTAAAATAATTTTCATATACTTTGAATTGTTTAAATTTATTTTCTTTATGTTGAAAATAAATATACTTTTTAGGTTAAAGTACTCTTTTTTTAAAAAATAAAATAATAATTTACTCATAAATTTATTATTAAAATGAAACATGGCCCCTAAATAATTGGGAGCTAAAGGCCTTTGCCTGAACTTGTTTCACGCAAGAGCCGACACTGATAGCCGCTTTAATCATCTTAGACTCAAGGCAAAATGTATATGTTTATTTTATATTTATAAATATATTCAGTATGATTCAAAAAAAAAAAAATCATTGTCATCAACAATATAAAAATATAAGTTATTAAAATTCCTTCATTTTGTTATAAATTCATTGAATGAGTAGATTGTCCATTAAGTTAATACATGAACAACTATTCATATTCCCTAGGTTCTATAAACCTTTGTGGATAAGAATGTATCTATTTATTATGACACTTAAAATGGTGACTTTTGGAGTGATTTCTCAACCTATAAATAGGATTGTTCTTTCACCATTGTAAAGACACAAAAATGAGAGACTTGAAGACATTTAATAAGATGATCTCTACATTCTGCACGTTATCAGCACAAGACTCTAACCAATTGAGATTGAGTTTTAGTTTTTCTTTAGCTCATGTTCTAGTTGATCTCGTTATGAGAATCAAGAAGGAAAAATGATAACTACTGCAACAACAGTATTATATGCATAAAATCAGGTATGTATTTCCTAAAATCTTTTTATGATTTAGAATACAATAGTGTTCGTTTTGAATTTTGATGTGGAAATGGAAAAAGAGGAATTAACTTGTTTTTGTCCTTGTGTGAATGGGAGATTTGACTTGATAATGTGGGGATGTTTGCTGATTCTTGTCGGAGGCAGGTGGTATGGGTACATCTCAAATGTGCATTTGAATTGCTTCTTTTGAGAACTCCGTAACAATCAATAATTATCTTGTGTGTTATCTTGAATCATGTGTTGTATTATATATGCTTCTGGATTTGAAAGTAAAAAGGGGAGACAAGAGTAGGTTGCAATTCTTCATTCTGATGTTTAGCATTCCATATAATTCAAATTTGTTGTGTCTATTGTTGATATTTTTTGGTCTGACATTGTTGTGCTATTGAAAAAAGTGAATCGTATTTCTGATTTTATGGTCAAAATCCATTGATTAAAGCTAGATATAAAATAATTGAACCAAAAAAAAGTTTCAACAAGGAGAAAACCCTTAAGAACCAAAGGCATATACTACAATTGATTGAACATTTTTTGCTCCACAAAGTTCCTTAAATAGAAGAAGGTATAAAGTTTTGGTAGCATGAGTTTGAATCTTATATTTTATGAATTTTATATCAATGTTTTGACAGACTCAAAGAGTGAGTCATGTTGTTCTTTGGTCTATTATATCATTGGTTGAGGTAAGACGGTGGATTCAAGTCCCATCGCACTAAAAGGGTAAGACATCGGGTTAAAGTCTGGATGCACCATAATGAAAAATGTTTGAGGGTAAAACAAAAGATTTTTGTTCTATCGCATCAAGAGGGTAAGACATCAATTTGAATTTTGATGCCCCTTGATGAAAAGAATTGGGTTCGAGTCCCATAAAATTATGGCCTAATGCGTCTTATATGGTTAAGACATTGAGTTTGAGTCTCAGTGCACCATATTGATGATATAATGATGACTAAGACTTTGATGAAAAGCCATGAAATTCGTCTCATTGAATTTGCCCCATAACCTAAAGCGAATGTGGTAGTAGTACATGATAAGTTTGAAATCCGTCCAATTACTCCATTCTATCATATGAATGTGGTAGCAGTGAATTATAAGTCTGAAAGATGACTAGTGATTGAATGTATGAATAAGAGCGTTGATGGACAGGATGATATCATTGTGGTAATTATAATAGGAAGAATACTATGGGTTCTCCAAATAGTCCTTCAAAATATGAAGGTAATTTTTATCATCATAATGGTATGAAAGTTCATTGGACTTGTGGTCATTGTATGACCAAATAATTTGATAAATTTATAAAAATTCTCGATCAAAAGAAAGGAAGATAAAGTGGTGGTACACTTGACCTTTCAAAGTGATGTTGAGGTGGGTCATGCAAAAATGATGAATTTCAAAAGCATGACAATGTGCTTATAATAAAAAATTATGAAGCCCATATAAATGATTAGTCCATTTCTTGAAGAGAATGTGACTTGTGATAGCATCATGAATGTCGATCATTCTGAAAGAGAATGAGTCAAGATGTGATAAAATCATTATGGATTGGATATATGCCACAACTCACCTCTATGGGAGGCTTGAGAAAAATGAAATATGTCACAACTCACCTCTACGAGAGGTTTTAGAAAAATAAAGATCAGTTGGCATGACCGATTGTCCATTTCGATTTAAATGTGATGCAAAAGTAATTGAGAATTCATGTGGCTTATATGATGAAGAAATAAAAAATTCTTCAAGAATTCTCTTGTGTTGCTTGTTCTCGTGATAAAATGATCATTGTATCATTATACTAGTTAGGTTGTGATTGTATTCCCTGAGTTTTTTGGAACATATAAAAAGGTGAATATGGGCCCGTTCACCTATCATGTGGACCGTTGGCAACTATATGATAGTTGTATTTATGGGATGGTCACATGTGCTTTGTTGTCGGCTTACAAATTGATTTTTGTAAGGTTGTTTGCTCGAATTGTTAAATTAAGAGCACAATCCCAAACTATGAAATTATGTTGATAATGTCGATTGGTTTAACATAAATTGTATGCCTCCAATTATAGCTAAATCATGAGTATGAGAACAAATGCATCAAACCAACAAGGTTTCCCAATCATAATTGGTTCAGGGTCAGGAGCCAAATAATTTCCATCAGAATGTGCGGTATCTGATTTTATTGTTCCACCATGCACAAATGGATCCCCAAATGAGGTTGAGGTGAATGTAAGATTTTCTAACATTAGGGAGAGAGATGATTGACAACTGAAACTTGTGATATAAATTATTGTTCAACAGATAATTCATTTGCATAATATTACAAATTAATTGCCAGATGAATTTGCTGACATTGTGTTGTAATTTAGCTGTAAATGCTCCAATGAGAAGTCCTTGAAGGGAAGAGTCTATGGTACGCCTGAAGCGTGATAGACCAATCAATTCCAAATGAAAGATTGTTTAAGGAAAGAGGGGAGCAAATGATCAAGATGGTCACGGTAATGAGACAAGTGCTTTAAAAGTAGCACGATGATATAACACTTCATAAAACCTTGACAAAGGTTCAGGTACCTGAAATGATGAAATATGAAGAGATCTTGATAAGTTATGTCGTATTGGAATCGAGTCAAAAGACCATCGATGATATCTTTGATATGAAGTAGCGCTCAATGCTATAGATGATGGCGAGGATCTTGAATTTAAATTTGTCATATAGTGTAGACAGATAAATGATTGGCCAAATGAAATGCACAATTCAAGTACATTATGTTTCACTTTGAAAAGTGATGTTTTGGACTTATAGTCCATGGATCAAGATATAATGTCAGTGGGGTAAAAAAAATTATCGTGCGAAAGTATAACCGTAAGATATAAAATATGGTGTGTGCCTTGGGGCATAAAGGGTTTTTCGCAAAAGGCCTGGCATTATTAAATGGAGATATATTCTCTTGTAGTGGATGCAATGAGGCTTGTTTCAGTTTGGCAATAGATGAAATACTTGAATATGTGTAATGAATGATTGTCATGTCTATCTAGACGATGAAGGTTGTATGAAAATTCTAAAGGATTTAAAAGGTCTTAATTAAGCAATTCCATTGAGTACCCCAATGGTTGTGAGATTGTTTAATGTAAGGAAAGATCAATTTTGATCTCATAAAAATGATTGAAAAATATCATGCACATATAGATTATTGATTATGCATATGATTTTTCTTTGAAAAGAGATATTCCAACCACCATGTATGAAGATAATGAAGCTCGATTGAAGGAAGGATACATCAAAAGAGACTGGCCAAAGTACATTTCACCAAAATTCTTCTTCACATGTGATCTTTAACAAAATGGCGAGATATAAGTTCAACAAATCCATTCAATGACGATCTTGCAGACTTACTTATTAAGGCGTTGCTAATATCAACATTTGAGAAGTTGAGATATGAGATTGAAATGCATTGTCTCCAAGATATCAAGTAAAGCTTTCATCAGGGGGAGTGAAATATTGTACTCTTTTCCTTAATCATGATTTTGTTCCAATTGGGTTTTCCTGATAAGGTTTTTAATGAGGCAACACTCAAGACGTATTATGAGATGTGTGTACTCTTTTTCCTTCACTAGGCTTTTTTCCACTGAATTTTTCCTAGTAAAGTTTTAACGAGACACATTATCTATGGACATCCAAAGGGGAGTGTTATAAATTCATTGAATGAGTGGATTGTCCATTGAGTTAATACATGAGCAACTATTCATATTCCCTAGTAGCTATGAACTTTTTTGGATAAGAATGTATCTATTTATTATGATACTTAATATGATAACTTTTGGAGCGATTTCTCCACATATAAATAGGGTTATTCTTTCACCATTGTAAAGACACAAAAGTGAGAGACTTGAAGACATTTTGATAAGATGATCTCTACATTCTACTCTACATATCTTTTATCTATACTATTTGTAGTATATTTATTATATTTTACAACACATTTAACATATTTTAAGTCAATTAATGGTTTTTAGACCCCTATTAATTTTAATATAAAGAATAAAAGTAGGCAGTCAAATAAATGTAAAGGCACGCCTAAGGGAAAGGGTGTTAAATATGGGGAATAAATATCTTTTGACCTCAAAACAATATGGTCCCCCGCTAATAAGAATATGATTATTCCACTAATTTATTTCTTCTTTCTTCCCCATTTTTGTCCTTTCATTCTTTCAACCAAAACTTCACCTCTTTTTGCCTTAAAAAAATGATAGTACTTGATTTATGGTTATATATCTGATATATAACTTATATATTTAATACATAACTTATGTGTCGTTATAACTAGCACCAAAATTGTTGAGATTTCTATATTTTATACCTTTTTTTAAAAGTGAAAATACCGATTTGGGTCATTGAGTACCAATACCAAAAAGAAGAGTTTTCATAAAAAGCGGGGTCCTTGGGTATTTAATTGATTATCAAATATAGCATTAGTTTGGCTAATTATCAAACCTAGAAATTTTTTTGTTATATTTGTTGCGGGGTCCTTGGTATTTAATTGATTATCAAATATAGCATTAGTTTGGCTAATTATCAAACCTAGAAATATTTTTTGTTATATTTGTTTGCTTAATTTAATTGGATACATGGTATTTATTCACTCAATTTGGATGCTCACTTATATTTGATATAATATAATATATGCTTGTACCAGTACTAGAAAAATCACCCAGCCATCACGATAACTTCGACTCAAAGATATTTTCAGATATAATTCAAATACAAATATTCAAATACACTCATTGATATGAATATATTTTACCACTAAAATATATTTAAAATAATTTTCATATACTTTGAATTGTTTAAATTTATTTGATTTATTTTGAAAATAAATACACTTTTTACGTTAAAGTACTCTTTTTAAAAAATATAAATAATAATTTACTCATAAATTTATTATTAAAATGAAACATGGCCCCTAAAAAAATTGGGAGCTAAAGGCCATTGCTTGAATCATTTTAGACTCGAGGCAAAATGTATATGTTTATTTTATATTTATAAATATATTCAATATGATTCGATTTTTTTTCATGGTATTTTTATAAAATTTAAAACCTACTCAATTAGTGGTTTTTAGACCCCTATTAATTTTAATATAAAGAATAAAAGTAGGCAGTCAAATGTTAAATATGGGGAACAATTATCCTTTGACCTCAAAACAATATGATTATTCCACTAATTTATTTATTCTTTCTTCCCCATTTTTGTCCTTTCATTCTTTCAACCAAAACTTCACCTCTTTTTGCCTTAAAAAAATGTTTGGCACCTCATAAACTTCCAAACGCCTCTGTGATCTTTGTCACTTCCACCCAAAAATGCACCGCACATATTCCACGCTGCGCATATAAACTTATAAATCCAAATCCAGTTTAATGTGAAAATTCAAAAATCAAACCGCCTTAAGCACCAATATCCTCATCTTAGATCCTCTTTTTCAGTTACCGATAACTGCATGTCGATTTCGATTTCTAATCTCCCTTCATTTCGACTCTGATTTTGTAATGCCGATCATGGAATTGCCGGAGAATCAAGGAGCCACCGCCACAGCAACGGCGTCGGGTATTGAATCCGATCTTATTCGGAGAAGACGTGGTAGTAATGGTTTTGAGCAGGCTAATGCAATCAACGGTGCAGATGTGAATACTACTGATGATGTATGTGGCAGCGGTGCTGGATTTGAAACGATGAATGAGCCGACTAAATCGGTTGGTGAATCCAATCCAAGGGAAAAGGAGGACAGGAACGATGCTGTTGCCAATGGAGACGAAAGCAAAACAACCGAAGCAACAACTGCCTATAAATTTTCTTACAGGGCGTCCGCGCCAGCTCACCGACGAATCAGGGAGAGTCCTCTTAGTTCCGACGCCATTTTCAGACAGGTATGTTTATATTTCACCATTTACTTTACAATGACAGAGGAATTTTGCTACTTACGTGGCTCCTCATTTGTGCGTCGGTCAAACAAGCCTTGGGTTGATTGGTAGTATGTCTATTTTAGGATGTAATTGTGATCTATGTGATTTATGAGGGAATGCATCTAAATGCCCAAGTCCAAAAGTATTTCTCTATTTTCTGACTACCTGTTAAAGGCTGGGAATACTAGTGGTGATAATAATTAGTTGCAGAAGTTGAAGTGCATATGCATTCGATATCATTGGGTCAATGCTTGAATTGGAGTAAATCATGGTGTGAGCAGTAGATGACAGAGAACACCTTCCACACTGTAGTTATTGCAATTTGCAGAACTGTTAACTTCCTATTTCTAGATAGCAAGGCACAAAGGGCTTGTATCACATTTCAGGGTTACTACGGTTGAGGTTTAAAGGAAAATGAGAAGTTTTGTTGTAATGAACTGCAAACCATGATGAACTGGGGCTGAAAAAAGAGGTGAACAGGGACATGGTCTTAGAGGAAGTTATTATTTTTCGTCAAAAAAATTTATGTTCCTTCATTTTGTGTGGTCTCATCCATATTGTCATATGTGAAGTGGCTACTGTTGAATTGGACAACTGACGGCCTGTTTGATGATGGTAAGCAAAAATCCAATGTTAGACATGGCAAACAAGCTTAGATTGAGATAAGTTTTTGTTTTTTTATTGTACTACTCACTCAGCAATGAGTCAAAACTTTAGCTTTATGATAGGCTGTTGTTTTGAGCAAAGAGAATACATTCTTTTTGTCTGTTGGCCCCATGCACTAGAATTATAAATGCTGTTGGGGTTTTCCATAAGCCAATGATTTCATTGGGCAACTTGACTTTCACATTTTCTTGAGTGAAATTGTCTACTAAAAAGGATCAACTGTGCTCAGTGTGCAGTGGTTTTTCTTTTATAAGACACGAACTTCAAAGAGACTGCCCTCACATTAGCCCTACACTTTTTGTTAGCATCAGCAGGACTTGCCGTCAGAGGAAACTAGGCAATAGGCATTGCAATTTGCCAGCGTCCTTGATGTGCTTCATTAAATCACACGACTTAAACCTAGTGTCTTAAATTAAAATCTTGCAATTCCAAAAAATTTTCATGTACCGGTTTCAATTTTTGGATGTATCAATCATTAATCTATGATTGCCAAATGGTATTCCTGCCACAAACAGTGGTCATGCAGAAAAAGAAGCTGTGCTTACCCATCATCTGAAAGATAGGGTACTAAAACAAAGAGGTCAGCCAAAAAGGTAGTCCTGCCACTGTCAGTGATCATGCCACAAGAGAAGCTGTCCTTAACCCATCATCTAAATAATATATTTTCACCCTGTGTGATCTAGGATATACTCATAGTACAGTATGGTCACCAAATTTCAGGAGAAGATATATAGAACTGTTAATAGGTAATAGGTTCTTGTGATATTTGGTTTGATCACACCTATACTGTGCTTTATCGAGGAAAAGCATAGCAGGTGACCTTGACAAATGATAAGAGTTACTGTGAAATATTATCAGTATTGACTAATGATTTTTGAACTTATGAGGACAGTGGAAATCTTTCTCAAAAAAAAATAATATCTTTCTCAAAAAATGAAGACAGGGAGGTCTATAAACTTTTTGCAGACGAAAGATACTCAACTTCATGTTTTTTGTGATTTTGAATTTCATGTGACTCACAAGTAGCATTATATTTTCTATAAAAGAGTTACTATGCTATATTATCAGTATTCTCTAGTGATGTATGAACTACTGAGGAAAGTGGAAGTCTACAAACTTTTTGAAGACTAAAGAATTTCAGTTTTGTGTTTTTCTTGACTGCATCTCATGTGGCTCACAAGAGCTTATACCTTTGTGTGAAGCGGGCATAAAACTCTTTGCTGATGCCCTATATATGGTTCTTGTGGTAGAGTCACGCAGGCTTGTTCAATCTCTGTGTGGTGGTGCTCATTGCTGTTAACAGCAGGTTGATTATCGAGAATTTGATGAAGGTATACATCTTTCTGTAATATCACTGTAATTAATTTGACTAGACAGTGCAATTTGTTGCCTGCCCACTTGTTTGATGCATCAGTAGCGCCATCTAAGCCAATCAATGAATAGGAATAGGGTTACAAAAGAGATGATATGTCATTTCAAAATGTTTAAGTACTATACTGCAGATGACAAACTTTGATTACTCTTGCAGTATGGCCTGTTAATTAGGGCTGGCTTTTGGTTTAGTTCAAAGTCTTTAAGGGATTGGCCGCTTCTAATGTGCTGGTATTGTCATCTTGGGCCCCCCTTCTCTTTGCTCTGATCTTAATACCTACTATTCTTTGGACAAAAAAGTTTGAAAGTCTTCATTTGCTTCCAGTCTCATTCTCCAACTTTTGCCTCTGACTGCTTTCCTTGTGGAGAAGATGGCACAGAAGAGGCGTTTGACTGAGCGTGTAAGTCGAGATCACCTCTTTTTCTATGTTTCCTTATTTTTTCCTTTCTAAAATCCATCCTTGTTATGTGAAGTGAAAATATCTTTCACATGGAGTTCTCACCGACTCATTTTCCTGTTTATAGTTGTGTTTGTGGCCATTGTGATTTTCACTTGTGATGTTTTGACTATTTTTATGATCCACAAATACTTTAAGACTCAAACTTAATCAATAATTTTTTCTGCGTGATGCTGCAGGTGGTGGTCATTCTTCACATAACTATAACAACAGTTGCCATTTTGTATCCAGTTCTGGTCATTCTCAAGTATGTCTTTATGCATTGTAATCATGAAACTTTGATATATATCCTCTTAAAAGTGTATGATAGGCGGTTCTGGCTGCTTCCATGTTTGTGGTAAAACTGAGAAATTTTCTAGCTAGTGAATATAAAATATTTTAGATGTCAAAAAATGACTATTTATTAGGGCAGGAGTTCTGCTTACGAACTAATATTTGATTCTGAGTTTAACTATTTGAGACATTTTAAACCTTCATTTTGGGATGTTGGGTAGGATAATCACTGATGTAAAATTTGGATTATCATTACGAAGGAAGAATTTTCAACTGTACCTGTCCAACTGCTATTTCTCTAGCTGGTATATATTTAAAATTTATATCAAGTTAATGCTTTTAAACTGCACAGGTGTGATTCTGCTTTTCTGTCTGGTGTCATATTGATGCTCGTTGCTTGTATTGTGTGGATGAAGCTGGTTTCTTATGCACATACAAATCACGATATGAGAGTACTTGCAAAGTCTATGGATAAGGTATTATTAATCCGTGTCCTCTTCTCATAGACCCATAGGATCTGCGCTGAATTAAAGCTTCATTTTTGGGTGTGAATACTAAAAATCATTAGATTGGTCCGATGCTTCGGGTGAAACCAATTCCCAGGAACCAACTTCAGTGATTTATCTTATTCTTGTGGTTTGAACAATTTTATATTGAATCTCTTATATCTAGCTTTTTTATGTTCTTTTTCTTTCTTTATTCACTTATTTTCAGACCCCCCTTTGTGGGCTTTCACTGGGTATGTTGTTCTTGTTATTCACTTATTTATGTTGTTATGTTGTTAGGTTGAAACTTCAGATGCGGATTACTCTTATGATGTTAGCTTCAAGAGTTTAGCTTACTTCATGGTTGCTCCAACATTATGTTATCAGGTAGGATCAGTTAAATCTTGCAAAATTTTATCCAGTCATTTTCTTTCATCGTTGCAAACCTGCACCATGACATCATTAGCTTATGTTTGTTTGCAAATTAACCCCGATTCTAAATAGATAAACTTGTTTATGGTGGTTTGCAATGTTTAATATAGAAATTAGGAGTGGATGTCTGTACCTAGTTGATGCTTTCAGGTTTTGGGTTTGGTCATAGAGGACTAGACATTATTGCTGATAAACTTGTATTTGATATGTGCCAAATTAACTATCATACATAGACTTCAATGGTCAAGGTTATATAATTTGACCATCAAACTATTCTTGATCTATCAGGCATTTTCAACTAAAAACTCAATCAGTAGATACTGCCATGACTAATTCTACAGGGTACCTGCAATGTCCCACCAACACAAGTACCGGTAACTCTGTCCACCAAGGCTTTTTAGGAGTCGTTTGGTTTGAATACAAGTTATGATGGGATAAGTTATGCTGAGATTATTTCTTATTGGGTGTTTGGTTTGTTGTATTCAAAATAATATGCATTGCATAAATTTTAAGAAACAAATTATTTTCTTACAAAAATAACCTACATGAATGTGAAAAGTGATGTATAAAAAGGGTTTAAAGGGATATCTTTGTCATTTACCTGTTTTATCCCAGAATTACTATACCACCCAAGGGAAGGGACAACTTATTCTGGTATAAGTTATCCCGAACTTGCCAACCAAACAACAAAGTAAGTGGCACTAGAATTTAATCCCAGGACTTTTTGGTGTTATCCTACACATTAAACGACACCTTACAGGTAAGAAGAAATCCCCTAGTATGTTTGCTTTTGGGATTTGAACCCGATACTCGTAGTTCTCAACCTGCTTCATTGACCACTAGGCCACACCCTTGATCTGACATCATTCTTAGCATTGGTCAATTTGGCTACGAGGGTAAAGTAAATTAGGTCACAAGTGGGAGAGAGGGGCTATCGATCTTCTAAATATATAAAAAATTAGGAGCTTTAAATTGGTGTTGCAATACAAATTGTAAATTTGGTGGTAGGAATCTTGTGATTTGTAGTCATCAACTTATTATTTGTCTTTTAGATTTTGAAATTGTTTTGCAGGGTGCTGATCCCTAATATTACTTTTAACAAGTCTAATTTCTTCCCTGCTAGTCTGCTACCCTATAGTATGTATCATATGGTCGGTTTTCTCATTTGCTAGAATCCTCATTTTTCCCTCTCTACAACTATTGCCTTCAAATGCTTTTGGTGATAGATTCCGTGCTCGAAACAGTTTGTTCAAATAATATTGGTGCAAATGGAGTAAATTATTAAAAAACCATTTTAATGAAGATACACATGTAACTATACTAACTTGTTATTCTTGTATGCATGACGATGTACCTTGGACTTAGTATTGTTGGTATTTAGATGTTTTAAATTACTCATTGAGATTGCAAAAGGATTGGGTTATATGATACTCTTTAAACTATTTACTCTGCTGCCTTTGAATTTCTTATCGAATTTTACTGTTCATATTCAGACTCCAAGAGCAGTTCCTTGTAATTTAGAACGTTGGGTTAAGTCCAGCTCAATTAGTAGATTTAGGAAGTTGTAGAATTGAACATATTCATTCATTTTGACTACTCTAGTGTATTTTATCATGCTAATTTTGGGTCTGGTCCTGAAAGACAACTCAACCAAACAATTAAGCTAGAACTGAATAAAGTTCATTCCATGATTATCCATTATTGAAGGACTCTTATCTATCTAGATTATTAACTTATTGTGGTTCCCTCTTCCTTTTTCTTACAAAAAATTATATGCTAACATCTTATAATTGTTTTTTTGATAACCAAAGGAAATAGGTTACTCAAGCTATTATCTTATCATTAAATCCCCTTTTAAATAAAAATCCTATGTAAGGGATCAAAGATTTCACTTTAGGAGTTGTTTCTTACATCAACTCATTAGTTTTTTGATTTATTTATTCTGTTATCTGAAGCTTAGCTATCCCCGCACTCCATGCATTCGCAAAGGTTGGGTGGCCCGACAATTCATCAAGCTGGTAATATTTACAGGATTGATGGGATTTATCATAGAACAGGTGATTTTTTTCTTTTGTGAAGGTTCAGAATTTCCTCTGATAAGCATAAATACAGTCTGACGGGATTCATCCTTGTGCAGTACATTAACCCAATTGTGCAAAATTCACAACATCCTTTGAAAGGAAACCTTTTATATGCCATTGAGAGGGTATTGAAGCTTTCGGTTCCAAATTTATATGTCTGGCTCTGCATGTTTTATTGCATCTTTCATCTTTGGTATGTCCCTCTACTTTTAATTTTTATTATTTACTTCTTTTCCTTTTATTCAATGCTTGAATCCCTTTTCTTGCAAGAAATGTGTGCTGTAAAATCCTTCAGAACAATTACCATTAATATCGTTGAAGTGTCTGTCTCCACGTGTTTCCCCTTTCCCAATCGAAACATGTTTATTCCAACTTTTGATGCTTAGTTAGTAATCGTAGAAGTGTTGATCGCTTACTAAAATTTGAGTTTCTAAACATGATTAGTGCTTATTAGTACTAGCAAAATGAGCCCATATTTTGGTAACCCGCCCATACTTTAATGGGTTGGGTGAGTGACTTTTTACATGGGTAAATATGGGTTTAAACCCATAAAAATATGGGTATTCATGGTAAAATATGGTAAACTATGGGTAAAATATGGATTAAGCCAAATGGGTTAAGCTTTCAACTTTTATTCACTCAAAATTCATGACATACTAAAAATGTTGCAACTTTTCTTACTTTTTATGTTCTTCTATAAAACTAATTATTCCTCTCTATAATTGAAAATGTGAAGTCTTTGGCCCCTCAAAAAATATATATATTAAATGTACATTTTTTTTGTTAGTTATAATTATATTTTCTTATTTGTTTAATTTTATATTGGATAATAAATAATAGTGTAAAATAAGCAAATCATGTATTATTATTGATATTGCTTAAAGTGCATTAAGCATGTTTTACTCCTAAAATGCAAATATTCATTTACTTTGAAATTAAAAATATTTCCCCCTTCTTATTACATAAATTTATTTTATATTGAAAAGTCATAGGATTTTTTTTTTGACTTTTATGATACAATTAAATTAAATAAAATACTTTCAACATTTTTCATCCCAAAATAAGACTAAAATATATTTTCCATGTTGAATTCTAAAGTAGAGTACTATTTACTCATAAAAATATGGGTAAACTTGTATTTTACCCAACCCATTTGTTATCCAGTCCAGTTTTACCCATATGAAATATGAGCGGGTTAAATTATTACCCATTTTATATTGGCCCATTTTCAACCCGCCCAAATTTGACTCAACCCGCCCATTTGCCACCTCTAGTGCTTACTATCAAGGAGAAAAGAAAGGATCAGATGGTGCACCAAAAGAACCTCTGGATTCAATGAGCCTGAATGGTTTTAGTTTAGCATATATCTGTTTGAAATTTATCTGTCCCCCTCCCCTCCCCCCTCGCCCACCCCACCCCACCCAAATAAAAAGAGAGAACAAGTTCCCCTAGAATAAGAAAGTACCTTTTAGTTGTGAATGCCTTAATGCTAAGGCCTTCTAAATCCTTTGAATAGTTATGATTGTTGGCATGACATTAGAACTCATCTGATGTTTAGACAATGCATTCTTCCTTATTTTTGTTAGTGTTAAAGATTCAGAGTCATGTCATCATAATTTATTTCTTTGCTTTCTCTTCGAAATGGCGTTGGTGTTTGTAAAGATGGATCTTGGGCCTAACTCAACCCCAAAAGTTAACTTGTAGGGTGAAGATTGTCCAAGTCCATATATAAGGAGACCAATTGCCTATCCCTTTTCCGATGTGAGATTTCTTAGCACTCCGCCGCACGCCCAAACCTCGTTAACTGGAGCGTGGGCAATATAAATGGGGTCCAACATCGGTGAACAAAGAATTGGGATGGACTTGGCTCTGATACCATTGTAAAGATATGACACATGGGCCTAACTCAACCCCAAAGCTAGCTTGTAGGGTCAGGATCGTCCAAGTCCATATTAGGAGACCAAATTGCCCATCCCTTTTCCGATGTGGGACTTCTTAACAGTGTTAACGAGGATATGAAAATTTTCTACACTGATCTCTGAATAATACTAAAACGAATATTTTGCTTATGTTCCCTTGCATCAAAGAGACTTAGTTCTGTTTACATATTTCATATTTGTCTTCAGGCTAAATATACTTGCCGAACTACTATGTTTTGGTGATCGTGAGTTCTACAAGGATTGGTGGAATGCCAAAACAATTGATGAGGTAGATTCAAGTATCACTTTGCCTTTTGTTATACGAACTGTTTCAGATCTGGTTGGAGTTTCTTATTCTTTTCTTGTGTGATTATCCTGCTGCGGCTGCTGTTATCAGTACTGGAGAATGTGGAATATGGTACGTCTATCTGCCTTTTACCGTAAATCATTTCCTGATTCTCATGCATGCAAACATGTTGTTGTCTTATTGAGTATTGATCAAGAAGTCTACTTATTTGATTGACGTTCAGTTTCTACCAAAAGTACATTTTGAAATGATGTAATTGCCACTAAGTAAAGCCTTCCTTAACAGAATCAAATGTCTGCCTTCTCTTTCACTCCACAGTTAGCTTTGCCAAAATATCTTTGGCCCAACCTGTATCTTTCCAAAAGTACACTTGACAGGGATGACAATTAACTATAAGGATGGCAAGCAGTGCAGTGTGGTTTCTATCTTAACCTGCAAAATTTCAAATCCGCCCCGCCCCATAGCACTTTCACCCCGTCCACCTGCCCTATACTATACCAGCATGCATCCACCCCCGCGTCGTTTAAGTATTCATTTTCATAAAAATCCGTTAGTTTTATTTCTTTTTTGTCTGGCTGGAATTTTGCATGTCAGTTAGGGAATTAAAGTGTGTTCTTAAGTTCTATTTTCTTTTTTTTGACCTTTAGAGCTTTAAAACAACATAAAAATGGCTGGCTCTAAAATTGAAACAAATTTTAAGTTTTCAAAGGCTGCTGCTAATAATTAATATTATAGAAGAATTCAGTCGTGAAGTTAGTTGTCACGACCCGATTTCTCAGGTCATGATGACACCTACTATGCCCCACCAGTAGGTAAGCCTAACCCTTAGCCCGGAGCCATAAACAACAGACTATCAAGAGGAAGTCAGCAATAAGAAGCATAAATCTTATAACAAAGATAAGAAAGGGTAATCAATATAAATGCAACACAATGAACCATCCCAAGACCTGACATCAGTCAGTAATTGAGCATCTAATCCAAAAAGAGTACAAGGCTTTTACAAATACTAGATAGGTACAGACTAGGTCTTAGAATACAATATAAAGACTAAGCCTAGCCAAAAATAGACAAAAACTGACAACTGCGAACGCCAGGAGCTCACCCTAGACTCTTAGACTCCAAGCTGCTCCCCACGACTCCAAATGAACAGACAAGATAACTCAAACTAGGATTTGGAGGGAGTAGAAATGTAGTATGAGCACCAAAATCGGTACTCTGTAGGCATCGGCCGACTGAGCTCAAAAGATAACACAAGCATAAACAACAAGTAATAAGGAAAGCATAGCACAAGCAACTAAACAGGAGATACTAAAGTAGACAGGCAATACATAATTGAAGCAGGATACAAGGGGTAAGAAGCAGAGTCAAGAACGTACCTGGAACGCAAGCCAACAACCTATTTGCAAGTAACTAAGATACCAAGTCGACTACCCAGGGTCAGGAGGACCCACAACCACAATTCTAAAGTCAGGCCTATCAGCTAACAAAGAATGCAATTACAGATACATAATATAGTCAAACAATAACCTAACCGGACCCCCCTAAGCTCGGAAGGTACAACCAGCAAACATAATCCAACGCCCCCCATAAAATTGGTGGTGCAATCAACAAACAAGTATACTGGTGATAGGCAATACATATGAATGCAGGGTGAGTAACAGAACCATCAGTGACCATTCGAAACCATAACCATAGGACTCCAGTCAACTCCCAGCCTTGCTAGCAAGAGTGACAAATCAATCGAGGCCACCTAGCCAGTCAATCCACTCCTAGGGGAGTAAGCCGCCCAACTAGCAAGAGTGACTCGAGGGCGTGTCGACTCTAAAGAGGATCTCATGCAAATCAGGGCCGCCCAGCTAGCAAGAGTAACCCAACCCGGGGGCGTAAGTAAGACCAAAAGCATGCAAGAAAGGGCATTGACGTGTTGGGTAGTCAAGTGAAAACTGAGCACATCCCAGATGCCTCTAATATCTCAAGTAGGAAAGGAGCACGTCCCTGACGCCTCGTAATCTCAAAAACTAGAAATCAAGTGATCCAGGTGGTACGACTCACGTTAAAACCAATTTAGAATAGAGTAGAGTAAAATAGTGTTTTAACATGAAAGATAAATATGCCAATGCATGCCCCAGGATCGTACCACAAATCTGTGAGAATGAACAAACAATGCAATGCATGCCATCACCAGCATCTAAACAAGGCACTCCAATTCAAATAAATACATAGCCAACCAAACCATGCTATCAAGGCGGAGAGTACTAACTTGGGATCCAACTGGTCCTCGCACACGGCCTCGGGCCCAACAATATAATCATAAGCTCAATAAGGATACAACAGACCTACTGCTAAACAACAAGCGAAGGGATCAAGAAGAGATTTCAAATCAATAAAGGTGGAGCAAACTCAAGGGATGACGCCCTACCCCAATCACACCGCTCCAGTCCCAGATTGAGCATAGCTAGGACCAACCCACGACTACGATGAACCACCAAGGTCACAAGCATCAACGCAAGGAGAACGACCCAAAACAAGCCCTAAAGAGAGCAAATCATAACTACAATGCGATAAAACACAACCTAAAGCATCTAATGTCTAGCCTAGTCTAAGGCCACCACGAATCAATCCTAACAAGGATAAGGAAGATCATCTACACCACAAGTAAAGCTACAAGCCTAAACTAAGGATCCCAACACCCACTATAAGCCCAAGCCTATTGAGTTAAAAAAGATGGAATACCAAGAGGATAGCTAAATACCCGACAAATACAATCCAAAATCATATAAAATGTATACTAGCATTATCTAATCAAGAAAGTAGACTGAAGCCTACCTCAAAGCCGATCACGAGTGCTTCGAATCCACCGCATAGGGGCTATCCACTTTTGAAACGCCTCAAAACACCGCCACACTATCAAATTACCAATCACAAATGTCATTACATATGTTTAGACACTAAAATCACAATAATCGGAAACATAACCAAAATCGAGTCAAAACGGGAATATGGGACCTGAATTGGGAATCTCAAAATTGACTCCGTCAAAGGTCCCAATTGACTAACCAAGCTTGTTCCCCGAAATGGGGGTCAATTCCATGCCTGGAACAGCCCAACCACCTCATGCAACAAAATCACCAATTAAAGAACACAAAAGAGAGCTGGAAGCCCCTTCGGGGGGGAATATACCTCAAATGGAGAGCCCCCGTGTTATGATTCTTAGAGAAGGATCGATTCACAAGGCGATATATAAATCAGCTCATTAAAGGGAGGCTGAAACCTTAGAATTCATTAAAAGAGAACTCCGATCTCTTCAGCTCTTCAAAGGGAGACTGAAACCTTAGAGTTCAATGGAAAAGAGAACTCCAATCTCCTGCTTTTTGCTGAATTATAACTTACTGATTTATTCATCAAAAGCCCCTTTAAATAGGAGTCTTATTACATCAATAGGAAGTCTAATTCTTATGAAAGTAGGAGACCTAAATCCTATTCCAAACTAATGACTATAACTTAACCTAATCCTTATGAAACTCTGAAACTAAACCTTATTCTAGAATAATAAATAAAGCAACTAAAAATATAATTAAATACTTAAATTAATTACTTCCAACGCATCCCTAACATTACTCCCCTCACGTTGAAAGAGCTTGTCCTCAAGCTCAAGTTTCGGGCCAATCGAAAATCTGGATCAGTATCAACTTATCCAATTCCAACCCTAGTTTGAAGTTGACATTGCTAAATTTCGACTCTATCAGTTTGCTGAAGCACGACTAATTTGCCCATCAGATTGCTACTTTCATGAGGTCCAAATCGATGATATTCTTCCCAACTCATTGAGCCTTTCGCTCGTTTAAGTTGATAATACCATAATGGTGCTAGTCTGAACATGTGAAATCCAGCCACACCAAACTTTTTTGCTATCATTGTATGTTGATTTTTTTCAAAAAAATGTTCACAACGATATGCTCGAATTAATGAATTATTGGTGCCGTTATAAGTAGGTGGTGTATTGCCTTTTGTAGCAGGAATTGTTGATCTGCTAGTTGTTTGGGCACTATTTGACTCAGGTTTGTGGGTTGCTGGTTTTGTGGAGTCAATTCTCAATCTAGACAATTGTTCTTGGATGACTTGGACAATTCATTCGATGAGGCGTTGTTCCATTGCTGCAATTTTAGAGTCCATTAGGGTTTCTGTAATGGTATGTTTTCCTTAAAATTGAGAACTGATCTCATCGCCCATTGTGTTAGGCTCTGATACCAAATTGTTATGATTCTTAGAGAAGGATCGATTCACAAGGCGATATATAAATCAGCTCATTAAAGGGAGGCTGAAACCTTAGAATTCATTAAAGGAGAACTCCGATCTCTTCAGCTCTTCAAAGGGAGACTGAAACCTTAGTGTTCAATGGAAGAAAGAACTCCAATCTCCTGCTTTTTGCTGAATTATGACTTACTGATTTATTCATCAAAAGCCCCTTTAAATAGGAGTCTTATTACATCAATAGGAAGTCTAATTCTTATGAAAGTAGGAGACCTAAATCCTATTCCAAACTAATGACTATAACTTAACCTAATCCTTATGAAACTTTGAAACTAAACCTTATTCTAGAATAATAAATAAAGCAACTAAAAATATAATTAAATACTTAAATTAATTACTTCCAACGCATTCCTAACACCCCGACACTTCCCAAAAACTCCACTGCGTAGCCACGAAAATTCCAGTCGTTCACAACTTCGAATCACCTCAATCGGAGCTTCCAAGCTCGAGATATCGCACTTTGAAAATGAGGACTGAAGCTAAATTTTTTGGATATAAACAACTGAAAATGGTCACTAAAAGTCGAATCCGGTCACTTAAGGCCTAAATTCTGGTCTCTAAAAGCCTGCACCAGATATCAACACTTCAACCGGTTTGCTCATACACCTAATTCTCCAACGGGGTGCTCGAGATTCGTTCGAAATGTGTGCGCACAAACGAAATATGCTACCCCATCTAATTTGGCATTTCGGACTCAATGGTACCATCAAAACTTCCATCCGAGGTCGTTTCGATAAAAAGTGGGCCCCACACCCAAGTTCTGTTCTAAGCTAAAATCCACAAGAAGGCTCAAAGTGACTGGAACCCTCAAGAACCGCACGAAAGGTCATTCTAGACCAAACTCGACATTCAAGGGCTAACCGCGCTAACGGAATTCTCATCTGAGCACGTTTACCATGAATGTTGACCGAAGTCAAACCTTGGCTTAAGCTTCAAAGTTAAAACGCCTAACGGCACAAACTCACACCAGAAGTCTCGGGGCCCGAACTAACCATGCCCCTAGCCTAAAATGGCCCTTTAAAAGCTAGTGAAACCGTCAGAATTGCGTTCTGAGGCCGTCTTCCTCAACTTTTGGCCGAAGTCAACTGTTCAAGTTTCAAAGGCTCCTAAACACGAAAACTTGCACAAAACCCAAACGAACAATTTGGCAACCAAACTATCAGTCACAACAAGTCATAAAGGACTTGGGGTCGCCACAAGAAACCTCTAAATGCGTAAAAGATTGGAAAATAGAGAAAATGACCTGGAGGTCATTATATTAGTGATGCACTGTTCTACACTTATACATATTGACATAGGAAATATCTTTTAGAAATCTTATCAATATTAAAAATGGAATAAGAATGATCTGTATTAGTTTTGGTTAGCGATTGCAGTAACTCTGCAAAATACATGTTACATTTTTTTTCCCAATTTTAGGTGTGTTTTAGATTATTTTCATTTCCATTTTTACGTGTAAATGATATATTCCAAATTGCTTTTCAAAATTCAAAAGAATAGAATAACTTACACTCAGGGGGCGGATGCAACATAGTGGCACTGGGTTTATTTGAACCCTGTACTTCTAATGCCTAGCATAAATTTTTGTATAAAAGTCTACTAAAATTACAATAAATATTACTCCCTCCCTCCCATCCAATTTATGGGATGTAATTTGACTAGGCACGGAGTTTAAGAATTATGGGAAGACAATGTTCCAAAGCTATCCTTACCTTTGTGGACTTTTTGCCAAATAAGTGGGACCCAACATGGGTAATATGTTGATAATGTCATTAAACATTTGTCAAATAAGACACATCTGTTATATGCAGATGATTCCTTGGTATTCTGTGAAGCTGAAATAATGCAAATCAGGCACTTGAGGGCTATCCTAACCATTTTTGAGGGCATCTCAGGTTTACATGTTAACTGGCATAAAAGTTGCTTGTACCCTGTTAACCAAGTTACCAATATGCAGATACTTGCTGAGAACCTAGGATGCCAAATGGATTCCTTACCAACTAAATATCTTGGAATGCCTCTTGGTGCAAAAAATAAAGAAGTGAAAGAGCAAGTGAGAATGGGTGGATAAGAGGCTTCCCTGCAAATGCTAACAGGGGAAATACTATGGAAATCACACATCTGTTATATGCAGATGATTCCTTGGTATTCTGTGAAGCTGAAATAATGCAAATCAGGCACTTGAGGGCTATCCTAACCATTTTTGAGGGCATCTCAGGTTTACATGTTAACTGGCATAAAAGTTGCTTGTACCCTGTTAACCAAGTTACCAATATGCAGATACTTGCTGAGAACCTAGGATGCCAAATGGATTCCTTACCAACTAAATATCTTGGAATGCCTCTTGGTGCAAAAATTAAAGAAGTGGAAGAGCAAGTGAGAATGGGTGGATAAGAGGCTTCCCTGCAAATGCTAACAGGGGAAATACTATGGAAATCACACATCTGTTATATGCAGATGATTCCTTGGTATTCTGTGAAGCTGAAATAATGCAAATCAGACACTTGAGGGCTATCCTAACCATTTTTGAGGGCATCTCAGGTTTACATGTTAACTGGCATAAAAGTTGCTTGTACACTGTTAACCAAGTTACCAATATGCAGATACTTGCTGAGAACCTAGGATGCCAAATGGATTCCTTACCAACTAAATATCTTGGAATGCCTCTTGGTGCAAAAAATAAAGAAGTGGAAGTATGGAGTGAAGTGTTGGAAAGAAGTGAGAGAAAGCTGACAAGATGGAAGAGCCAATACCTATCTATGGGAGGCAGATTAACTCTCATAAAGTCAGTAATGGATGCCCTCCCAACTTACATGATGAGCCTATTCCCAATCCCAGGAAACATAAAGAAGAAAATCAACAAACTAAGGAGTCTTCTTGTGGCAGGGGAACAAAGAGAAGCTTGGGTACAACCTAGTCAAATGGGATGAGGTGACCCTCAACAAAATACAAGGGGGTATGGGGATAAAAAAGTTGAAAGTACAGAATGTTAGTTTGTTGAAAAAGTGGCTTTGGAGGTTCTGTATTGAAGATTTGGCATTATGGAGAAGATTCATCTCACATAAATATGGTCTTCAAAATAATTGGATCACTGATGAAGTAACAGGTGTTTTTGGGTGTTGTGTTTGGAAAACTATCAGAAGACTATGGCCTTCTTTCGCCTCCAATATATCATTCAAAATTGGAGATGGGGTTAAAACTGATTTTTGGAATGAGATTTGGATAGGGGATAGGGACTTGAAAAGCTTATTCCCAGATCTATTTATTTTAAGTCTACAACAGATGGCTACAGTGGCACAGGTATGGACTCCTCAAGGGTGGGACCTGATTTTCAGAAGGGCTCTAAATGACTGGGAGATTAGTAGAGTAGCTGGGCTGTTGCAGGTGTTGAACCCATTCCCAGGTGTCACAGAAGGACCTGACAGTCCAATATGGAAGCTGCACAACAAAGGGAGTTTCACGGTGAAATCCTGCTACTGGAATATGAATCATAACCGGAGAATGAGAATGGAGTGGCCATGGAAGCTAATCTGGAAGATCAAAATTCCACTAAAGGTGTCATGTTTCTCATGGCTGGTGATCAGAAAAGCATGTTTAACTCACGAAAGGTTACAGAGAAGAGGTATATAGATTTGCTCAAGGTGTTATATCTGTGATAAAGAGGCAGAGATTAACAACCACTTATTCCTACATTGCAAAACAGCTGTAAATCTGTGGCACATGTTCTTATGTATACTTGAAGTTAGCTGGGTAATGCCAGAAACTTCTTTAGACATGCTGAAACACTGGGAAGGAATGAGCAGAAGAAGAAGATCAAAAGAGGACTGGTGGAAATATATTCCAGCTTGCATCTGGTGGACACTTTGGAAGGAAAGGAATGAAAGATCCCATGACGGGCAAGCTAGCAGCATTCAGAAGATCAAGATGAAGAGTCTGAGTTTACTGTATTTTTGGTGTAAACAAGATATGGTGGGGGGGGTAGTAAGTCTAGTGGACTTCATAGGACAATTGTAAAGTTCTTTTTTGGGTTTTTGGTTATCAGGATGCCCTATGGGGTTGTAAATCCCACCTTATCAGTTGTTATTTGATGAGGTTTTTTTTTGTGTGAATACAAAGTTACCTTGTCAAAAAAAAAAAAACACATTTGTCAAATAAGGAAATGTGTCATTCTTTTTGGAACTGAGTAAAAAGAAAAGTGTCATATAACGTGGGACTGAGGGAGTAGATATGAATGTGTAAATTTAAAAATACAAAACGTAAAAAATTGAACCTATGGAGTTTAAATCCCTGATGTGTCTTTGCTGACAGCCTGACACTAATCACTGTGATATCAAGTGCACCCATGAATATGATGATCTCCAAACATGGATGAACTCTTAAGACCATAAAACTTTGAGATCACTTTAAATTCTAAATCGCACCAAAAACCCGCATATAATTTAATTATCTTATTTCGGAGCCCTGCCCCACACCTGCATATGTCCAAACATGCACCTCCTCACACATGTCTAAACCTTCCCATTTATTAACTTAGCTCATTTTGATCCGCCCAAATTCAGCTCCCACCCCCCCCCCCCCCCCCCAAAAAAAAAAAAAAAAAAAAAAAAAGCTTAGGGAGGTCTTTAGGTATTCTGCCTTTAGGTTACTACTGAAGTGACTAGTGAGTTTAATGGACTTCAAGAGTCCGAGCAACATTGAAATCAATAATCAAGTTTATTTATTTTCTGTAGTTTGATTTTTCTACTGTCATACTTGTTGTAAAATATAACTGCAATAAGGATGCCAGTTTGGTTAAAGTATACTAAGTAACAGAGTCAACTTTTACCCCTTAAAGGAAGAAGGGTCATTTTAAAAAAAATGAAACTTCTACTGAAAGCAAAATAGACACACGTGCTTGCACTGATTTGTGCAACAACCCTTTTGTTCCACAGGGTTTCATCCTGACACCTAAACAAATTTGGTGTTTTAGACAAACAAAACATAACCTTGGTCAGCAGTTAGAGGAGTTTAAAACACTAATTCTGACCATGTTTAGGTGTCTGGATGAAACCTCGTGGAGTCCAGGGCCGGGAACACAAATAGGTGCAAGTATTGGTGTCCATTTGGCTATTCAGGTTGACCTATTAGGTTACAAAAAGGGTGCATTTTTGGTCCATCCTAATGAACACCCTAAATTATATGTTAAATCTAATGGAATTGGTCAATATATTTGAGTTTTTTCAACTTAAATGGTTTCCGAAATATAGCTTTTGTTCTGTGTTTTTCCCTCTTATATGAAACTATCCTTTAAGTTTGAATGGAGTATTTTCTGTCCACCTAACAGATTGCATGAGACCACATTAAACAATTACCTTTATCGAGTCCTGCTTCCCCAAATTAATTGTCCTATTCCACCAGATAAAAAGAACCCTAATTTACAAGCACATGCAATTAAGCTTCCATCTTTGTCAAGCATTTTCCTTTCCTTTACATTAGTAACAATGTATCTTGTGATTATTGCAGCCTGTTCATAAGTGGATGGTTCGTCACATTTATTTCCCATGCTTAAGGAATGGAATTCCAAAGGTGCCTTCTTAGTCTCAATTACTCGTTTTTTTGTTTTTTCGTGTATATATCATACTTTTCTTGTGTTCGCCTCCAAATTGATTTTTGATATTTCTTCTACTTTTAGTTTCATCGTATATGCAGCAATATATGTTCATTTTATGATTCCTCAATTCAAAATGCATTTTTTAGAGAACTTATGGCAGCATTTTCACCTTTTTATCATATGTTGATCTTCAAGTACAAATATTTCCAGTGTAGATGGGTTTAAAACCTTAAGATTACGTCTTTATGCTGAAAATGGAATAGTTGCCTCTGATATTCGACCTTCATAATGTACATTTTTTAGTTGACAATTCAACAGAATATTTTACGTAAAAGTATTTAGCTGTCAGATCTCTGTTAATTGGTGAGTGTAAATAGGATAAAATGCCAACCTTTTGCTTGAAATAATTTTGCACTTTCTGCTTTGACAAGTTTAATATCTGCTAACGCTTGGTGCAGGCGATCGCATTACTGATTGCTTTCCTTGTATCTGCTGTTTTCCATGAGGTACGTTATTTCCTCCCTCTTCCATATTTTATAACGTAACCCAGTAATGGTAACTTACAACTACTGGTCTGAAGTCTCTGAGATGACATGTTCCTGCCTATCTGCAGCTGTGTATTGCTGTTCCTTGTCGGCTTTTCAAGTTTTGGGCGTTCATTGGAATTATGTTCCAGGTAATGGCATTTAGCATTATGTTACTGGATTTAAATTGTATACACTGGCTACAAATTTACACTATCAGCGTAGTTTAACTAATTATAGCAGGTTAGTAGTTATTTTCATCAGGTGCATAGAACACTAGAACTTAACTTCATTGTTATTCATGTTTCCTGAGAACACTGCTTTTAATACATCATTATTTGAAAATGGTGGAATTATCTTCTTTGCCCATGCTGAAGATTAAATATGGCGATGTTTCTTTGATCAGGTTCCTTTGGTCATTCTCACAAACTTCTTACAAAATCAGTTCCAAAGCTCGATGGTATGTTTTTGGGTGCAGTTATATTTCCATACGCTCAGCTGATTCCTTCTTCTACATTCATCTAAAATATAATTAAAAGCGATTGACATTAAGTTATATAATCTTTCTAGGTGGGCAATATGATGTTCTGGTGCTTTTTCTGCATTCTTGGTCAGCCAATGTGTGTGCTCCTGTATTACCACGACGTAATGAATAGAAAAGGCAGTGCACGTTAAGCTTGATGCCGAGGATCATGAATTGTTGTGTGGTCGAGTATTTATGTTTTGGATTCCAAGCTCTATGCTACTGTTTCTTAGAGTACACTGGTCATCCACTAGCAACAACATTGCTGATGATGTGTTTCTGGCAAAGGCATTCCAGTTATTTCCTTCATCAATCCAAATGATATTCAGATGACACACGAAATTATCTGTTCTGGATGCACAACACAAGGGCACGACAAGGTGATGCTGATGACTAACATTTTTATGGTTTTTCTCCATGTCAGAAAAATGTAACATACAATCTTGAGGTACCTGCACTTGTTAATGTAATCCCTACTCGCCTCTAGTTTCTCATTCATCTCTTCTGCTTGTGCTTGGCTGTGATGCTAGCATGAAATGTATATAATTGGGTGTAACAGATAAACAAAGCCGATTGTGCTTAATAACGCTTAATTTGTTGTTGTGAAACAAAATCTTGGAGGAAGCTAAATCATACTTGCTATTGCACAGCTGTGAAAGACATTTGAAGTAGACAGCAAAGAACATGATAGATTCATATTCAATTTAATAATGTCTATGTCCTATTTGTATGTAATGGTGTATGATTTGGACATGAAGTTAATGTTTTCAACTTTGAGATTTCAAAAACTTTTTTTCTATCAGATATTTTGCGTAACTAGTACAGCATCGTTTTCTAGACTTGTAGATTAAGGGCAGACTTTTTTGACTTGAAAACTCTAGAACATTATGGTTGAATCTTTTCTTCTCCAGACTAGAAAAGTGGGACTTGAAATAAGCTCGACTTGGTTGGTACATTCACTTCTAGTATTATCGAGTGTCCAAACCATTTTTTACGCACCTCAACTAATTCCATGGGATACCTGCCACCTCCCACTAGCACTATGTATAAGGTAATTGTGTCTACCAAGGGTAAGACAGATGGGAAGAATCGCCTAATTTTTTGTCAGCACCGAGTTTTACATTCATTTCTAGTCTTTAGAGGTATTAATGCAAAATTTTGAAACCAGTGGAGCTCCAATTTTACTAGCTGTAACATCTTCCAAAATGTTTTGATGAGTTTAAGTTTTACATTATTGAAGGAGTAAAATTTCTTTTACATAATCACATCATTCAAAAGCAAAATGCACATAAAGTATAAGTCGCTCATGTGAAGATAGAATAAACATCTATTGGAGTTGATCAAATTATTATTATACTGTTTTGAATTACTATTTTTGCAATTAGTAAGTGTTTCGTTTATTATTGCCACAGTGTCTCAACAGACAAGTAAAGAATCTGTGCAACTTTACTCTTTATTAACACTCAATTTACTTTTCGACAGTTAAATTATTTAGATTTTGTTCTATATTTTAAGATATTTTTTTTTTAATTATATTGATACTAGGTAAATTATCCGTGCTTCGCACAGAATTGAACTATTTTATTAAGCTTACATATGATCATTCAGTAATATTCGTATTTTCGATACATACACTACATTTTCAAGAACAGTTTGTCTTAAGGTAAATCAGTCCTCCGAAATCTTAAAGTGCTATATTTTTTTTAAAATTTTCATCTTTGTTATACAAAAATTATGAGTCATAGAGAGATTTTGAAGTATGAGAAAGAAGTCTAAGAAAATTTTCATGGAAATAGTGGTTAGAAGTAATCAAATTTTCTAAATTTCAAAAAGTTATACAGAACAATATCAGAGTTAAAGAAGAGACAAAAAAGCCATAATTAACTAAATTCAAATAAAGGACCTTCGGCTCTTTTCTTATGAACCTCCATCAATCTCTTTTTTATTATAGTATGACATATCATGTAAATGTTTAAAATGACCCTAAAATTGTTAGCATCACAAATATTTTTCCTCATTGTCTCAGAATAGTCATTATTATTGCTTAGGTTTCATATCACCAGCCCCAACTTATTTTGAATTGAACCATATTTATTGTTATGGTTAAAGAATTAATGCAATTATCAACCAAGTAGTAGGTGATATCTGAATGGAACTGTTCATAACTGGATATGCTAAACCAAAATTTTGACACATAACATATTAAAATATCAGAGCCTGATTTTGTGAGCACTTGAACTCACAAATATCCACAAATAATAATAAAGACGACCTTACTTTCCTAACAATCAAGAAGAAAAAGGCATGTTGCTTAACATATATTTTCAAAGGTTGCATTCAAGTTTAGAGTTCACAAATTTAATTGAAAGAAGTCAAAAGAAAGAGTTACTTCTTTATCAACAAAACAAAAAACTTTATCAAAAGAAAGAGTTATCACTAAAGCAAAAATGATCTTTAATGAAAATTAATAGTTTAATTGTGGCTAAATATGTATTTTCAGAGGTAATTGGTACTCTCTATAAATGTCCCCAAAGTCTATAGCAACATTGAATCTAATGAAAATTAATTAATATCGATAAAGGCTCTAGCACTCTTCGTTAATGTGCATATTTACTGCCGATAAAAACTATTTTTGTTATAGTGTATTTTGGACATTTGTTAGGTTGAAGAAAGCTTGATCTCTTATTATGCACAAAAAGAAGAGACGAAGAAATATGACTAATTAGTTAACTTGTGTTAAAAGAAGTGTACTAATTGTTTCTATACTAATATTCTAGGAAGAGTGCAATGACATATAAAATGTTTCTACCTAAGAAAAAACAATCAAAATAACATACTAATTGTGGCAAGCAAGAGAGCAATCCTTTTGGTTCTTTTAACAAACTTCATCATTGATTCCGTATTAGTTATCACAGATTTGTAGTTGTGTGCTACAAAATATAGCACAACCCACAAGCAATTTTCCCAAAAAGTATATGAA
This sequence comes from Solanum verrucosum, assembly GCF_900185275.1. Lineage (NCBI taxonomy): Eukaryota > Viridiplantae > Streptophyta > Magnoliopsida > Solanales > Solanaceae > Solanum > Solanum verrucosum. The sequence goes on from NW_026019908.1 coordinate 496,972, forward strand.
GAAACCTGTAAAAAGGGACAAAAGAGAAGATAAATTTTCAAACATCATCACTGAATTTTTAACAGAGTTAAAAAAATAGTCACCAAAATAACAAAAAGTTATTGCAATAGTTGTATGACTTACAGAAAAAGATTAAGTTTCATGAAATAGTCGGAACAAAATTTTGAGGAATGAAAAACACTTCATAAGAAGTTTAATTAATGTATTTGAATTCAACTCCCATTTAGCAAAAATAAACCTACAAATAATAGTGGTAGAAATAAAAGTTTGGTTTACTAAAGAACCAAATGTAATGAATTCAACCATTCCAGCAGCGTTATGAGTTGTGGACCTATGAGAGGTGCAAGAGTAGTAATATCGCTTTGTAATTGAAATCAAATTTCTTTGTCTATATGAAGAAACATGTAGAAAGGGACAAAAGAGAAGATCAAATTTCAATCATCCTTGCTGAAATTTTTAACAGAGTTAAAAAAAAATCACCAAAATAGCAAAAAGAAATTGTCAGAGTTACATGAATCAATATAACTTATAGTAAAGATTAAGCTCCATGAAAAAGGAGGAATAAAACTTTGAGGAATGAAACAAACTTCATAAAAAGCTTAATTAATGTATTTGAATTCGACTATCCTAGAGTGGAAAAAAACCTACAAATAATAGTGGCAGGAAATTTCTCTATTTATAGACAATAAAGAGTAGTGTGAACAAATCCTTATTGTGCCTTATCGGAAATATCACAACTCTTTGGAAAAGTTACAATTTTTTGAAAAGGTCACAACCTTTCATAAAAGTCATAATTTTTCATAAAAATCGCTACTCTTCATAAAAGTCACAACTTTTCGTGAAAGGGGAAGACTAATTTTGAAAATAAATAGATTAAAAGGGAATTTTGATTTGAGGTGGCACCACGTAGGTGGGGCTAGGGTTCTCTTTTATATAAATATATGATTAAAAAATTATAACCTATAATATTTTCACTTAAGTTTTGAATATTTAAATTAATCCAATATAATTTAGGTGGTCAAATTAGGTTAGGCAAAACGTGACAAATGTTAAATAATTGCAGTTAGCACTTTAGACATAACATGCAATTCCAGCTCCCACTGCTACTCCTATGACCACCGACACAATGGAAAAGAGAAAAATCCAGAGGTGAATTACATGAACCAAAATCAAAGTCCCCAAATTCACAAAAAACTCGAAGATCCAAAAATGGATGACTTGAGATGCAAGTCATATAACGATTCCAGAGGACAAGTCGAAAGCTACAGTTATTCTACTGATTTTGGTAACGGTTACAGCGAACCCAGTTCAAACCCAAGTGGGTTTCGATGTTATAGTGCTTCATATGCATCGAATAACACTCGGATGGAGTTGTCCAAGGAAGTGAAGTTTAAGAAAGGGAAGTCAAGTAATGGGTCAGTTTCTAAGAGCTGGAGTTTCAATGATCCAGAGTTGCAGAGGAAGAAGAGAGTGGCTAGTTATAAGGTTTACACGGTTGAAGGAAAGGTTAAGGGATCCATAAAGAAGAGTTTTCGTTGGATTAAAGAAAGGTGTACCAAAGTAGTCAATGGCTGGACCTGATCTAGAATTTTCAAGTATGTTACAGTTAGTGTATTGTATTATATTGTCAACTATTGCTTTGAATGCGTAAAATTATATTCTTGCTCTCTCATTAGATAGTATTACTTTTGGTTGATGCATTTCTATTTTGGGTTCCGAGATTATGTCATATTTCTTTTTGTCTTTATACAAGAGTGTTACATAAATGAAAATCCATCCACAAATGAGTCTTTGCTTCCCGTAGAAAGTTGTAGTCATCTTCATGATTTTTTGTTTTCATTTTTCGATTCGGAGTGGAGTTTTTAGAGGGTTGTGTGAAGAAAGGACATGGAGTTTGTTTAAATTCCGCCAAAAACCTAGTAGATCAATGAATTGGCTCTCATTTTTATTCTTTTGTTGTATAGTAGTAGCTGTCCAAGCTTGTACACAACTTGATAAATCCATCAGATATCGTATCCTCCCTGTAGTACTGGTATCGGCTAACTCCGCCCACCAAGGTGCTTAGACTGATGGGAAGAAATCATCTAAATTGTTTTGCCTGTACTGGTATTCAATAGTTTTGATTCGAACTTCATCCATGGCTAAGGCATACCATTGTGTGTGTGCATATTAATAAATTGACTCTTGAAATTTCATAACTAGATCTATACATTCAGCGAGCTTCTAGATAAGCTGGAAGGTGCTGCTATTCTCCAGAACTTGGAGCAGTTTAATTACTTAGTTTTAGACTTCTGTTCTGAAGAAAATCCATTATTAATTCTCGAAATATTGGAATGATTCTGCTTTGGATAGCACCTGACTTATGGGATTGACTAGGGCCATTTTACTCTCTTGAGAAACTTCACTGTGCTAAATAGGTCAAGTATCCTTGCTGAAACTTGAATTTTCTTCAGATGTTTACTGCTTTCGTGTAGTCAAAATCCTCTTCTGGCAGAATAAAACTTTCTACCTTACATAATATTCCTTAGAAAGTATTCCATAGCCACTTTTGGTTATCCGATTTTGATTAGTTTGTACTTTGTACTTACCCTCCCTTTACCCCCTTCCTATGAATAACAGCTTCACTAGATACTTTTTTGATACTATGGTGTTGTTTTCTGCTGCTATATTCTGTCTCTTTAATGCAAAAACAAGAAGTGAAGTGCACATAAAAAATGCCAAATTGTATGAATTTAATACCATAATTGTCGACTTGCAACTAGGTAGGGGGGGGGGGGGGGGGAGGAATATCATCCCTGAGTTTCAGAGGCTTGGCCAAAGTGTCAGCTCCAGACAGGTTTCTCGGTCACTTCAAAGAATATGTAGACTTACAGCTAGCTAACATAACTAATTCAGTATCCAATATACAACAATATTGATATTTATCCACTCCACAAAATTTAGATTCAAAGAACTGTTTGTTGCTTGTTGGGATCACTTTGCACGTCATCAACTGAACTTTGAAGCGCACATTTCTATGAAATGCATGGCTTTGTACATGAAGCTAAGTTAATAACACTGGTAGAGACTAGATGGAAAAATCTAGTGCATCTTCTATTGATGGTGTATCCAGCATTTTTTTATTTTATTTTTATGTTGATATTTCATTTAAGCTCAGCTAAGTTGCTCATTGAGAAATTAAATGGTTAGCAACCTCTGGACTGCATTTGAAAACCAATTTGATATGAATTGTGCTTAATAGTAAAATTGAAATTCCCAAGGCTGACGGTGATTTATGTTAAAAGATTTACTGAAGCCCATTTTTCTAAGTGCTCTATAGTATTAAAAGCATTTTCTCATCCCTTAAAGGGAAGAAGTGATGCAAAGTGATATCCCTTTAAGGGTGAAATGATGGTATTTTGGGGAAGCTTGGTTTGGATATGAGGTGCAAAGTGATCCACGTGAGGAAAGAAGTGGTTGCTTCTCTGAATCTCACATTGAAAGATGAAACATAGAAGAGAAAAAGGAGCAGAGAAAACTAAGGTTTTTCGTATAGTTTGAATACACCTAGTCCTCTCCAGGTATAGTTTGTTGTTTTCTTCTCTTGATTTGTTTGGATTTCTTTTCTTCTTTTTTCTTCGAGATAGTTCTTTCTTTTCTTGGGTATATTACTCATATTCTCAAGGCATCTCATTCTTTTTCTTTTTTCTTGCTGGTTTCTCTTCTGTCTCAAGTTTCTTCTACTCCCTGACCGTTGAGATTCTTTTTCTGTCTTGAAATCTCCTGTGTTTTGTTCTCTGTCATACTATTCTTGATTTAGACACTGATTGTTTGAATATCAAAAATGCTCTTGCAGTTTAGTGATAAAAAATGATCTCTCAATTGACGCAAATTATAGTTCTGCTAATAAAGTGATTACATTATGAAGTCAAATGCTGCAACTAGTTCTTTTTATGGCTGGTCAATTGAAAATCGATTATGTCGTTAAAATTGTTGGTTAATCATGTTAATGGTGTTCAATTTTCGTTGCTTTGTTTAGATTATCACATTTTATTAGACAGTATTTGATGAAGATTAGTCATGTTAATTGCAATTTTGATGCTATACATTTTGTATAGTAGGTATTTTTGCATCTTTGGATAAATTTACAGTTCACTTTGAAGGGTTCTTCCAAAGTTCCAGGAGTGTTGTTGCACTATTGTGCTCTACCTTCCCTGACCATATTGTTGGGATTAAAGAAAAAAGGAAAACCTACTTAAGTGTACTCTCCAGCCGTCTAGTTTACCAACATGGCCGAAGTATTCACTTCGATTGTAAATGTAGTGTATAGGTATGTGTGTGTATGTATGTATGTGTATATGTATATTTAGTATAAAGTATACACTGTGCATACACATATTTTGTACACTAGATGTCTGATTGGTGTTTTGGCTGTAATTTTTCCAAGGAAAAAGCTCTATTAGACAGTATCGAAAATGTTATGATTCATAACAAGTAGAGGGTCGTTAGAAGTGCCTCTCTGCTGGTATAACATCTAATTATTGCAGGAATTTCTTTGTTCAAGCCCGCCCCCAGGGCATCGGTCTAGTGTAGTGTGTAGTGCTTGATGTATGAGGTAAGTGCACGTAGTGAGTTCCAATGAGCCTGTCATTTAAGTAGAAAAGGTTAGAGGGGCAGACTCAATAACCAAGAGTTTCAAACCGTGCACTAGTTGGCCCAGGATTTTTCAGCTATCCAAAAAGAAGCCATGTAGAAGTGTTCAGACATCTAGTTTCAACCAAGTCATTAAAATGAGCTCTCAACCTATCCTAAAAGATGACTTGTGCTGATCGATAAGGGTGTACAAACCAACTAGACGTTTTTTTGGTCACGTGAGTATTATTTCTATCTTATTTTGTTGGCGTTGAAGATAATATTTTGGTAAATTAATGTGTGTCTAGTAATGATTGACAAACATATGATTTATTATGCACATGATAGTTATTTGGTTAGTCTAACAATAATTTTTTCAATGATATATTTGTTCAAACTTGATCAATTTTTAATAGTTAAACACGTATATAAAACATAAAAAAATGATAAATCTTGTTTAATTTTAAAAATTATCTGTACACCATCTCAAATTTGAAGGAAATATAAAAGTACAAAATATCTTGGAATATGAAATATTAAAGAACAGATAGATTGACTAACATAACATTGTCACAAAGGGACTATTCACGTTAAATTGAATCACAAATAGCTTTTGACATATTCTTTTAAAATTCATAAAAAAAAGTTTTTAAAAACTTTATATTCATATATTGTTTTAGTTTGGTTTTTTCTTACTCAACATCAAATCAAAGTCTTTTTGGGGTTGATTTGAATTTTGGTTTGGTTCGAACAGTTGGACTGATCTGTATGCGTTAATGTTGTGTCAAGGCAATCAATACACAGTGTGTTAAAAATAAAAATTCCTGACCTACTCATAAACAAGTTTTCCCTTTTATTTAAACCTGAAAAGAAAGAAAATTATGCGCTATCCAATATTCACTTTTGGGCACAGACTAATCCAAATTCGCTCTGGAAATGTAATACTTGTCCGACTTTTGAAAGGACAAACACTTCAATCAACGATACACGACACAGCGCCAAAGGAGGAAAAGTGACCTACCAGTGTAAGTGTTGGGGTTAAAGAAGAAAAAGAATATGAGCAATGAACTAGAAATGAAGAGTTAAATAATAGAGAAGGGAAGAGGAAACAGAAAGCGAGTTTATAAATATTCATTACACTATAAACTAACATCACAAATACAATGTACCAAACTATAACTAGTTTGATTTCATGGATCATGCATGCCAACAATATGACCAACATGAAATGTATAGCAACACAAACAAGTTTTGACAAAAAATCACAAATCAGTTCCATGTCAAACTTTTGCTTCTTCCCATCCCAACTCATATACAAAGAAAATTGGGAGACTCTGGGCATTCACATATTAGAAAGAAAAAAAAAATACTTATAAAGTACAACATAAGGAAGGAGGATAACTCACAGTTGTATTTCTTATTTACCTTCAACACTTGTGAAGGTAAGTTACCCACTAATTGAAGGTACCTAGATGCTTTATATTGTATTTTCACTACACAACTACGCAATGCATGAAACAGAAAATAACAATTAGAAATAGCACCTTCTATTCTGTTTCGATTGATATACTAGAGAGAAATGAACACATCATTATCCTTGCACAACCAGCTACACTTGAATTACCAGAATCCTAATATTTGAGAACTGTATTTAACTCAACCACATCTAACCTGAAAAGTATTAAGAGTATGGGGAAATTTAATATACAGTTTAACTGATCCCCCACAGTTGGACAGAAAGAACTAAATGATTATAGACAGTGCTGCATGCATTGCCTAGATCTATAGAGTTGTGCACCATGTCGGAGTTAGTATTGACAGCACTTCACCTCCTGCATTTGCACCATCTGGATCTATTTATTTGCTGTAGATCTTTTGCCAGAGCAAATAACAACTGCTCATTCACTAGTTTCCAATCCACGAATTCAAACAAAAATAAGCTTTCAGGGCCTCAATTTTATCTGAAGTCTACCACACAAGTAAAATTTTACATGTGAAAGGATTTGCAATCAATGAGCCCTCTCTTCATCATCAAAATGTAGAGTCTCAATTCCTTTGAGCACCGATTCATAGTTCTTTATCCCAGAAGTATTCTTGCTAGATGAGGCATATCTAGGATCAGATGATCCACCAAGTAGAGAGCTTCTATGTCCACCTGATATTTTGTGCATAGTCGCTGGACTTGCCTCAGGCATGCGTGAATGTGTAGGGTCAGAGTCATTTCCCATTGTGAAAGTCTCACGGCTGCCAGAGACTAGACCTTGCCTCAGAGACCCACTAGGTCTTCCCAGAAAAGTGGAGCTTGACAACTGCAAATATTGGTATGATTCAGAAAACTGGGGGGGAAAGGGTTAAAGACTTGTGTTGTAGCACAAAACTAAGCTTCAACTCTGACAACTTTGAAACTTTGAAAACACCGTTATTATTTACTTCTCATGCTAGCTAAGCTAATATACAATCTTTACCCAAGGAACTAGCATCGCAGGGAAAATTTATCTGCAATAATGGAAGACTTTGGGACCAAGAACATTTCATTGTAACAGCTTCACAAGTCCTTGATTATGGAAAGCATCACAAATCTCCTGCTATTGGCCTTCAGGGCCCCTGGCATTTGAAAAATTACTCTCCTACGCAAGTTCTATTTATCCAACTCAAACTCACCATAGCCTCTTTGCTTGTGGAATCATTTCCAATAGGACTTTTTTGCTTGGATAAACTTCCAGAACTAATCAGTGGAGGCCCAGGACTTCTCCTCCGAGAAGGATCTGCTGATTGTCTTCCTTCTTCTTCACCTGCAAAAAAGTACAAGCAGATGAAAAATGAGATTCTTTTATAAACAGAGAGACAAGGAGACCTGACCAGTAGTTAAGTAAAGTAAGCAAAAGTCAGACACAGCAAAAATAGAGTCAACATGCTTTAGTCTAAAAAATAGAGCACGCATAGAGGTGTATGCCAGAAACTAACCTGCCTGTCTTTCTACCTTGGGAATAACTGGAGGCATGCCTGAGCTGGTTCCAGCACCAGCACCCTAAAAAAAGCAACCTTTGTCATACACAAGTTTATCACTTATGAAGAAAAAAGAGAAGGCGCACAACTTACAAGAGGTCGGGAAGGAGGAGCTGCAATTTGCGATTGCTGATACTTTAATATAGTCCAATCAAAAACATAATCAAACTGAAAACCTGCAATGGGAAACAGAACTGTAACGACAAGCTAGATTGTATATTACAGACAGCTAAAAACAGCTTTTGAAGGCTTATTATTACCTTCACGGATGAAGAGGTCACGAAATATTCTCTTCAGATAAGCATAATCTGGTTTATCCTCGAAGCGCAGAGAACGACAGTAATGGAAATATGAGGCAAATTCAGTAGGATAACCTCGACATAAAGCCTACAGAAACATAGACTAGCAGTTAGGTTCCACAAAAAAATATTTATAAAAAAATCCAATCACCATATTAGTAAATAAATTACCTCGATAGATGTTGAAACCTTCTTTTCACTAATTTTCTCATACTTCTGCTTCTTATTTCCTGCTTTCAGCCCTTGCCAAGGAAGACTGCAAAAAATAGATGTCAAACACAAGCAGAACAAAAACAAGAGAGCACTGATAGAAGAAAAAATCACCTTCCTCGGAGGAAGTACATAAGAACATATCCAAGAGACTCCAAATCATCCCTCCTGCTTTGCTCTGTAGTTGCCAAAAAAGTACATTAAGTTAAACGACAGCAGAACTCAACTGTCAGAAGAGTGAACAAGCAAGCCTAAAGAACCAGAACACTTACCGATACCGAGGTGAGTGTTCATGCTTGCATACCTTGCAGTGCCCGTCAAGTTTTTGTTCTCTCTGCAGAGAGAAAAAAATCAGACCACATCATATAAGCAAACAGACATGACAGATTCACAAATGCTAGATACCTGAATGCAAGTGCATGAACTTAAATAAACATCCTAAGGCAATCTGAATGAATAGTGGATAGCCCTCTGTTGTCCTTACAGGTCTAATCTGGAATACAAAGATATTCACACCACAAGGTTCTAAGGGTACTCTACTTGAATAGTGAGCAGCCCACTGTTGAACTTACAATTCTAAGCTGGATTATCCAGATATTCACAGCACAGTGTTCTAAAGCAATATCACATATACATTTCAACCTCAAATTTTCAATTATGAAAAAAAATTACAAATCAGTTTGCTTCCAATGCTAAAACCAAGTCAAATCTTTTATAAATAAGGGAAAGGACCACAAGGCCCAAGATATAATTTACTATACACTCCAGTACAACATATTCACAGTTAAAAAGAAGACGAGAAACAAAGGTTCTGTGAACACTTGATATCTTACCAAATAGGGAAAACTCATAATCAACTTACCGGTAAGGAATGTGTTGGTGAGATGAAGTATCTCGATACTTCTTGGCTAGACCGAAGTCAATTGCGTAGACCTGCATTTTAAGTCAACAAAATATTAAAGAAACAACAAATCCGACAAAAACATGGAGACATAAGTAAAGATATAGTATTAAAAATGAGACCTGATTTGCACGCCTTCCCAAGCCCATAAGAAAATTGTCTGGCTTGATATCTCGATGCAAAAATGATTTAGAATGAACAAATTCAACACGATTTATCTGCAGTAATTAAAAAAATATATATAACCCCCACGTTTTGAGAAGGTACAGTGACACTAAATTTGAGGCTCTAAGCAAAAAATTAACCATTTGATCAGCAAGCATTAAAACTGTCTTCAGGGAAAGCTTCCTGCTGCAAAAATTAAATAGATCTTCAAGACTAGGTCCTAGTAAATCCATGACCAGAACATTGTAATCTCCCTCCACGCCAAACCACCTCACGTTTGGAATTCCAGCTACAACATAAGTATTAAAATTACAAAGCTAGCCAAAACAAACTAGGCAAGAGAGTAGATACAGAATATTTTTGTAGGAAAAAAAAAGAAAGAAGGGACACAGGAAAAGCCATTACTTCCTCCCTGAAGAATCCTATACAACTTTGATTCATATAGCAACTGTGGATGCTTTGTCTTATTATTTTCCTGCAAAATTAAATTAACATATTGAAACATAATAAAAAGATATAGATGGAATGGCTATTTATGGTGTCACAAAAACACAAGACATTAAAAGCCAAGATCTGAAAAGGCACGGGCAAATAGAGTACCTTGGTTGGTCCATACAACTTGCAGATAATTGTTATATATGAATATGCTATAAATGAGGATTAATCACCTAATGCTAGTTCAACAAGCAAGAGGTATGTCAAAAAAACCAGTGAACTGATACATAGTAGTATTAGAATGTCCACAATTAATGGCAGCAGAACTTCTATTTCACTATGTATACACACCATTGGGACTCAAATAGACCTATAAAATAGAAGTTTAAAGTTTCTTTTCCATAGTAAGCTCGGATTAACTAAGAAAAGAGATTTATAGAGAACATTTTGGGAATGATTTAGATACCACGTATAAATTTAAAGATAAATATTTCATAATATTAACTTTTAAGTAAGCAATTTCATGTATATCATAATTAACACATGCATAGTCAATTACACATGACCATCATTCTTTTTATAACGTCGTCCCCCCCCCCCCCCTTACCCCATATTACATGGCATCAAGTAATTATTACTACTTGAAGAGTCAAATTATTTTTCATTGATTGTGATTTCTTCAAATAAAGTTAAAGATACATTTACTCATAAAAATTCATGATGTATAGTATTTTAATAATTCTAAATATGTAAAAAGAAAAAAAAATTATTTCCAAATGGTAAAGAAATGACGTCTGCAGTCACAGCCAAATCAGATATCTTGACCTTTTGCACACCAAACCCCACCATCCACTGGAACCAGAAGAATTCTAGACCAATAACCATGTTTTATTTTGATAAGGTAATAACAACCACAGTTAAAATCCAGGGAAGTGATATATTTCACTTTGATGTGGTTAATATTGTAAGACTGAATTTTTAAGTTAATTTGTAATTCTTAGAATAAAAATGAGATGTATCGCTTTCCTTCAAACTTTGAAAACAAAGTTTTGTTTCAATAAGTATTGGGAGAAGTTGGAAACTTAGAACACACTCCCAAAAATACAGTAAATTAGAAACTCTATCAGGTCTTTTTTCCGGTTGGTTCAAAAATGGAATCTTTTCAGAGGTTTCTACGGAAATATATGGGTACATTAAACCATGACAAAGAATCAGCATGGATGCACTAATAAGCCAATCATATAACACATCAAAGATGTCCTCCAGCAGTGAATCTTTGCTTTCTCTCCATAAATTCATGTCCTAGGAAACTTTTTTTTTTTTTATAACCGAGAAATCAGTCAGTGACACGCCCTTTTGACCAATCACAGCCTTCTAAACTCAGTGGATAATGGGCCCGCCCGTCTACCCTTCTCCACTTAAATACCACTCTTCGCTTTGCGTGGTGTGGGGCTTGAATCCTAGGAAACTTTACAATTATAAACTTCTAAAAATGCTCACTTGAACTCAAGCAAAGAACACTCCCATTTAAGCAATCGATAGTATTCATTAGGCCCTCGCTGTTTGAGCAATGGGACAAGGAGCAAGACAATTTTTTTGACCCAGTTGCCTTCAAAGTTCGGATGAACACAGAGTCCACAATGGACTTCAAGAATGCACCTCAACCAAAACAAGTGAACTCCACGCACAACGTGCCGACAAAAATTCAAACATCATTTTTTGTCACCAATATAAACAATAAAGTTACGGAAACAGAAGCACAATCCCAACAAAAAGTACCACACAAGCCTTGTGAAACAGTTCAAATATTTAGATAAATGTTGCCTATTCTTTTATACACTAGAAAATATTTACAATCTTTTAAAGCAAGGAAATGTTAAGCAAAAGAAAGATCTATCCAGCCAAAAACTACATTTGAAATGTTCTTGGGTTCATTCATCTTGTTATTCAAGATGAAAACCTGGAAAACAAGAATGTATTGCATAAAGATCACTCTGATAAGTAAGTTAGAATCAACATAGCAAGCGCTCTATGAATTAGTATTACAATCCATCAGCTCTACTCTGTAAACAAAAAGAAGACAAACAGACTCCCTGAAGAAATGCCACTAGAATTGTTTATTCCTACCAGCAAAAGGCAAATATTTAGCAATACAATGAACCTCCAAGGTCATGTCAACTGTTTGACCACTTAAGACGGACATTAGACTACTAAACGTCACTCTATAGAGAAAAATGGTACTTTACCAGAGAAGCAACCTCAATTTACATGCACTTAACAGTTAAGAAAAGAAACCTCAACACATCAAATAAAAATGCAGTTCAACTACACTACTCCACTATGTCAAGATCAATTGATATCCTAGTGATCAGAAACAAAACATTCCAATCCAAAATAACAAAAAAAAAAAACCCAACTGCAATTAGAGTAATACAAGCACAACTAGAGTAAATTACTAGTATAACACACATACAAACACTCAAAAAAAAAAAAAACTCACCAGCTTAATTGCCACTTCCTCATTAGTCTGAATATTAGTACCTACAGCACCCACCAAAACATGAATCAATCAACAATAAACACGACAAGAAATTGAAAGATTGTGGGTAAAACTTACCAAGATAGATCTCACCAAACGATCCACTACCAATTTTGCGACCAAGTCGAAACTTGTTACCCACACGAGGCTCCATTACAAATTAACGAATACCCTAACTAAAGTTTTTTTCAAAACCAAAGAAGAAAAGATTACAACTGTGATTTCTATACTGAGATCATCGATCTGAAGGGTAATCTTCCGCCTGGGAAAATGTGATTTTTTTTTTTTTCCTTTTCTCTATCTACAAAGCTAGGGTTAGGTTTGAAGCAGAGATTAAAAAATACGAAAAATAAATAAAAATAAAAAGAAGGAATTTGAATATATGCTTCCCTTTTATTTATTTATTTTTAAAATAAAATATTTTTTGCTTTTTGTGTTATTCTAAAAAATAACGATGGTAATAATTTGGAGGATATTCTACGCGTTTACAGGACGCGTGATAGTGGGAAATGGAAAGACTAGTGTTTTCTGATACGTGGGGTTTAGACACATCACCTACCTGGCAACACAACACCTATTCTCTCACGTGGCCTAAAATTTTAATCCCTCAATTTTAATGTGTTTTGTTTAGTTTTTTGACATGAAATTTTAAAAAATAAACAAGATTTTTTAATTTTAAATTAAAAATATGTAAAAATAAAATAAAATAGACTATTGGTAAGTAACATTCTTCAGCATTAAGAAAATGTTGACCACCAACAAAAAAGGTTACAATTTTTTTGACAACCGAGAAATATGTCAGTGACGCGCCCTTTGAACCAATCACAACCTTCTAATCTCGGTGGATAATGGGCCCGCCCTCTACCCTTCTCCACTTAAGTATCGAATTTCACTTTGTATGGTGTGGGGTTTGAACCTGTGACCTAAGCCACAAATCCTCCACCTTTGGCCACTCGAGCTAGGCCTTGGGGGCCCAAAGGGTTACAACTTACAACCATGACCCAAATAAAATTTACAACCTTCCTATCAGTTCTATAATTTGATCTTCATTGTCTATACATAATTGTTTACACACAAAAAAATAAAGATCCTAAACAATTCCATTTGATTTTGTGAATGAAAGTTGATTTGTCTTTAAAATATCTACCATTTCTTTCACTCCATTCTGACTACCAAATACATGAACGTTTTATTTTCCACAATCTTTTTGAGTTTTGCTTCCCCTCTTCTAATCCTACAGCTTATGAGGCCATAAGTATGTTCTGACATAGACCAACTTTGGCCAAAAATATTTAGAAAAAGTTCCCTTAATTGAGAGGTGTACTGGCAATATAAGAATAGATGATTGTTTGTTTCTCTTGTCCAGTTACACAAAGTACACTTAGGAACTAGTGGCCTTCCTTTCTTCTACGGTACTTCTTGAGTGAGACATGTTCTCCTAATAACTAGCCAAGTAAAGCATTTCACCTTGGTAGGGATCAATCCTTTCAATATGCTATTCCAGTGATATTGTCTATCACCTGTCAAGTCTTGCACCCTTTCCTTGTAAGCACTGTTAACTGTGGTTTCAGGTGACTAACAGGAACATTCAAAAACCTCCTAAAGGAAAAGTCTCACCCTTGTGAAGTCCAACAATCACTGATTTTGGCTTAGGGTTATTGCATGTCGAGTATAAGTCTGAAATACTTCTGACTTTGATGCCATTCCCAACCTTTAGAGACAAGTCTATTCCATTAAGCCCCATAGAGCTTTGATGGACCTCCACATTCCTCAACCACATGGCATTGAAATAGTCTCTGAAACCCATGGATTATGTCACAATCCAAAGTAGATCCTAGGTGTAACATGACGTATAGAACTCTAAGAGGCCCTACACAAACCACTTAGCATACATAATACAAGATAAAAAAATCAAAGAGTTCAAAAGATAACATTTCATACAAAAGAGTTTGACAAAAGCAGAAATCTAAACATAAGTCTTAACGTCATCTATTACATCATAAGGAAAGTGATTGGAACGTAACCCATACATACATTGTTAAATTAGGTCTTAGACCTAACTCACACCCCAAAAGTTAGCTCAAAAGGAGGAGGATTGCCTAAGCCTTATAAGGAGTCCACTTATCTCATTAACCACCGATGTGAGACTTTTCTCATTCTTTAACATACGTCACATACAAAGTCTAAAAAGGGAAATGATATGAAAGCAATAAAAAACTCTTGGACTTCGGATCATGAGAACTCACCTATCTTCAAAAGTCCAAAAGAATAAACTAACCACGAGTATGAGGAATAAGAGTGTCAGACCCTACATTAGTGAAACAATGTAAGCATAAGTATGCATTAGTACATGGAATGTACCACGTATGATAGCAATGTATAAGAGTTATGAAATCATGCTAAAAGGACTTTATATGACATGCAATGACTGTCACGACCCGATTTCTCGAGTCATGTGACACCTACTATACCCTACTAGTAGATAAGCCAACTCGTAACCCAGAACATCAAGTAATGAGCGTAAGGGCAGAAACTAGCGAAAACAATAATCTCAACAAGGACAACAAGGCGGAAGCAACCCAAAAATAAATATATACAGAAATCCCTCCCAGAACCTGGAAGTCACTAGTACAGAACTATCTAATAAAGAGTACAAGTCCCAAAAGTGGACCATAACAAAGCATGTCTCAAAGGCAACAAGACTAGCTAAAACAAAAGAAAGAGACATGACAAACCCAAAACGCCAAGTGCTCGCCCTCGTCTCTGCATTACAGCTGCAAAAGAAGGTTGGAACTAATCACCGCTTGTAACTGGTATTGGGACCTACATCACGAAATAGATGCAGAGAGTAGCATGAGTACCAAAACAACATGTACTCAGTAGGCATCAAAGGCCGGCTGAGCAAAAAGGGTAAAAATAATAAGAAAGGATAGAATTTAGACACAGAGAGGTCAAAGCGGATATGAAAAGAAAGCACACGAGCATACCATAAATAAACTAAGTACAACTAAACTAAACCTAACTGGACCCCATAAGCCCAGAATGTACACTCGTGCGTAAGTTTAAATAAAACCTGAACGAACCCTATAAGCCCAACAGGTACACAGAAAAGTTAAGTCTATTAAGAAAGAAGAGAGTCGGGCTCCCAGCCCAAAGTAACCAAGATAATTCATCAGACTCCACCCAGCTAGCAGTGTGCTCCAGCCCAGCTAGAAAGAGTGACCCCAGGGGGCACCCAACCAAACAGTCCACTCCCAGCCCAGCTAGAAAGAGGGACACGTGGGTGAGGTAGATATCGTGAGTCGTCTTACCATGCAGTCAACTCCCAGCCCAGCTAGAAAGACCGACCCGGGGACATCCAGCCAGCAGCACACTCCCATCCCAGCTAGAAAGAAAAGCCCGGGGGCGATCACCGAAATCACTGAGTCTACCCAGCCAGTTAGAAAGAACGACCCCGGGGGTGATGGTATCTCCAATAGGATCCAATCCAACAACAGCCATCGTGGAACGTCGTCAACTTTAAGAAATTACATAAAAGGCTCCAAGCTTATACTATCTCAATCCCACGCCTCTAGTGATGCACTGAACCATCGAGAACACGTCTGAACCGCAGAATTAGAGGGAGAAGATACAGAAGTGTAGCAATCAGCGATAGCGCCTAATCTAAGACACAAACTATCAAACTCAAGTCTGCTACTCCAGTCTATAATGAGCTAAGTCATCCGAACGACGTCGGCAGAAAGTCAAGGCTATCCAGCCCACACGGGTCATAAGTCTAAGGCAACGCTAGCCTAACCTAGACTAATGACATCATGCTTGCATTTGACAATGAATAAAGCATGCAACGCACAACATACAAGCATACAATAGCATTTATCACATAAACATGTGATTCTACTAACCCGACTAATATGGTACTACGCCCGAAATATGGCCAATCAATCCTAACATAACGTATCTAATCAAAGTAAACTAAGAAACTGGTACCTACCCCCAATTCACTCCAATCGACATGCCTTTACACAATTAAGCTCAATAGAAAGGAAGTCGTAGGCTACCTTAAGGCCTACCGCACGCGCTCCAAATCACTTTTCTAGAGGTTTTACTTCCCGAACGACCTTTGAACGCGGATCACAACGTTAGTACGGTCGTTTAGACACCAAAATCACAACAAACGGAGATAGTTCAATTTTGGAGTCAAAACAAGAATCATGGGACCCACACCGAACTGTCTGGATTTGACTCTTCCAAGAGACGCAAAACAGTACCCCAAACTTGTGTTCCGAAATGGAACACAATTCGGAGCTCAAACCGCAGCAAAACCCAACATGCAAGAAAACCACATTTTAATCAACTTAGAAGAAAACATGCAACAGTCTAAACTCAAAATCTACGAGAATCGAATAATGCCCAACACTCCTTGAATACTCCATGATGTAGCCATGATAATTACCAACACGAGGGACTTCAAATCACTCAAAACGAGCTAAAATGAGCAAGATATCACCAATTCAAGAAAGCCAAAAGTAAGAACTCGAAAAAGGCTACAACAATCAGGTTTATCGCAAAATTTACCTTGAACGACGAGCACCCGACAACTTCCGAACACTCTACAGGGAAGCCACCAAAAATACGAAGCTCCCGCACTTCGAATTGCTTAATTCGGTTGAGACATGAGGGAGAAAGGAGGTTTTAAAGTTTTCGAAAGGCTGCTGATTTTTTGCATTAAATAGACTAGATTTCAGCATATTTTTTGAAAACTTAAAAACTACGATGGGATGCTCCGAACTTGTTCGGAATCCTATGCATGCAAACGAGATATGCAAACATACCAAATTTGATATTCCGGACTCAATGGCGCAGTCAAAATTTCCATACGAGGTTATCTTGACAAAAAGTGGATCCCACACCCAATCTCCATTTTAAGTCAAAAACCACAAAGGGGCTCGGAAAAAGCTCAAAATCCTCGGGACACGAACTAAGGGTCAATCTAGACTAAACTCGACATTCCGGGGTTAACCTCACTAACAGAATTCTCATCGGAGCACGTTTACTCAAAATGTTGACTAAAGTCAAACTTAGGCTTAAACTTTAAAGTTAAAACGCTTAATTGGACCGACTCACACTGAAAACCTCGGGTGTCATGCCATCCATGCTACTAGCCTGAAATGACCCTTTCGGAGCTGATGTAATCATCAAAATTGGATTATGATGTCATCTTCTTGAACTTTTGATAAAAAATGATAGTTTAAGGTTCATAAGCTCCTAAAACACTAAAACTCGCACAATAACCAAACGAACGACCAAGTGACCGAACTGTCAGTCCAAGCAAGTCATAAATGACTTGGGGTCACTACATGAACGCTCTAATGACACACAATAGGCAAACCACAAAAATGCCCAGGAGGGTCATTACAATGACCAAGCTAAATCATAAAATAATATGTTAGAAAACATAAGTCATAATCATGGTCAGTGCAAGCTAAACAACTTTAACATACTTATGAGATACTTTAGAAAGTAATCTTAGTTCATTATTGTGGTAAGTTTACCTTTAATCGACATAAACCATTTAAGCTATAACATGGAATCCAATGTCTATCCCATATTGAAAAGAGATATCCTTTACTTTCCAAGGTAAGAACCATAAACTTGAGCTAAAGTGGATCCACTAGCTAATGTGTATCTAAGACAAACCTATGGTGGCACATAGTTATGGGATATGAAGATTGCTACTAGAAACCCGACCTCAATTACGGGAGAGCTTCCATCTCAATATCCTCTCGGTGCTAAGTATAAATCCCATGGAATAGTCATTAATCATAATTTATCTTATTATCCATGGAAGGGAAAATTAAGCAACCAATCCAAGCTAAAGTTCATTTAGAATAGCTCCTTAATTTTGATTTAACTTAGGTGAGAAAACCTTTCAACCTTATGAATCCTTTTTGTGAGAAAACTCTTTCACAATCAAGTTTTGAGTATGTGAGAAATCCTTTCACAACAACAACAACATCGATGCTTTCCTCTCAAAGAAACCTTAAATCATTTATATCATTTTCATAAATAAACATGCATATCTTAATAAATTCATCTTTTATAGTTCATAAGCTTCATCATATGATCATAGTCTAGAAATCATGGATCATGCATTGGTTCATGTGAATTCAATTTAAAAACATGTAATTACTTCAATTCATGCATTAAAGATAGAAAACAATCAATTAGATCATAATGGAAAAGAACCTATGAAGATTGAATAAAACCCTAACTTTGATTGAAGAATCTAACTTGTAAAATTGGAGAATTAAGGAACCTATGCAGGAAAGGACTCCATAGATGAATACTATCATACCTTAGCAATCAATGCCCACAATCAATAGTGAATTGGAGATCTTCAAGCCAAAAACTAGATTCTCCTTCCTTAGCTCTTGAGGGGAAATTTGGGGGTGATCTTGGAGGGGATTTAGGGATCTTAGAAGAATGATTTATAATGGGTAGTTTTTAAGCTTAAAAGACTTATATAGAGCTTAGGATTAGTATCAAAACGACTTAGTTTAGGTATTAATCAATTAGGAAAAAGACTTAAAAGTCCTTAAAAACAATTGTCGATCCATTCCTACGGTTTGAACCTTAGGTCTGTAGGTCCTTCTACGAACCGTCCTAGTCAATCGTAGAAATGGATCAGTGACCCTTAATTTGTCCAACTTTTAACGGAACCCATGTACGGTTCGTAGGTCTTTCTATGGTCCGTGCATGCCAACTATAGAAACCAACCTTAACCTTTAAAATTTTACAAAGTATGGGAGTCACATACAAGACCTATCTACGACTCGTACATGGGATGACAGGTCATCCTGGTGAACTGTACAAAGGGTACTAGAACTCTTTTTGAAAATATTTATTTCCCTCTTCCTACAGTTGCCACTTACCGCCTGTAAATGCTTCTACGGTCCGTAGACGGGAACCGTAGACACAACCTGCAGCCCAAAAATTCATTTTCTCCCTTTTCCAAATTCCGAGGTGTTACAGATTAAACTCACCATATTTTGCCACTATCACTTCCTTCTGGAGGATTCTCCTCACTCAGATATCTCCACAACCATTTCTTTAAGAGACTTTGATTTTGCACTTTCAAGTTTCTAATGTCCAGATCTTCCCTTGATTTGTTAAGCATCATTGTATTCCAATTCACTAGATAGTAGCCCTTTTATTGTTTGCCTCATTTTTAAAGGAAGTTTCTTATGAGTTTATTCAAATTTTTAACAACCTTAAAGGGAATAGGGAGTAGAGACATTACATATGCGGGAATTGAATCCACTACTAAATTTATCAGGATGACTCTAACTCCCAAGGAGAGGTATTGAGCTTTCCATCTTGCTAACTTCTTTTCTATCTTTCCAATGATTCCATCCTAAATTTCCAAAGCTTTGTATTTTCTACCTAGTGGCATTCCCAAATAAGTGGTAGGCGACTCTACACCCTAGTATACATGCCAACATCTGAATATGAGGAATTTCTTTGATTGGGATTAAGCTACTTTTTGCCCAGTTGACCCTTAGGCCTGCTCAGCTTCAAAAAGAACTAAAATTAATTGATGTATCTCAATTGTTCAATAGCATGATCACAAAAAATTAAGATATCATCTACATACAACAAATGACTAATTTCTTTTACACCCCTATTTATGTCTCATATTTGGAAGCCTTTTAACCATCTATTTTGTGTGGCTATCCTCATCAAGCTGTTAAAACCTTCCATTGCTAATATAAACAAAAAAGGGGAAAAATGATCCCTTTTCTTGACTCTCTTTCAGCTTTAAAAAAATCGATTGGCTTTTATTGACAAGTATAGAAAATCTAACAGTGTTTATACATATTTTTATCCACTTCAACCATTTGACTCCAAAACCCATCTGTCTCATAGTGTTTAGTACTCCCTCCATCCCATTTTATGTGAGGTAGTTTGACTCGACACGAAGTTTAAGAAAGCAAGGAGGACTTTTAAAATTTGTGGTCTAAAATGAATGATAGAAATTTGTGTGGATGTAAATCATTTCATTAAGGGTAAAATAGACATTTTTATAGTTAAATTGTTACTTAATATAGAAATGTGTCATTCTTTTTGGGACTGACTAAAAAGGAAAGTAAGTCACATAAATTGGGACAGAGGGAGTAATAAAGACCAGTTAAGATGAACATAAGCTTTCGGAATGTCCAGTTTACAAAGTATGCTTGTATTTCCCTCTTTCATCCGTGAGTGATGAGTCTATGCACTAACTAGCTATCAATGCAACATCAATTAATTTTGTTCCATTTATAAAAGTCATTTGATTCTTGTTGACCAGTTTATTCATCACCTTCTTTAGCCTTTCAGCAAGTAGTTTAGTCATTATCTTGTACACTCCTCCAATCAAACTAATTGGTCTGAAGTCTTTTAGATCCAAGACTTCAATATTTTTAGGTATTAATGCAATAAATGTTGCATTAAAACTCTTCTCAAAATTCTGATTGAAATATAATTGTGCCAAAGTCCCTATTATATGTGCCTTCAACACATCCCAAAAGGTTTGAAAAAATATCATTGGAAAGTCATCTGGGCTTGAGGCTGTCTCCTTGGCACAGGATTTGATGCTATTTAATATCTCCTCCTCTTCAAAAGTTCTTTGTAGCCTTTCTTGCTCCTCTTCAGTGATCATGGACACTTTTTATTTCAGATCAGGTCTCTAAGGTTCAGGTTCTTCGTATAGTTTCCTATTCTTTGATTTTTTTATTTTTTTTTAAAATAAATTAAAAGTCAGGCATTAGGCCTTTTATTATGAAAAAGGGAAATTGAGTTATGTACAATACCAGGCCCAACAATGACCTGGCCCAATGAACTTGGTGCAGGAATAATAAAAAAACATAAAGCTCACATTTAGGAAAATTAATAAAAGATTCTTCATCTTCCTAGTTGCTTCTGCTCAATCTCTCTAGATAGCTCAAGTACGGGTGTTGCTTTGCCCAAACCAACTTGCTCCTCCATTATTGAAGCTCATCAGCTTGGATGCTTCTAGATCCGTTCAACATGTATCTCGTCTAAACTTCTACTAGCTGCAGATTTGAATCAAGATGCCTTTCTATACTCTTTATGTGTTGTTATAGCGTTGAGGTTTGCTATCATCACCGTCCTATTGTTAGTCCGTTCATTTTCTTAGCTCTAAATCCTTATGGGTTGAACCCCAATTGGGGTTAATACCACCATCGAAATCTAAATCTTTAAAAATTTACGAACTATTGGTGTTGAAGGTGATTCCACTAATTGGTTTTGCTCAAGAATGCTTCATCTAATGTAACTTTCATCAGATATGTTAGCGTCACAGGTACCCTGTTAACTTCTAACCCATTAATCTTCACCTATACATAATCTTTGCACAAGATGATATATTGTTATACTTGAACTTCTATAGTTTGTATGTGATATTTAATCACTAAGCACTAAGAGTAATGTGTCCTGGTCTTATATCATCTGTAACACCTCAAGCTCTCACCAGGTGCATGATATATTTAACCAACAAAACTTAGTGCAGACAACATTATGTACTCATGATCAGTATCATAAAAAAAACACTTTAGAATTTTAAGAAAACTTGATTTTGGACCTTTAAAACCATGCTTATATTGTTGTGCATTTTCTTATCTTCATATGTGGTGTGCTTTTTTTGTCCAAATTAATAATCCTCTTGGTTGTGTTTGGCATTTCCTGGAAAGTTTTGAACTCAAAATTATCTGCAAAATGAAAAACCATGTTAGCTAAATAGTCAGCAAGAGTATCTCTCTCCCTTAAGGAGTGTTGTACTCTTGCTATGATTGAATCCAACATCTTCCTAACAGAATTGACCTCCAATGTCACATTCCAAGGAATTTCCCAAATACCATTGATCATGTTCACTGTTGCAAGGGAGTCGGATTCAACAATTAACCTTAGAATATGATTTTCCACACAAAATTGTAATCCTAATCTTATAGCAATCATCTCAGTCACCAAATTAGTAGAATCAGGAAGCATGATTCCTTTGGCACAAATTAGTTCCCCATGCTGATTTTGACACAAAAAGCAGCAGAACTTGGGCCTGATTACCTCTAGATGCCCCATCAGTGTTGCATTTCCACCACCCACAAGGTGGAGGAGACCATCTGACCCATTTAGTCTTGATTTTGGGTCAAAGACCTCAATTGCAACAACTATTTGAGGCCAGGTGTTTGGGATTTGATCAAGTCCAAATTTTCTTTGAGCAACTTCTGGACCATATAATTAATGTCCCAAATGACCTTGTGGGTATTATATGACCCTCCATGGACGACTGAGTTTCTTCTTTTCCATATGAACCATAAAATCAGAGTAGGTATGGCTTGGAAAATGTGCATTTGCATATAGTTCCCCTTGGTTGTCCACCATTTGTCTATAGTCTGCTTGATTTGTATCCAGCGCCCTAGTAGTCCTGCAACATTAGCATAGTGTTTCCATATCTCAGTAGCTATTTCTCCTTTTAGAAACAGATGTTCCAAAGTTTCCCTTTCTGGTGCAGTATGATGAGTCCACGATTTGGACTCAATTAGTGCTTTATTTTAACGAATTTAGTGTCCTCAAATGCATATTTTGTCTCAAAAACTGATGTAAATCCTTGAGTTTTAGTTATTTGGAGTTAGAGACAAATCATGGACACTATAGAGCAAAAAGGAACAAGGCAGTTGAAAAGAACGAACAAAAGAAGGCCTGAGGATCGCCTAATGCATTAGGCGAGTCGCCGAATGGCCTTAACCTTGCCCAAAGTTCCAGTGTGCTGAGCCCTGAAGGAAAAAATCAAGTCTGCGAGGAAAGGGAGCAGTCGGCGCATCGTCGAGCAGTTGAAGCAGTTCCCTATTGCCCAATGAATCAAAACGCGAAGATGCTGAAGGCAAAAGCGAAAAGGCGATGAACCAATCCAAAGGGCGGATCGCCGAGTGTATCGGCAATCCCGACTAACTGCGTCGAGTGGTCCTTCGTAGCACAAATTTTCGAAAACTATAAATACCTATTTAATTCTATAGCTTAGTATCAAGTTGTAGAGAATTACTGATACTTAGAATATTTTCAGTTTTTAGTTCTTAGAGTTTTTGGGAGACATTGTTCTTGAGCTTGAAGGTTTTCAACTCCAAGAAATTGGAAGCGGGTCTTGAAGAATCTTCATCCTTGATGTGTTTAAAGACATTATTTATCGTACCCACTTGATGGAAACATTTGTTGGTATCGGTTTCTATATCTTTTTCATGTCTAGCTAAAACCCCAATTCTTGGGGTGTGATTTTGTGAATATGGGTTAAATTTCCTGTTGGGTATTGCTTATTGTTAGTCTATTTGTTGTTTAAATGTGATTTCATTTAGTAGTTGTGTTTGAACTTAATAGGATTGTAGTTGCAAATACGATTGCATCTTAGTGTTTTTGGCTTACTCGAGAGAGAGATTTTAAAACTAAGACTACTAAATCGATAGCCGGTGGTTATTGGGTAGTCATAGGTTCAACTTGAGAGAGTGAATCCTAGACCTTCTCCCACACATTCAGCTCGAGAGAGTGAATGTGATAAGTCGGAGGCTGCTCTTAAATGCTACAACTCGGTGTTTGAGAGAAATCGAGTTGAAGTTGCTCGAGAGAGAATTTACCCCCACTAAAGTCTAGCCTAGTTACAAATATTCAGCGATTTACTATCAATAACATTTACCCAATAGTATATTTTATCCCATATTCCTATCACATATCAAGAATCCCGTCTCCCTATTTCACATCTTTATATTTTTACTATTTTTGTTCATTAGTTGAATACGAAACCCCCCATTGATAGTTGACATTCGTGTCACTTTTAGATTTAGTATGTTTTTATTCGTTGATATTTATAGCTATGATTCATTAGAACTTGATTTTACTTTTCTATTTGATTATTGCAACCACTCCGTTGGGACTTGACCCCAACCCATTCGGTTGGGTTATATTACTGCACGCAAGCGTTGACACTTGAATTGGAAGTTGTGTCTTTGATTAGGTCAAAAATCACAGCACAACAACAACACAATTCTGATATATTTGGGTTCCAAAGAGCTAACACAGCTGTTGTTAGTACCTTGTTTGTCCAGACCCTCCAGCCAAAGAAAGATATCTTAAGTGGGACTTCCTTCAGCCATATCTTTTGGAATTGTTCATTAACATCATCTCTTCTTATCAATACATCACATACACTCTTAATAGTGAATTTACCGGTGCTAGTTTTAGTCCACCAAGGTCTTTCCCCCTCCTCATTTTTTTTCACATGATTCAAATGGCTTTTAACATGCTCAATGATGTTATTAGGGATGAACTGTTGCATACTCTCATAGTCACAACCTGTATCCTTCATAAAAATATCAATGTCCACTAAAGGGTGACAAATATGTACTTCTGTTTGGTGTTTATATAATGGTCCAAGTTGGGTCCAATTATCATACCAAACTGATGAAGTACATCCCTTAGGTTCCCACCATAAATATTGTTCAACTAAGTCCCTATTTTCTAACATATGTTTTGATGACTGAGATCCTCCTTTCCATTCAACAAAGGTTGGAATTTGCTTCTTACAATACTTACTCCACATGAAGTTAGCCCAAGTAGAATTTTGTGTCCTAAATTTCCACTATAATTTGGCATGCATAACTTTTGATACTTCAAACATAGATCTGAATCCCAAGCCCCGTCCTTGCTTTGGTAAGCACATTTTCTCCCAGGCAGCCCAATGTTTTCTCCTACCCTCCACCTTATTGCTCCAGAAAAACTTAGCGAAAATTTTGTGAAGATATTTTATTACACAATTAGGTGGTACAACAACAGATAAGACATGAATAGGGACACTTTGTAGAACACTAGAAATAAGCACCTCTTTTCCTCCATATGAGAGCATCTGACCTTTCCAAGTCTGAAGTTTGGATTTGACCTTCTGGATAAGCTCAACATAATGTATCTTCATTTTTCTAGCATGAGTGATAGGATAACCAAGATACTTCAATAGGAATTGTCCTCTAGACATACCAGTGCAATCTTTCACTAGTTGCTTCTCTGTAGCTACTGCATTTTGATGCATATAGAAAACACTTTTTCCTTATTGATTTTTCGACCTGATTCTTTTTCATATGCCTGCAAAACTGAGATTATCTTCTTCAAAGAATATATGTTAGTTGCCGCAAAAATAATGGTATCATCTGCATAGGCCAAATGATTTATAGGGGTACTCCACTTCGGCATGCCATAACTCACATACAAATCATTCTCAAATAGAGCATTTAAGGATCTAGAGAGAACTTCAGCTGAAAGTATAAATAGAACATGGGATAAGGGATCCTTTAGCTTAACCCCTCTGGTGGAGTGAAAGAACCCATGAGATTGTCCATTAATCAGTACTGAATACCAATTATTAGATACTAATCTCTAGATTAGGTCTACGAACAATTCTGAAATCCCCATTCTCCTTGGCACTTTCATCAGGAAAAACCAAGATACTCTGTCATATGCCTTTGACATATCAAGTTTCAACACCACATTTGCTGGCTTACCTCTTTTCCTAATATTAGTAACAATCTCTTGTGTGAGTAAAATATTTTCAATGATACTTCTACCCATCACAAATCCAGATTGATTATAAGATATCAATTTAGGAAAATATTTCTCAATTCTATCATGCACAATTCTTGATATTATTTTGCTGATGAAGTTGGTTAAACTAATTGGCCTCAAATCAGTGAAAGAGTGGATTTGTTCCTTTTTAGGTAGCAGGACCAAATTGGTGTGAGTAATGGATTTAGGAAGAGAATTACCTTTGAAGAATTCTTGCACCATTTTAAGAACATCATTCCCAACAATATGCCAGCAAGTTTGATAAAATCTTCCAGTCAACCCATCAGGTCCACTTGCACTGTCCCCATTTAGGTTAAAAACTGCACTTTTGACTTCATCAATCACAGGTTGTCTGCACGGGGACTCATTTTCCTCCTCACTCATAATATTAGAGATATTTCTCAATAATTGAAAATCTGTGTAGTCTCTTTCCTATCTAAACTGATAATGGTAAAAGTTGACTGCTTCCGTAGCTGTCTCACCCTCCTCATCTAGCCAGTCACCTTATCGTTCTGAATTCTCTTCAACTGTAGTCTTTTCCTTCTTCATTTTGCAATGCTATGGAAAAATTTGGTGTTTCTGTCCCCACTCTCAAACCAGTCATACCCTGCTTTCTGTTGCCAAAAATTTTCTTTAAAGTGGAGATATTTTTTGTATTCTGCTTGAGCTTTCTGCAAAACAGCCCTGTTTTCAGCATTAGGGAGCTCTTCTAACAAATTTTCTTTTATCTTGACAATGTCTTCCCTAATAATTAGTTGTTTGAACATGTCACCATAAGTATCCTTACTCTATTTGGTCAAAGTAGTTTTTACTCTATTTATATTAGCCTTAAACTCAACAAAATGATTCAATGTTCTAGTACGACACCAATTCTGCTTTATAATATCAAGAAAAGAAGGATCTTTTGTACATAATTTGAGAAACCTAAATGGTTTTTTCTGCCTGGTAATTCTGCCATCACAACTTAATAACATAGGAGCATGATCATAACCAATTCTTGCTAGATGCTCCACCTCCATTTAGTTAAACTTCCCTTGCATCTCTTGATTGACAAGAACTCTATCTAATCTTTCAAATATGCAGTCATTGTCAGCCCTTCCATTTCACCAGGTAAATGGGCTCCCTTTGAAAGGAATATCCACTAAGTCACAAGAGGAAATACAATTTTCAAAATCCTCATGATCCGCATCAAGAACTGGTAGTCCACCAATTCTTTCTTCAGAATTCAACACTACATTAAAATCACCTTCTAGGATCCATGGCCTTGACATATCTGTTACTACTTGATAAATATCTTCCCATAATCTCAATCTCTCATTAGCATTACAGTTAGCACAGACTAAGGTGATAACAAATGTGAAATTTAGATTAGTAAGTTATTGTGCAGAATCATATAAAATATTAACACTCATATTATGATTAGCAAATAACCAAATCTTTCCATTACAATTTGCCTTGGCATACTACATCTTTAATGTTCTCTTATATTTGTTGATGTGTCTTGCATGTTGAAAAGGCTCCATCAAACCAATGAACGAGAATTTATGAAAGTTATGGAGCATTTGAACTCTATGAAACGCTTGTTGGGTTTTCACTGACCTAATATTCCAAATGAATGCTTTCATTGGAATTTAGGGTATTATTTATTTCTCCTAGGCTGAATTCTGGTGGGTTGGGCATTTTCTCCATTACCATCTTTCTTCCCATTTTTAGCACTCTTCAACAACTTTGGAGATATGTCAGCTTTCAGTGGGATATCCCACAATTCCTCACTCTCCTCTGTTTCCACCACTCCAATAGCAATTTGGTTTTGATCAATGATACTACAACCCTCATCCCCTTAATTGTGAGAGATAATATTAGGAAGAGTCATATTCGGGGAGTACACCATTAAAGTTTGCACAGGTTCCAGAATTTCCACTATTGCCATATCATTCTCTGGGCATATTAAACCTTCAATTATATCTGTATTATCCACATCAATATCCAGGGTTAAACACTCCTGCCTATCATATTGATTTTTTTCTTCAATTGCCAAGTATTTCTGGTTCTGCTTGATTTCTTCCGTACATGTGGCTAATTCTATTGCCTTATCATCCTGACTAGTGGTGTTATCTGTAGGTTTCTTTGTAGACACAATATCTTGATCATGTGACCGAATGGGTGTTGCCTGCGCATACTCTGCATTGCTTGATGCATGTTGTTTACCAAAAGTTCTCGACACCCATTCTTTAGAGGAGTCACTGTGCTGCTGATTAACAACCTTGCCACTTTGAACTTCATTATACTTGTTATTATTGCTTGTATTAGCCATTGGACTTGCCTTATTGTTGTTGAGACTGTTAATTGCTGACATTGTCGACTCATCTGCTAGTACAACACAACTGTTATTTAGCGGATGTGGGGTTTGTGTAATTGGAGGCTTGCACCTACCATATTTTATTATCTTCCACTCGCCTGGATCACCTAATACTATACCACTTGAGAGGACCTTTGCTTTCCCTTTTTGCATCATGTGGTTATATGGAATAATAGGTATTTGGGGTTGTTGATTCTGCACTCTTCTCTCCTCAATCTCTTTATTTCCTGTATCTTCATTGTTGATGTTATTTCTGAATTCATCCTTATTGTGGCCTTGCATTTTGCATTCATTGCAATACTTGGGGATGTAGTTGGATTTAATTATCACTACTTCTTTCTTGACTTCCCATGTCACTTCATTTAGGATGTCCATTATTACTGATTTTGGAAAAACACCGTTAAGTCCACCGATACTTTAACTCTTGCACAACTTGGTCTAGTACTATTAATAGTAGGTAGATCAAGCTGCACATGTCTGCCCACAACAGAGGCTAATGAGAATAAACAGTCTTTAGCGAAGTATGTGGGTAACAGATTGGGAAAACATATCCAAGTGAAAGTTTTTGTGGTCTCTTCAATCGTCTTGAATCATGAGTCATAGATTAGAGTTCTCATTAAATATGAATAGCCATCCTTACTTGATATATAGAAAGCTCTCTTTGAAAAAAGATTAATGAAATCTTCCTGTTGGGTCAATTGAATCAAAATATGTTTGTTTCGAAACAATCCAATTTGACAACCACCTTTAATAGCACATTGTTGGGGGAATAGTCCTCCTTAATTCCTCGAGGTCCATCCATTCATATGTGAATTTACCTACAACTCCATATTTAATATTCTCCATCTTATTCATTGTTTCTACCTCCTTCTCCGTCCATCTAATATGTGGAATGCCTTCCACCATTATAACATCTTTACGTGGATTTGATTCAGAGGTTCTGGGAGTTGTTATCAGTGAGGCTGCAAATGATTTCTCCAATATTTTGGGTTCATCATTAGCACCAGTATTCAAAAAGGGGCAGAAATTGTCCAGAGAGAGTTATTGACCAGCCACTAAGGGTGGCTGGTTGGTGGTCAGAGTGTGCATTAAACTAGGGTTCAGACAGCCGTCATCTCCATCTTGCCAAAAAAAATAGTTTGAAAAACATAAATTAGTATTCGATTTCATAAATATCAACTCTTTGATTAAAGTTGTGTCCCTAACAATTTTCCCATCAACCTCTAAATTTTTCATAAAGTTGCATCTTTTATAGAAAGTTGCAATTTTGTGGGAAAAAATGATGTTTTTGTCTTCCAGTTTTAACCATTGTATCCTAGATCTTTGTCTCCATGCAATCTCCTCCAATCCAGCTAGTTCTTCAAAATCCATAGACAAGTTGGCCTTTTGTAAAATTTCATCATCAGTCAAGAGTTTTGTTCCTGAATACTCTCCCATTTTGCAATTTGGTTGGGATGTCATCTTTTATCTACTTCCAATTGCCTCTATTATTCTTGCTCCACTCTTTCAATTCTACTTTCGAACATTTTAGCTTCTCATCTACAATGTAACTTGCCCTACCTTCCACAACGAAAGAACACCACCATGCCTTTACCTTCTCTTTGAAACCTTCCACTTTTAGCCACCAAGATTCAATTTTGAAGTATGATTTCTTCCATTCCCAATTCCCACAAGTTAGCATGATGGGATTGTGATCATAAGTTAATTTTGGTTGCACTTCTTGCTTGATTAATGTAGATGTCTTCCCCCACTAAGCACGATGCAAGAATACGTTAATTCTTGAGGCACATGTATGATCTTTCCCTCTCCTCCAAGTGAATGATCTTCCAAATAAAGGAGGAACAATCATTTCCAAATCCTCAATACATGTTGAAAATTATGAAATAGCACCATTAATTCTATTTTAATTTTTTCTTTTTGATGAATATCCAAATCACATTGAAGTCACCCCAAATTGTCCATGGCCCATCAACTCTGTTTTTGACTCTTATTAATTCTTCCCATAGTACTTTCCTTATCTCCCTATTGCAATATGCATATACGGTTGTAATGTGGCAGCCCGAATCTTCATTGACTCCTGTGAACCTTCCACTAATACATTGTCTCCCAACCTTCAGTAGCTATCCATTCCATACCCTTTTGTTCCGAAGTATTCGAATTCCCCCTTTATTATCCATTACTTCTTTATGTATTTCTTCCTTCCATCTATTGCCCCAAATGCTCTGTAGCAAATTGTCCCGTGGACCATCTATTTTTGTCTCCACGAGCACATAAATGTCTTGCCCCCATTAGTGTTGCAACTTTTTGATTCTTGTTATCCCTATTTAGGTCTCATTTGTTTTCATTAAGATTAAGATGTCTGAATCTTAATGCACTTCTAAATGATTCAGATGTTATCTCTAGATCTGAACGCTAAATGATTAAGGCTGTTTCTTTTTTAGCATTTGAATGTATATAATTCATAATTATGTAAGCATAATAAATATATAATTCAAATAAAATTATATTTGGGTGTTTGTATTAATAAAATATTTTCAAGAAAATAATTTAAACAAAAAAGTTATTACTATGTGAAGTTAATGCTTAGTGCCTTTTGAGAATATAAACAAACAAACAAGTAGTATTCAAAACTTTTCTCGCAATGAAGATGAAGAAAAAACTTTTTCTCTGTTATTATTAAAGAGAGTGAAAGTAACATTGAGGAAGAGAGTGATAAATTTTGGAAAAAATAGCTAACTAGTCAAAATCTGTAACATAATTATTAAAAAGATCTACACTTTAAAATAATTATTAAAAATGTCAATATGTCAACATTTTAGCAAATAAAGTGTATCATAATATATTCATTTACCTTCCTTTTATTTCTCAATTTGGGCCCACTTTTTTACTCCATTATCGGTGGAAAAAAAAAAGGATCACATTACCCACTTTCCTCTCTCTAAATTTTTTACTCACATTCTATCCTTTCTCTCTCTCACGATTTCCCCCATTAATCCCTCACCTCAAGTAACTTAAACATTGCCTTGTTTAGATCAAAATTCCTCCATTTTTCTAAAAAACTTAAAAATCAGTCAAAGGATTTTCAACCTTTTATATAGGTAAATACATTGACATGAAGTATCTTTTCAAATTTTCAGTATTTTGGGTATTTATGGTTAAATTTTTTTCTGTGATTTTTTATTTTGTATTGGAGATATAGAAGCATATATATTGTTTGACTTTATATACATTGTTGTATGTTTAGTAATTTTGAGAATTTTATTTAGGGTTTTAGGTATGGAAAGAACATCTAATTTTCACTATAATGTCTGATTAAAAGAGGATTACAAGAGGTATCCCAAATAATCAACTTTTTTGGGATTTTTCCTTTTTTGATTTATGCATTATTCAAGGATTGTGCGAAAATGTAGGCTCTGCGGCTAAAATGGTTGTAGAGAGTAGTCCACAAAAAAAAGAGTTGTGGGTGCGGAAGAAATTGAAGAGCAAGTTGAATATCAAAGTGATGAAGAACAACTTTCCGACCATCAAAACGACAAGGAGGTTTTTAATTATGCTTCACAAAATTATTTTCAAATATTTTGAATGTTCTATAATTGTAGTTAAATTTGTAGTTATATTTGTCTTGAATTAAACATAACTTGTATATTACCCATAATTGTATTCAAGGTCGACTTGCATAATCATAATATGTATATTAATTGTTCCCTTCGACACAAGATTTGCTTTGTATTGAGAAAATTGTATTTATTTTTATGGTTAAAGTCACCCAAGAGGTTTGCAATTTGAATTTTGTATTTAATAAAATTAGTTATATCATTTCATAGTTTAAAGTCTCTGTGTTGTTACCTCCATTATAAATTTTTTGTTAGTGATGAAGAATATTGTATTCTTTTAGCTCCATTTTGTATCCCAAATTAGTTGCATACATACTTCGAATTATATAAGCTCCATTATGTATCATGTTTAATATATGTATATATTTAAATGTCATTTGTTAATTTCAGTCCAATTA
Organism: Solanum verrucosum; assembly: GCF_900185275.1. NCBI lineage: Eukaryota > Viridiplantae > Streptophyta > Magnoliopsida > Solanales > Solanaceae > Solanum > Solanum verrucosum. The sequence continues at coordinate 529,162 of NW_026019908.1, forward strand.
GTATCCCAAATAGATTGTATTTATTTAATCATTTTTCGTAGTCATGAATTCTTGTCACATTATATTTTTCTGGATTTCCATAATTCTCTATTCTTTTTTCAAATTGTATTATTTTAGATCCATTATGCATCCCTGTTGGAAATAGATACACCCATTGATAGGTGGGGGTTCTTGCTCATCTCTTGGGGGTCCATGCCATCTATCCAATTGAACACTGTCCATTTTTTATTATTCTTAAAGGATAAGATTATTCTCTTTACCAAACATATGCGGATCCCAAAAAGTAGAAATGATAGGACTTATGATACCAGATCCAGGAAGAATGGGAATATACACCTCTGGATGACCGAAGAACCAAAAGAGATGCTGGTATAATATGGGGTCTCCCCCTCCGACTAGTTACTTGCTTCATTTGAAGTAAGTTACAATTCCACTAAATAACTTCTTATAGTAAAAGAGGAAGAGATGTATTCTTGAATGGAGTGGGAGTTATAGGATAAGGGGTGATGTAACTCTTGAATGAATAAGAGTTACAAGTCTTAACCTTGTCCTATAAAAGGGAGGACTTGGGGTCATCCAAACATAACACAAAGACACAAGAAGAGAGTTTCTTAGATAAAGAGTGTAGTTATTGTGAAAAACAATATAACACTCCATAGTGATCTTGTAAGAAACTGGCAGTTGGTGGTGATAGCACTTGATCCTAGAACAAGAAAGATATGTATAATTCCGCATAAATCTCCGAGTATAAATCCTTCATTGGTATCAGAGCAAGATTTGTTAGATGTGATTATATTTTCACCATTGCATCATAAAAAAATAGTGATAAGAAAATTTTCGATTTTATTACATTTTGAAAAAGTTTTTCCTTTTTTTAATAAACGTACTGACTTTTGGCTAAGTTATATCCTAGAGTGGATTGACAATCTGAACAAGCCATATATTGATGGAAAGATATTTTCTATAGATTTTCATCGATATATTATTTTTAAAGATTCGATATCGAATGAAGGAGATATGGGTGTTGAAAGTTGGCTGCCAAAGAAGAAAAAAAACTAGAAATTTCAGTAAGATTGCCCAACTTTAAAGCTCAACTTCTCCCTCTTCACGTTTTCGATGTGAGCAAGACATATATCACTGTAAATATATTTTCAAAACCTTTTCAACGATATATTATTTGTAATTTTTTTGACATCGAATAAATGAGACATAGATTGCTGAAAGTTCGCTGCTTGAAAACGTAGTCGGGAAATTTTTTAAATTCTAAAAGTTTTCTAGGTAAATTTCAATTTTAAAAAATAAAAAATAGTTACCCATGATTATGGTTTATGTCATTTGTTTGAGACATATGTATGTTGAACGATTTATAAATTTATATATATATTGAGTGGGAGTTCTTATTGATAGACAATTTTTCTTATTTAGAATTATCATAATTTATTAGTACACAATTGATTTTAAAATAATATTGGTATACTTAAGGTTACATGCGATGAAAGTAAGACAAACATAGACTTTTGAACACGGGCTTCTAGCTAAACAATATTAATTTAGATGCAATTTCAGCAAATAAAGAAATGTGTTTTGTGCTTATTTGTGCTATTTCTTCTATGTGCATAGATAAATTTATAAATTGGCTTCAAAGACTATCATTGCTGAATTGAATAAGGGTGAAAAATTAAATGGTTATAATTATGACATTTGGCACCGTAAGATTCAATACATTCTTGAAGAGCAAGAAGTTTTGGAGACCCTAAACCATGTGATGGTTGAGCCGGCGGGTGAAGACACCCAACAACGTAAGAGAAATCTTGAGACTTTTTAAGTCTGGAAGAAAAAAAATAGTAACGCTCGCTTTGCTAAGTAGTATGGTTAATGATCTTATGTGTGAGTTCGAATCTTATCCAAAGGCCCAAGCCATGTGGATAGCACTAAAATATAAGTTTGGTGGCACTTCTGCTACAAAACTTAGGAGGTTGACCATTAAGTTTGACACCTATAGGCTGCGCCTAAACTCATCGATAAGGCAACATTTAAGAGAGATGTCAAGCATGATACGAGAACTAAAATCAGCTGGTCATAACCTTTCTGATGATCAACAAGTGCAAGTTGTTATAAGATCTATTGTTGCTAGTTGGGAATATATGAAAATTCATATGACCCACAATGAAAGCATCAAATCTTTTGAAGACATTGAATACCATCTTGTTCTTGAAGATGAGAGCCGTGAAGCTTCTAAAGCAACTGATCAAGCTTTTCTTGATGAATCTGCTGGGACTTCTAATCCTAAGCAAAAGAACAAGAACAAGAAAGCATGGAAGAAAAAGGGGTCTGATAAATCAAATCAGAAGGATAAATCTCAATTTAAGAAAAGAGGAAAACATGGTGTTAGAACATTGATATGGCCAAAGTAGAGTGCCATTCTTACACAAGATGGGTCATTTTGCACGGGATTGTCCGGAGCAGAATAAGGTAACAACATGCACTAAAACTCCTCATTTTGCTTATGTCTCTAGTACTGCATTAATGGCAGATACTAATACTTTGTGACTGTTGACTCAGGAGCCACATACCACATAACTAGAGACAAATGATCATTTCTTGAATATCGCCGACTGTCTTCAAGGAGCAGATGGCTTTATGTAGGAAACAATGAATCAATTGAAGTGAAATGGATCGAAACATGAAAATTAGAGTTGCAAGGTGGATAAATCATTCTCCTACATGATGTCTTATATGTTCCAGACATTCAACGAAATTTGATTTAAGTTGTTTCTCTTAATTTCACTATAATTCTATTGACATTATTTATGGCACTGAATATTATGGTTCTGGTTACCTTTTTTTATGGTTTTATTGTGTTGGACACAATTTTTGGTTTTAATTATATATCTAATAATCATGGTTGTTTTGCTTTAAGAACAACTCCAATTTTAGATATAAATATTTGGCATGCTAGACTTGGACATATAGGCCTTGAAAGAATGAATAGATTGGCAAAAGAAGGATTGTTGGGGTCCTTAACTAAAATTGAAATGTCAATATGTGAACATTGTCTAGCAAGAAAAACAACTAGAAAACCATTTGGAAAGGGAACTAGAGTTGAGTTTCCATTGCAACTCATCCATTCAGATATATGTGGTCCTATGAGTGTGAGGGCGAGGTATGGAACCTCATATTTCATCACATTTATATATGATTATACTCGTCACGGTCATGTTTATTTGATCTCCCATAAGTCAGAAGTATTGAAATGCTTTAGACAATTTATGAATTTGGTGGATAATCAATTAAACTTAAAAATAAAAGCTTTAAGGACTGACAATAGGCATGAGAATCTATCAGATCAATTTAAGGATCTATGTGATGAAAAAGGAATTGTAAGACAGTCAACAATTCCATACACTCCTCAACAAAATGGAGTAGTTGAGCGAAGAAATAAAACTTTTCTTGAAATAGTTAGGTCTATGATGTCGCAGGCTAACTTGCCAATTTCCTTTTAGGAGACGCATTGATGTCTGCAACTTTTGTGCTTAACTGTGTGCCCTCTAAGTCTGTTGCTTCCACACCCTAGTTATGAATTATGGACCAATAGAAAACCTGACTTAAATATATTGCGACCCTGAGCTCTGCAACATAAGTGCATGATTCTTCTCATAAATATGGGAAGTTAGGCCCTAGGGGCAAGAAATGCATCTTCATTGGCTATTCAAAGCAATCAAAGGGTTATATTTTTATAGGAGAAAATGAAGATGGAAGTATAACAAAGCTTGAGTCACGAGATGCCACATTTTTAGAGATTGAATTTGCTAGTAAGGGTGATATTGATAGAACTATGTCATTTTATAAAGTTGTGGATCATCAAGAAAATCGTCAAGGTCAAAGAAGTGAGGAACAAGAAGATGTACCTTCTCTTGTTGATCCAAGTGGGAGAATTACTCATTTAGAGAATATTCCACAAGATACATATGTGCGAAAGAGTACACGAGGAACTATTCCCCGACGTCGATTTTTTATCGAAGGGGAAGCATTAATAGTTACTCCGCAAGATGATGAATAGCCTAATTCAATTCAAGAGGCTTTTTCAAGCCCTACTAAGAATGAGTGGATAGAATCAATGAAAGAGGAAATGGAGTCCATGATGACAAATCATGTTTGGGATTTGATTGATCTTCCACCAAGTCGAAAGATAATAGGGAATAAATGGCTTCTCAAAATTTAAAATAAAGGCAGAATTGAACGCTACAACGCTCGTTTGGTGGCTAAGGGATACACACAACAAGAGGGAATTGATTATGAAAATACTTTTTCTCCAGTTGTGACATTTAGCTCTATTAGACTGATTCTAGCTATAGTTGCAAGTATGAACTTGGAGTTACATCAAATGGATGTAAAGACTGCATTTCTCAATGGGGAACTGTATGAAGAAATTTATATGGAACAACCATTAGGCTTTATCCAAAATGGTCAAGAGCGCAAAGTTTGCAAGCTCAAAAGGTCTATTTATGGACTTAAACAATCATCTAGCCAATAGTACTTAAGATTTCATTGTGCTATTATGTCTTACGACTTTAATATGATCGATGAAGACCATTGTGTGTATATGAAGCGGTCTGAAACTGATTTTGTAATATTGTCCCTTTATGTGGATGATATACTATTAGCTGGAAATAATCTTACTTTTGTAAAGGCAATAAAGAGTTGGTTGTCCCAAAATTTTGAAATGAAGGATATGTGAGAAGTAAAATTCACCCTTGGAGTTAAAATTCATAGAGATTCCTCTAAGAGTTTAATAGCTTTATCACAAGAATCATACATTGAAAGAATTCTTGAATGATTCAGGAGAGGCTGTAAATCAATAGACACCACTGTAGCTAAAGGTGAAAATTTGAGCCTTGAAACATGTCCTAAAACTCAAAGTGAAAAAGACGCCATGAAGAGGGTCACATATTCAAGTGCAATTGGGAGTTTAATGTATGCAATGTTGTGTACACATCCTGATGTTTGTTATGCAGTGAGTCCTTTTAGTCATTATCAATCTAATCCATGACAAATACATTGGAAAACTGTTAAGAGATTCTTGAGATACTTAAGGGGCAATGTTGATTACAAATTATGTTATCAAGAAAGTGACTTATAGGTGGTGGGCTACTCTGATGCTGACTAAGGTGGAGACTTGGATGAAAGAAAGTCCACTTCTGATTATGTTTTTTTGCTTAACAATGGTACCATTTCATGAAGTAGCAAGAAACAAGCATGTACAACTTTATCAACTATGGAAGCAAAGTTCATTGCATGCTCTTCAGCAGTACAAGAAGTTGTATGGTTAAAAAGGTTCATGGAACACTTAGGGATCATTGGCAGGTCAATAGATGCAATGCAAATCATTTGTGATAGCCAATCAGCAATGACACATACTAAAGACCCTAAGTATTATAGTAAGACTAAGCCCATAGATACAAAGTATAATTTTGTTAGACATCATAGCACGTAATAAAATTACTTACAGTACATTTCTATGCACAAGATGGTAGCGGATCCCTTGACAAAGACACTAGAGATGTCTTTGTTAAACATGTGAAATCTATAGTCTTGCGCGGGATGTAAAATGATATATTTCCTTATTTGAACATCTTGATCATGATGTATGGATATTTTTTTTGATGTTTTTATGGTTATTTCATACATTATTATTGATTAGCACATTCATAATATTAGAGTATGTCGTACAAGTTGATAAGATTGTCTTTCTCACATGAGCAATGGTCTTGGGCGCTTATGGAAAGCGAGCCAAGATGAGACATTTGTGTTTCTTAATGCTAAAAAGGATAGCTAATAGATGTGGCACCTTCGATTAAGAACATATTATTTAAAGTTGCCCTAGTAAAATACTAGGATGAGATCCAAGAGAAATGTCAAAACGGATCGAAATAATGAATTCCAACTACCCATAATACTTGTTGCCAGATGTGAGATCTCCTCTAAAATTCCAATAGAGTGGTAGAGCTCAGGTCAAGTAAATGATTTACTTGGACCAAGATTTGTACGATGTAAAGAAATGAAAATCGACATACACTCTGATGAAATCAGAGGCACACTGTAACATGCATTTCATCTGCATGTGCTTCATTACCGCAAATTCAAAGGTAAGTGATGACACCCTACTTCACTTTTATGTGAGACCTTAAAAATATATATTTTTAATTAGTGCCTTATGACTTTGACAATATCACAATGTGATAGGTTAGTGTATGCTACTTTAGTATGAATCTAAATGTTATTAAAATGTGACCTGAAAGAGTAATGCTAGGAAATCAATTAATCCTGATCTTTGTGATATGTGGGCGAAAGGAAGATCATGTCAAATATATACACATTATGCTTGTGTCTGAGACCAGTCCATTATGAAACATATTTCAGTTAACATCATAAGTGTGGACACAAGGCACATAAAAATTGAAAATGGAAAGAGGGTTAAAAGAAGCCATATGTGTATATAGACATGTCTGGTCATCTAAGGCACTTTATATGACATGATAATATATCATAAATAGTCATAAAATTGTGGTAGTCTCCTATGCTAATCTAGAAAAAGATTTCTAGCGTAAAAGCTCCCAAACTTAGTGTCTGAGCGGTCACGACAATACACTCGATATGAATGTCTAAAGGAATTTACTTTTCAAAGCCCAATGTGTTTCATCCCATCATGTGTGAGTGGGAGATGTTGGAAATAGATACACCCATTGATGGGTTGACTAGTAACTTGCTTCATTCATGAAGTAAGTTACAACTCCACTAAATAACTTCCTAGAGTAAAAGAGGAAGAGTTATGTATTCTTGAATGGAGTGGGAGTTATGGGATAAGGGGTGATGTAATTCTTGAATGAATAAGAGTTACAAGTCTTAACCTTGTCCTACAAAAGGGAGGACTTGGGATCATCCAAACACAACACAAAAACCACAAGAAGAGAGTTCCTTAGATAAAGAGTGTAGTTGTTGTGAAAAATAATGCAAGACTCCATAGTGATCTTGTAAGAAACCACTTAGGCAGTTGGCGGTGATAACACTTGATCCTAGAACACAAAGGTATGTATAATTCCACATAAATCTCTGAGTATAAATCCTTCAATCCCAAATTAGTTTGTATACATACCGCGAACTATATTAGATACATTATGTATCATGTTTGTATTGGCTTATGTATATCTGCATGAGATTGTATCCATACTCTGAACTACATTAGATCCATTTTGTATCATTTTTCTCTATTATTTTTCAGATTGTTTTTCTTTTTAGTATTAGTGTGTTTTCAAATTGTTTTTTTAAAATGCATTTTTTATCAGTAATTAATACAAATATGTATTCATTTATTTGATGGTATGCATGCTAACGATTTTTATGTGAAAAATCCACCTACAAAATCTCCACATGTTCAGCGTATTTTTAACAATGAGATTAAAGATCACTTGATTAAATATCTGTACAAGCTTGTATATAAGGTATTTTGTGAGAGCACATGTTTCGGTCACTACATGCGAATGTATAATTGTTGTGCTCAGGCTCAAATACGTAGGTGTTGTATGGTTTTTGAACTCAATTACAGTTCCCAAAAAGCATTTATCACACGTGTTAATGGATCCATTCTTCGATTTACACTCAGAGAATTTGCTTTGATTAGTGGGTTGAATTGTGTTAGTGATGAAGAAGATTTTAAATTTGACACTGAAGAACCCAATATGTTGATTAATCAGTATTTCGAAGGTGTAGGTATGATCCGAGAATAGATTTAATAGAGAGTTTTAAGGCCTTTAAGGCCAAAGTGTGGGCTGATAACGATCAGAATGACTTGAAGTTTGTCATCCTATATTTCATCCACACTGTTGTATTTTCTAGTGAAAAAAAAAACAAAAGAGTTTCCAAGCTATATTTTGACCTTGTTGAAATCGGTAGGTACATTGATTACTCGTGGGGTAAGAAAGCATTTCATTTGTTGATGAAGAGTTTGAGAAAGAAGATGAATAGCTCAAAGAAGTTTTACAGATTTGGTGGCATGCCAATTGTCATCCAAGTATGATTATATGAGTGCAGTTCAATTGTCGACTTAAAAATAACTCAAAAGGTTGATGATTGTATTCTGAGATTATTCAATTGGAAGACGGTTGAACTAAAATCTCGTTATAGATTTCCTCTATCTATTTCACACATTCCAACCCCGTTTTCATATAGATTTCTATCTGTTAATTCTCAATCCTTCACAAATACAATTATACTTGGGGGATACTTTGCCAAATCTTTATTATCTCTCTTCAACGACACATACACTCTCACACCCATCTCGTTGTGTATTTTCAAAGGGGCATTACTACCTTCTATCTTATACTTAAGTTTCACACAATTGTATCTCAAATCAACATCAATATGTTTAGAAACTTCATCCACTTAATCTCTAAATATTGCATATTATTTTATAATAATTGCCTCTATTGTGTAATCAATGTAGCAATTTTCTTCGTTCCATCTTCCAGAATGCATGATTAGAAAACTAATGCTCCCCATATTTTGATTTGTATTCCAAAAAAAAAAATATACAAAACAAGTCATTAATAAATACAAGTTCACATTCGTTTGACAATATTTGTATTCAAGATTGATAAATGCATGTATTTACTTTCACACTTGTATTCTTGTGTAAAAATTTGTATTCGAGAGATCAAAATTGTATTACATTAATGCCTATGTATTTGTATCCTTATCAAATCGGTTTGTTGTATTACAAACAAACACTTACAAAATACACTATAATTATCATAGCTTTTCCGACAATGGATACAATATTTCTAGAAAAAAAAAACCGCCGAACAGACCAACGATTCTTCCATTGCACTAAACATTACAAAACAAAATCAACAAAAATTTCACATTCTTTCTTATTTTGTATCCAAACAAAATAAATTAAAACTATCCAACAAAACTAATACTCTCCACTTTGTTCATAATGATACAATTTACAATTATCAAGAAAAATAGATACAATTTATAATTATAAAAAAAATTCATAGCCATTTTTGATTCATTTTGAAATAAATTAATGATCCAACAATCAACTAGTACTTGATCGATTTTAGAGAACACCGATTATATTGAAGTCCCAGTTGAGAATTCCTTCCCCAAAGTTGTTTGTCAAAGAACTTTTAATCGTTTGTTTCAAAATTTTCTTCCAAAACAGAAAAACCACAATTGAATCGAATTCACATCAACAAAGATTAAGTATTAATAATGGAATGTTAAAAATCAATATTTGAAATTTGATGAATAAGGGGGTGGGTGCCCTGTCATTTACTTTTGAAATTATAACAGATGAGAATTTTAAGTGATATGTTGTTTTTTAAAAATATTCTCTCCTGATTTTCTCCTCTCTATTATTAAATAATTGTATTCTTTCAATTTTCCAAACAAATAAAAAATACATAAATCAGAAGAATAACAAACTAAAACATTGAAAAGTGGCTAAGAAATGCTAAGATAATGACATTTTGAAAATTTTCTCTAAAATTTAGGGCTGAAAATTGGAAGGGATTTGGGCTGAATATTGGAGTAGATTTGGGCTCATTTTGAAGGGTTTAGACATAATTATCGGGCTTCTCCTTTTTTTCTTTTAGATTATTTAAGGATTCTAACTAAATAATTGATATAATATATGTTATGGGATGATAATTAATAATTTACAAAACAAAAATATCAATATTACGACTTTACGCTAATATAAAATATAAGTATAAAATATGGATTTATAATTAATTTAAGAGAAAAGACATAAAACTACCATTGAATTTGTCCCGAATTTTCAAAAAGACACCTTAACTTTGCAACCGTCCTATTACCGCACTAAACAATTATAAGAAGCAAGTGTGTTCACACACTAATCATTACATGACATCTGTTAATTTGATTAAAAATATAATTTTTTTCATTTTAAGTTTTTTCTTTATTTCTCTCTCTCTCTCTTAATTTTTGACTTAGTTTAATTTTGATTTCATCTTAAATTTCACTTCATCTTCTAACCCTCCCCCTCCATTGTTTTTCTTTTTCTTCACCTCCCACCCTCACTTCACTCGTCACGTCAAATTAACCCCTCTCCCTTTTTTTTTCTTTTTTTCTTCTTCTTCTTCTCCTCCAATCAAATTCTTTATTTCAGTGATTTTTTTATTTAAAAAAAATCATACTATTTTCTAGGCTTTAATAAATATTGATAACAAAAATAATTATTTTTCTAAGAAAATTTAAAATTTTGAAGATATCATCAATTACTCATTTAATATAACTTCAAAATTAGAAATGATAATTTTATAATAATCAATGAATTCCTCGAAAATTGAAAGAACTTGATTGAAGTCAGATAAAATAAACTATATGATACCTCCTAATCATCTTGAAATCTAATGGGTTTATCAAATTGTTCGAAATGTAAGAAAATACTTAGATAAAGTTCAAAAATTAAAGAGAGTAAAATTAATTGTCACGACCCAGACCGTCGTGATTGACACCCACACTAACCCTCCGGTGGGAGAACCACTACTACAACCCAAACCAAGCAACTAAATAAAAAAACTAAAGCATTTAAGTTACAAAAGCAAGTTAAATAGCTAAAGACTGAAATTCCCATAAACTTCCAAAAGATCTAACAACTAAACAATGCGGAAAATACACCTAGAACCTGAAAGTCAATTTACCAAAACATCTAAAGTTCAACAAGTCTAAACAAGAAGGGTTACAACCCCAAACTAATGAACTAATAATTAGCTAGAAAATCTATGTTCGAAATGTGGACGTAGACAGAAAGAGAACTTATGGCAGCATGGAAGAATTGGCTCACCCTTGAATTCGAATGACGATCACTGATCTTGTAAGCGAGGTCTGTCTATAGCCGCTTGAAGATGCCATGTACTCAACAAAGAAAGAGCAAGTACAATATCTGTATGCAACCACAGTGTACTGGTGGGAACACACGGCTATCCCACTAAGTGTAACATACATAAGTCAATACAACAATATAATCACATGCATATATAGAACATATACAATATTAACAACACTCAAGAACAACAGAGCATTTCACAATTCTCAATTATACAGTTATGTCAAGTCAATGGTCCTCTCATGGACACTAAACCCAAACCCAAACTGTTAGCATACCGAAACATGGTACCCGATCCAATAATTATACCGAAACGTGGCAACCGATCCCATAATTATGCTGGAACATGGCAACCGATCCAAGTTAGTGTGTCGGAACGCAACACCCGATCCATTCAACAAACCACAATCACAGTTACAAATACATTCTCATAATCATACAATCAAGTCATGATTCATGACATTCATCACAATCATATATCCTCATTTACAACAAGTGCGATCAATAATGCAACATCCGCATACATACATGTATCATAATGAAGCAAGACAAACATACATCACACAATCATAGAATCACAACCATCACCTACCTCGAAACAAGCTTGAAACCCGAAGAACTTGATTTTTCCCTTTCCGAATTTGTTCTGCTTGTTCTTGGTCTACAAACAATCAATATGACACGGGAATCAATAAACAATCACTAATTACCCAAATTACTAACAATTTTATCAACATTAGATCATACCCATGATCCCATTATCCAAATTAGGACTTTTCCCACCATAATTCTCATATCAAAACTCTCCCCCTCGATAACTACCCATTAGATTACGTTCTACGGATTGAAAAATAGATTCGGGGAGTTAAAACCTTACCCTTAGCCTTAAAAATGGTGGAAAACTGTCAAGAATTACTTAGGGTTCATTCCTTAGCTCTCAAGTTTGAAAATTGCAGAATAAAACGTTTTTGGGGTTTATTTATGACTTAAAGTCGCGTTTACCCCGCCACGGAGGCACTAGCCCGCTACAGCGGCAGAAATCACCGCCAAAGCGGCTTGAACGAAACAGAGAAAAATAATAATTCCAAAACCCTCATTTCACAACACACCTTCAACCAACGACACTGAGAAACTACATATTCACGCCAATGTCAGTTTTGGGAGTTTTACTCACCTGAATTCAATTCCATAAAGTTGTACGGATTCCTTAATGCGTTAGCTATCTACTCATGTAATCAAAATCACATCTAAATCTGGACTAGGTTGGGAAATCTCAAGTTACTACGAAAAAGTTTTATGGCCCAAAATCTTTCCCCATTGGCTTTTCTATAACGAAGGAAACTGGCCGTTACAATAGATACCAATTTACCCATCACTCGTCCTCGAGTGAAAAACTTAGGAAAAATAGGCTAAGGAAAGAATGAAGTAGTACCTGAATCGACGAACAACTGGGGATACTTGTCTCACATGTCCTTCTCGATTTCCCAAGTAGCTTCCTCAACTGGACAATGCTTTCATTGAACTTTCACGGATTTGATCTTCTTGGTCCTCAACTTATGCACATCACGATCAAGTATTGCAATCAGTTCTTCCTCATATTGTAAGTCCTTGTCTAACACAATTGAGTCCCACTTAATGATGTAATCTCTGTCACCATGATATCTCTTCAACATAGATACATGAAATACTGGATGAACTCTCGATAGGTTATGAGGTAAAGTCAATCTATACGCTATCGGTCCTACATATTCAAGAACCTCAAAGGGACCAATAGACCACAGACTTAGCTTGCCCTCCTTGCCAAATGTCATCCCCCTTTCATGAGTGATACCTTAAAAAGAACATTCTCACCAGTCTGAAATATCATATCTCTTACCTTGTAGTCTGCATACTTCTTCTGTCTACTTTGGGCGGCTAAGAGCTTAGCTTGAATACTCTTCACTTTATCTTGAGTATCCTTCACTAAATCAACCCCAAAAGTTTCGCATCTCCAGCCTCGAACCATCTTATGTGTGATCTACATCCCTTCCCATAAAGTACCTCAAATGGTGCCATATTAATATTGGAGTGATAACTATTATTATAGGAGAACTCACACAAAGGTATGAATTTATCCCAATGCCCTCCAAAATCAATCACACATGCCCTCAACATGTCTTCTAACACTTGAATAGTCCTCTCTGACTGCATGTTTGTTTGTGGATGGAAGGTTGTACTAAAAGTGAGTTGTGTGCCCAATTTACATGTAATTTACTCCAAAACTTGGATGTGAATTGGGTACCACGGTCTGAGATGATAGAGATGGGCACCCCATGCAACCTCACTATCTCTTTCACATAAACTATAGCCAATTGTTCAACATTATAATCTATTCTTACCGGAATAAAATGGGCTGACTTAGTCAATCTATCAACCACTACCCAAATAGCATACAACTTTCCCAAAGTCTTGGGAAGACCAACCACAAAATTCATTGCTATTCTTTCCCACTTCCATTCCGAAATTGGCATTTTTTGAAGCAAACCTGAAGGCCTTTGATGTTCATACTTCACTTGTTGGCAATTTTGACACTTAGCCACAAACTCCGCTATATCCTTCTTCATGCCCGGCCACCATTAAATTCGCTTCAAGTCTCGGTACATCTTCGTCACACCCGGATGAATAGAATATAGCGAACCATGAGATTTTGCCAATAATTTCTGAATCAAGTCATCTACTCTAGGTACACAAATTCTTCCTTTAAAACTGAGCACACCTTTCGCATCAAGAGTGGTCTCTTGTGCCTTACCAATCACAGTCTTCTTCTTAAGTGCATTCAAATTTTCATCCTCAAACTGTTTGGCCTTGATCTCATCAATGAACGTGGCCCTTACTTCAATGCTAGCTAAAACCCCACCTCTTTTTGAGATGCCTAACTGCATGAACTTAGACTCCAAGGTCTGAATTTCCTTAGCCAAAGATCGCTTAGTTACACTCAAGCAAGCTAAACTACTTATACTCACCGTTTTTCGACTCAAAGCGTTTGCCACTACATTAGCCTTACCTGGATGGTATTGAATGGTGATATCATAATCTTTAAGTAACTCCATCCACCTTCATTGTCTCAAATTCAAATCCTTTTGAGTGAACACATGCTATAAACTACGATGATCAGTAAACACTTCACATTTAACACCATAGAGGTAATGTCGCCAGATCTTAAGAGCAAACACCACTGCTGCCAACTCCAAATCATGTGTTGGATAATTTCTCACATGCACCTTCAATTGACGCGATGCGTAAGCCATAACATTCTTATCCTTCATCAACACAACACCCGAACCAGAATGTGAAGCATCACAATAAACAATAAAATCCTTACCTTCCATCGGTAGTGCTAGGGTAGGTGTTGTGGTAATGAGAGTCTTGAGCTTTTGGAAGTTATCCTCAAATTTTTTAGTCCATTCAAATGGTATCTCCTATTTGGTCAAATTAGTCAAGTGAGTAGCAATAGAAGCAAAGTTCTTCACAAATCGACGATAGTAGCTAGCGAGCCCCACAAAACTCCTAACTTCCGTCACAGAGCTAGGCGAAACCAAATTCTTAACCGCCTCAATCTTTTGGGTATCTACCATTACCCTTTTTTTTTTAAACATGTCCCAAAAATGCAATAGAAGTCAACCAAAATTCACACTTAGAAAATTTAGCATACAACTTTTGTTTCCCAAGAACACCCAAAATAATACGAAGATGGTCGACATGCTCTTCCTCACTTTTAGAATAGACCAAAATGTCATAAATAAAGACTATGCCGAATGAATCAAAAAATGGCTTGAACAACCCATTCATTAAACTCATAAAAGTGGCGGGCGCATTAGTCAAACCAAAATACATAACTAGAAACTCATAGTGCCCATAGCGGGTTCTAAACGCCGTCTTGGGCACATCCTCAAGCCTAATTTTCAACTGATGGTAGCCAGACCTTAGATCAATCTTGGAGAAAACTGATGCACCTTGCAATTGATAAAAAAATCATTTATTCGAGGCAAAGGGTACTTGTTTCGAATAGTGACCCTATTCAATTGACGATAGTCTATACACATTCTCATACTACTATCCTTTTTCTTAACAAACAAAATTGGAGCACCTCATGGGGAAGCACTAGGACGAATAAATCCCTTATCAAGAAGCTCTTGGATTTGAACCTTAAGCTCTCTTAATTCTGCCGGAGCCATGCGATATGGAGGAATAGAAATGAGACGAGTACCAGGTTCTAAATCAATGCAAAAGTCTATATCTCTATCCGAAGGCATACCAGGCAAGTCATTAGGAAATATTTCTCTAAATTCTGACACCACAAGAATAGACTCAACAGATGGAGTCTCAACCTCAACATCCCTAATATGAGCCCAATAAGCTAAACAACTCTGCCCTACCAGTTTCTTAGCCCGAATTGAGGATATGATTTTAGCTTGATTAGACTTGTACACCCCTTCCCACTATGATTGACTCTCCAACTGGGGTATAAACATGGATGTGGGCATAAGTATATCACAAATCATAGCAAATTCTGAGGCAAATCGCAAGGATACATAAGAATAAGTAGAACTCGGATCAAATAACACATTAGCCATCTGGTCACAGACAAGAATAGTACCTGTGATCAATCTCTGCCTCATTCTTGCCCGAAAAGCCGTAACATTGAGCCTGATCATCATGTCGAGCGATTTCCCTGCCTGGTTGCACGTTACCTCTGCCTGTGTTACCATTTCCTCTACCCATACGACCTCGCTGATTACCTTCTCACCCACCTTGTGGACGCCCTCGACCATTATTACCATTTCCCGCGAGTACCACTGCTATAGTCTGCTGCTGCACAGACTTCATCATGCATGGGTGGGGACAATCTCTTCTTATATGCCCAGGTTCTCCACGGTTGTAACATGTCTGATCAAAAGATGGCCTGCCACCCGCTGAATGTGTGACTCCCTGGCTATCCTGAATCAAATTATGAGGTGGAGTTACCGAGTAATTACCTGTAGATGCGGGCATAACGGACTGAATTGGCTTGGCTGCAAGCATTGGCCTTCTGAACCTCCTAGAGTAAGAACCCTGAAAGTTACCCGAGTTCTTGGCCCTTTTTGCCATAGCACGAAACTGAGTCCAAGAGAGTGGGGGTAAAGTTGAAGATCTGAATTCCACATAAGCTCTCCACCACTACTTAGCCTCACGTTGAAGCTGAAAAGTCACAAACTCAACCCCATGCTGATGGACAATTCCCAACTTATGAAGCCTCCCATAACAATCTAAAATAAACTCATAAGCATCCTCGCTCTCTGAACTAAGAAATACAGGAGGCTTTAGCTTCAAAAACTTAGTCAATATTTCATGCTCATTACCATTCATAACAGAACCCAACAAAGGACGGAAGAAAGCATCATTACCTCCAGTTCCACCTACCTTGGGGGCAGTGTTAGCAATAGAGGGATGGGCAGGAATCTGAGTTGCTTGAACAGAGGGAAACACTCTAGGACCAACCAATCCCTTCAAGAACGGCATGATCTTTTGAGCTAACACTGGGTCTAAGGGACGGATACCTGTAGTCTCAGCCTGCACCTCTTCCTCTTGTCCAACATCCTCAGCTATCTCTTCATGACGCGCATGAGGGTTCTCATTCCTAGAAGCATTCTCAACAGGAGCTCCATCCCCAACGGGGGTTACTCTTCCATGACCTCTACCCCTAGCTTTTTCTCTAACACTGCCTCGACTGTAACCTCTCGTTGTAGATTCCTCAACTGGAGCATTGATGGGAGCTACGGGTCTGACGCCGTTGAATCTAGTGTTAACCATCTGCGGACAAAAGAGTGAAGGAGGCTAGATACCAATTTGAATTGCCAGATACGAAATAGAATCAAGTTATAGCACGAAAGGAGCCAAGAAAAAACATAGAGATTTCCTAAAGAACTATAGCCTCTCGAAGAAAAATACAAACGTCTCTGTACCGTTCCGCAACACTTTACTAGACTCATTTTGGTACATCGAGATCAACAAACCTAGACCCTAATACCAACTTTGTCACGACCCAGACCATCGTGACTGGCACCCACACTAACCCTCCGGTGGGATAACCGCTAGCTACTAGAACCCAAACCAAGAAACTAAACTAAAAACTAAAGCATTTAAGTTACGGAAGCAAGTTAAATAGCTAAAGACTGAAGTTCCCATAAACTTCCAAAAGATCTAACAACTAAACAATGCGGAAAATACACCTAGAACCTGAAAGTCAATGTACCAAAACATCTAAAGTTCAAAGAGTCTAAACAAGAAGGGTTACAACCCCAAACTAATGAACTAATAACTAGCTAGAAAATCTACGTTCGAAATGTGGACGTAGACAGAAAGAGAACTCATGCCAGCTGGAAAAACTGACTCACCCTTGAATTTGAACGACGATCACTGATCTTCTAAGCGAGGTTTGTCAATAGCCACCTGAAGATACCCTGTACTCAACTAAGAAAGAGCAAGTGTAGTTTCAGTACACAACCACAGTGTACTGGTAGGATCACACAACTATTCCACTCAGTGTAACATACGTAAGTCAATACAACAATATAATCACATGCATATATCAAACATATACAATATTAACAACATTCAAGAACAATGGAGCATTTCACAAATCTCAATTATACAATTATGTCAAGTCAATGGTCCTCTCATGGAACCCAAACCCAAACTGTTAGCATACCGGAACGTGGTACCCGATCCAATGATTATGCCGGAACATGGCAATTGATCCTATAATTATGCCGGAACGTGGCAACCGATCCAAGTTAGTGTGTCGTAACGCAACACCCGATCCACTCAACAAGCCACAATCATAATCACAAGTACATTCTCATAATCATACAATCAAGTCATGATTCATAGCATTCATCACAATCATATATCCTCATTTACAACAAGTGCGATCAATAATGCAACATCCGCATACATACATGTATCATAATGAAGCAAGACAAACATACATCACACAATCATAGAATCACAGCTATCACCTACCTCGAAACAAGCTTGAAACCCTAAGAACTTGATTCTTCCCTTTCCGAATTTGTTCCGCTTGTTCTTGGTCTACAAACAATCAATATAACATAGGAATCAATAAACAATTACTAATTACCCGAATTATTAACAATTCTATCAACCCTAGATCATACCCATGATCCCATTATACAAATTAGGGCTTTTTCCATCATAATTCTTAGATCAATACTCTCCCCCCTCGATAACTACCCATTAAATTACGTTCTACGGATCAAAAAATGGATTCGAGGAGTTAAAATCTTACCTTTGGCCTTAAAAATGGTGGAAAACTGTCAAGAATCGCATGGGGTTCGTTCCTTAGCTCTCAAGTTCAAAAATTGCAAAATAAAATGTTTTTGGGGTTTATTTACGACTTTAAGTCGCGTCTGCCCCGCCACGATGGCACTAGCCTGCTACAGCGGCCCCGCCCTGGCGGCAGAAATCACTGCCAAACCGGCTTGCATGAAACAATGAGCAAAATAATAATTCCTAAACCCCCATTTCACAACATACCTTCAACCAACGACACTCTGAAACTACCCTTTTACGCCAATGTCAGTTTCGGAAGTTCTACTCACCCGAATTCAATTCCGTAAAGTCGTACGAATTCCTTAACGCATTAGCTATCTACTCATGTAATCAAAATCACATTTAAACCACCCAACTACTACCAGATTTCCCTAGACCTTACTGACTCCGATTTCGTCCAAATTTGGACTAGGTTGGAAAATCCCAAGTTACTACGAAAAAGTTTTCCAGCCTAAAATCTTTCCCCATTGGCTTTTCTATAACGACGGAAACCGGTCGTTACATTAATAGTTGTAAAAAAAAAGGAAGGTGAAGTTGTGGTAAAAATGGTGACATTGAAAGTGAGAAACTTTTATGGAGATGGCAATGAATTTTTGAAGAAGAAAGAAGAAAGAAAGAAAAAAATAATAAGAAAAAAAGTTACAATAATAAGAAAATATATTTTATAATAAAATACTTGTAAAAATAAAATTGTATTAGTTATTTTAGGTTGCTCAGTCTCTTCGAGAGAGTGCACACACTCTTTATGTACGATGGACAAAAAGTGATGTAATAATATCAGTTCAAGATTGTTTAGCCAGGTAATATGACGCTCGCATAGTTAAGGTGTCTTTTTGAAAATTTGGGACAAGTTCAGTTGTCACTTTATGTTCTTTCTCTTAATTTAATAAATGTGAAACTTGAATTAGAGTGACAACAAATCCACTATTTATGAAAAAAAGATATATAAATAGATAATAGTAATTTCAACAATAAAACATATAATTTTATTAGTAATTATCAAAATCCGACAATAACAACAATAATGTAGTCATAGTGGTAAAATAATAATGAAAAATGAATTGTTTTGATACATTTTAGAAGCTCGAAAACAATGAATTAAAATAAAGGAGGGTCAAAATTGCCAATCCACAATGGTCTACAGTATCATTAGATCCATTCGAACTTAATTTTGAGTAACTAGATGACCAAGAAATTTGATCTCCTTTTGAGAAAACTCACACTTCTCCATTTTTACATATAGTGTGTATCCCCTCAAATGAGACAACACCACACTTAAGTGTTTCACATATTCATCAAGTGTTGGACTATAAATGTAATGGCACAACCCACTAGTGATATTGTCTGTTTTGTGCCTAGGCCCGCACAAATTTAAAATGTGTCACTAGTTGGTAAGACCTACTTAATTATATATCAAACATCTCTCCTGTGTTTTACCGATGTTGGATTTCTTATCTTAAGCTGGTGTGTCACATACACCCCATTTATGGACTCAGCGTCCTAGCTGAGGTTTGCCCCACCGAATGGGATTTGCTTAGACTCAGCATTGAGGTTTGCCTAGCCTTATCGGGATTTGCCTAAACTCAATTGAACTCTAACCCACATCAACAAGGCTGCCACATGAGTGACTCTGATACCATTTGTAATGGTCCAGCTTGCTGGTGATATTGTCTGCTTTTGGCCTAGGCCCGCACAGATTTAAAACGTGTCACTAGTTGGTAAAGCCTGCTTACTTATATATCCAACATCTCTCTTGTGTTTTGGTGTGAGATTTCTTATCTTAAGTTGAGTGTCACAATAAATGACAATATCGTCTAAGAATACTACCATAAAGTCAACAATATCGTCTAAGAATACTACCATAAAGCCATCAAGATACTCAAGCAATATGTCATTCATTAAGTTACAAAAGGTAGTCGGGGCATTGGTAAGCACAAACGGCATTACAAGGAACCTAGACGATCTATATTTAGTTACAGATGTTGTCTTAGGCTCATTGGCCTCTGCTATCCTAACCTGTCAATAGCGTGCCCTAAGATCTAACTTAGTAAACTAGCATACCTTCCTCATCCTATCCATCATATCCAGCACCAAGGGAATCGAATATTTGTCCTTCCCTATCGCCTTGTTCAAAACCCTGTAGTCCACACACATCCTCAACATCCCATGCTGCTTCTTTTGGAACAAAACAAGTGCACCATATGGAGCCTTAGAAGGATGAATCAAACCATGATCTAGCAACTTGTTCAACTATTTATGCAACTAAGCCAACTCCTTAGGAGCAATACGATAAGGAGCCTACGCAGAAGCAATTGAACCTGGAAGCAACTCAATCTTATGATCAATGTCCCTCCTCGACGGCATTTTCATAGGCACCTTCGGTGGCATCAAATCAAGGAACTGTTTAAGCACTTTTGCCACACAATCAGGCACTTCAACTTTGACATCAGGTTTTATCATGACCAAGGCAACAAGAAAGATTGTTTCTCCCTTCCCCAAGCCTTTGTCAACAACAATAGCAGACAACATAGCACCCTGCACTTTGCAATTTTCCCCGCTTCTCCGTATGGATGAACAACTTTTATGAAACTTGGATTGCCTTCATTCATGATCATCATTCCATCAAGGTGAGGCAAAGGAATAAATATAACCTTCCTTAAGAAGTCAATCCCAAGTATGATCTCAAAATCTCCAAGTGGAATCACCATTAAGTTGTGTTTTCCCATCCAATAAATCACCATTAATTCATTATATATCGATTTCTCTCTCTTTTTTTCCCTCCTCACTGAGTTGTATGTTCGTGAGAGCAATTTGATATTTCACTATCGATCTGTAATGTACTTTGTCCTTTGATCTATCGTCAAAACAACATTGTATTTCTTTTATGAAAAATCTCAAGTAGGCTTTTCCCTATCTGTTGCAAAATGGATACACACATTGAGTGTCCAAAAAACAAGCATGAGGTGAAATATCACAAAGAGAAGTGTATCCAATAAAACTGTTATTTGGTATCTTAAATAAAAAGTTTCTATTTTCAGATTATTTTAACAAAAAACCTCTATACAAAGGAATAAAGATCATGTCTTATCTTATTTCTAAATTCAAATGCAATTAGATGGAACACTATCTA
The DNA here is from genome assembly GCF_900185275.1 of Solanum verrucosum. NCBI lineage: Eukaryota > Viridiplantae > Streptophyta > Magnoliopsida > Solanales > Solanaceae > Solanum > Solanum verrucosum. The sequence goes on from NW_026019908.1 coordinate 550,578, forward strand.
TAGAATACAAATATGAATGAACAAATAAGTTGAAGATTTGAGTTAGTTTGTTCCTCCCGCTGGCTAATTTGCTGTGTGGAGTCAAGGGGGTCAGTCACTTCTTAGCTAGGCACAGAAATTGGTGTCCGGGGACTCGGTAGTCCCATATGTGCAATCCTAGGTGATAGCCTAATGTTTGGGCTTGGCCTTGGTGAGGGGATTGGACCAGAGAAGTTGAAGCCTCCATTGACCACCCGAGGCGACAAATTAACTTGTTCAAGTGCTCGGAATTGTAGTTCTGTAGGGTAATCCCTAACGCAGCCAATACGAGGTCCAGTTCCACTTGTCCATTTGCTAGACAAATGTTTGGAGAAGCTAAATGCTTGTGCTTTCTTATTGATGATGATATCCTCTGGTTTCTTGGTTTTCGATGTGCTTCTTTCTTCAGATTCTTTAACAATTGAAAGATCAACAGATGGTTGGCTGTTTGACGCCTCTGAGAGATTGTCGTCATCAACTGCACATCTCTGTATAAGAAAATAAATCATGTATATGACAGTTAGCAATGTTGTTGAACATAACACCATATATATAGTACGTCAACTATTTCAACATTTACATACCTTAACATTTGTAAGATCAACTTTGTGCTCTTCAAGAAAGCTAATGAACTCCTTGAAGTTCTCTTCAGTTGGGTGATAATGACCACTGTATGGCCAAATAGCCTGCAGAAGACAACATATACATAGACAAGATAAGTATATTTATCTTCGCTACGGATCTGTTTGTTGTGTGTATATGGATATTGTTGGATAGTTAGTTAATTACCTCCAGAATTCCAGAATGAGCAACTAGTCTTCCAGCTGCTGTGATAGCACCACCTGATAGAAAACTCGAATGTTGAAATGTGCCCTTTTGCTTCTTTCCTACATACAATGTTCTTGTTGTGCTAAGAACAAATATCGACTTTGAACCCTCTACTGACTGAACTAATACACCACTTTGTTTATATACAAGCTTCCCATTCTCAATGACTACTTCATATGCTTCGCGCTCCTTCTGAAATTGTAAAGCATAAGCAATTAAGTCAAAAAGAAGTTCAAACACATCTAATGATCCATAGACAAAGTATACATCCGGTTAATTAAGTTGCATAAGAACTTACTGGTCCGAGATACTTGATGCATTGATGGTGCAATTTTGTCCTTGGACATTTCTCGAGGTTTATTTCTTTCCCATCTCCAACGTCCAACCTTAATCGCAAGAAAAAAAAGAAGGGAAAACTGATCAGATTGGAGAAAATTTCACCACAAATTCAACTTTCTCAAAAATTTAGTATGTTATATTCGCGATGAAGTACTCACCAGTAGAAGAAAGGCTGAGAGCTTTCGCTCAAAAACCACAAATCATAATAGAAGTGCAAGTTGTGGCCATATCGGTGTCGTGGATCAATCTACACAGAAACAAAACGAAGAGTCAATTGCTAGATCATACGAAAACTTAACTTAGCTTATTTATATGAAAGAAAAATCACTTATTTGCCCAACTTACAGCTTCTAGCCAATGCTGCAGAGCCAATTTTTGAGCCTTTTCATCTTTGGACAATCCTTTTCCAACCTTAGCAGCTCTTGTACGTGCTCTAGCCCATCGAGAAACAGCAGTTTCCGGCTTTTCAACGTTGAAAAATGAAACAGAACTTCTCTTCAAAGCTGCAAAATCTAATGCCTTCCACCTACATAAATGTACGATTTCTTCAATAAACATAAAATTGAGATTGAAATGGAACAGGATTATTATAACACGAACCATAATTCTTCTACAACAACAGCACAATCAGCTAGATTTCTTCTAGTCCTGTAACTCTTGTATACTTTTTGAAGCTTAACAGCTGCAGCATCGAGTTCGCAAACAGGTCGTGGTGAAAACATGATAGCAGGTTCAGGAAGGGCGACAACAGAATCTTGAACTTGAACCAGATTTTTGAATGACAGTGTTGTCTGTAGCATAAGTTTTAGAGGCTCGCAATTTGTTACATTTATCGAATTCTTCTTCGTCGTCGCGATGGTTTCTGACTCTCTTCCTTTAAAACTGTTTGTTCTTATCACTGTCATCTTTCAGTTTACCCCCAACTATTCTTTACAATATAAGATAAACACAAGAACAAAGGAAAACTTTGAAACTTTTTTTTTTTTTTTTATTGTCTTTAAAAATCTTCAAGTTTTTTTCACAAAGATATCTCTTGACTATACAATCTTGGTAGTTATATATATGAGAAGATTCAAGCGTGGATTTGTGGAAAAAATAATTAAAATTAGCAAGTGGACCAGGGAACTGTACTGTAACTGGTCTTTTATTGTTTTTTCTTTTGTGGTCGTCTCAGTTTGAATTGCATTATTTTTATAATTTTAACTTAAAAGTTAAGTGTTTATAAATACTTTTAAATGTAGTTAAAAAGATTTCAAAAGTATTTAATATAATTATTTTAATTTAAAAATATTTAAAATAAGTCGATTCAAACAGGTATCAACTGGTTTTTAAATCTATCGTACAGCGTACTGTGAACAGGAAATTGGAAAAGATATAAGAAAACAATTTTTTAAACTTTGTAACCCACGAGTTGTTTGATCAATTCAAAGTTATGAAATTTCACTTTTTCTAACCCAAAAAATGAGACAATTTTAAGACTTTTTTGGAAAAATTAGGTGGTCAAAGAAAGTAAGCTCTAGGAGGTTTCTTGCATGTAACCCAGCCACAAGGACTCTTGTTTTCCCCCAGAAAGAAAGAAAGAAAAGAAAAAAATTAATTTTCTAGTAAAAAAATTTCTTTTCAAATTCTTGGACTTTACATTGAAGTTAAAATCTCAACCGTCATCAATAATGATTGTGATAGAGAGATAAGTATTTTTTCATTTTTAATCAAAGATCTCGAATTCAAGTCCCCTTTGATATTGAGTTGCCTTTATTAGGAAGTGTTTAACCCTCCAATATAGGAGTCATCGGCACAAATTTAAATTTAATCAGACTCCAATATGAATACCATCGTAATAGTCAACTACTTGTCGAGAAGGGTCATGTAACGCGCCATAAATAACTAAACTGTGACGTGTCGACGTGTTGTTTTGGTTTATCTCCATCTGTTTTCCTCATCTTCTAATGTTGAACAACCCCTGGCCTTAACTATGTTTTTATTTATAAACTATAGTATATTATTAATCAATTTATTTTCAAATAATAGTTGATTGAATCTACTAATTTAAAATGTGCAATTGGGTTGAGTAAAAAATCTATTTTAGATAAAAATGAATTAGGATATTATTAGTACGGCATGGAACAATTCCAAAAAAGATTTGTTCTAAACTGAAAAATGTGAACATGATTATTCAGATTCATATTTGGTAAACCTTTTTCAGTCTTTCTATTTTTACGTGTGTTCTCACTAGCTCAAGTACTTTCATATTGTATTTTATGCATGAAAATGTTTTAGCACGTGAAACAACAAGTTTCAAACACCTTGAATTCTGTAATTATATCATACAGGCAATATACAAGACTGAATAGCAAATTTCCTAATTTTGTTTTATTTATTTATATTTGTAAGGTCCGTTTGACCATGTGAGATAAAATTGTGATTTGAAATTATGAAATGAAATTGAACTTTGTATGGACATACAAATTGAATTTTTAAGTTGTATTGTTTGATCATAAACAAAAACAAATCTCACAAATTGTGAAAACTATTAAAATCACCTCAATTTTTTTTATACAACTTTACCAAATAAACAAAAGTTCATAACAAAAGTATAATCAACTATCACTAAGTTATTCTAAGAAAAATAAAATATTTATTGTCGAACTTTAATTTAGTTCAATAAAAATGTAAAATTGAACATGAGTTGTAGTAATATATCAATTCTCTAACAAAATTGAACATGGTCAATGCCATTAGTAAATAGTAAATATATCTTCATGTTCATATTCCATTAATATTTATCACTCCTTTACTATTCTTGCAAAAGAATATGCAAATATAAAATGATCAATTTTATTTTTACAAAATATAAATTTGTGGGATAACTTTTGCGCTTATTGCTAGAGTCTATGTCGTTGGGATAAGGGTCATTATATTTGATCTCCTTATATGATTTGTACAATTTTCTTTTGATAAACTAATTTTTGAAGTTGATTAATTTTTTATTATGTAATTAAAGCATGATTCATCCTAAATTATCATTTTCAATGTGGGCTCTATCTGATATCTTTGTTGCTTATGATCAGATTGTTGTCTTAAATATGACTTCGATAATTTTCTGATGTTAGGTCATCATATTAAACTGTTCACACTCAAAATGTCTTGGCATGAGTATGAAGAGTCCTATATCTTCGTTGTTTATAGGGTAATATAATTGAAGTATAATTTACATAAATCTCATTAGTGATAAGAGCTAATTACATTATATTATTTCCCTGCTCTTTTTTAAATTATCAAAATCTCTTAAAATTGATAAATTTCAAATATATTACTAGACTTCCGGATACATCCCTTAAAATTTATTGAATTTTAGATACATCACTGACTTTTGGACATCACTGAACATCCAGATACATTGGTGAGCGATGTATCCGATAGAGGAGAGATGTACCAGAGAGGGGATAGGACATCTGAATACATCACTGGACTTCTGGATACATCAGCAAACATCCAGATACATAAGTGAAGAATGTATCAAAGAGGGAGGGATGTATTCGAGAGGAGAATAAAAATGTATCAGCGAGAGGAAATTTTTAATTTTTTTTAAATGATAAGTAATTTTAAATATTAAATAGATATGTATTTAAGTAATTTTTCCATCATTTAAACCATCTTCATCTCTCAAGCTAATTTTCGAAATTTCAATATACACGAACATATATTATAAGTTGGAGCACCTAGTAGTATAAATAATGGTCAAAATCAAAAGAGATTAGTCATGAGTCAATGCAAAATTATGACCATTTTGGATTCTTAAGATATTTAAAAGAGGACTGACCATACCCTGTTAGGCAGTAGGAGTTATGTTAGGGCCGCCAGCCGTATTTTGAGGTTTTGGGAGAGTAGATGAGACGTTAAGCATCGTTGATTAGTTTGGTCAACCTGCTACTCATCCCGATGAGTAAATTAAATATATAGAAATATTTTGGGAAACTTACATAATTTTATTTCTTAGACATACATTAATTTGTAATATTTTGTATTTTATTATATTTTGATGCGTCTATATACATGAGGTCAATATTAAATATATTTTGTTCTCAATACACTGTAACCAAGATAATTCACATGCTTCTGAAATACATAACAAATCTCGTTTGCCTCCTCCCATCGCGTTCAATACTCTCCCAGTATTTGAGGATCGACTGGAATATATATATGATTATCTTGTTCGCCTCCCTTCCCATCTCGTTCCCCTTTTTCTCTATTCTAGTGCGTCTAGTAGTAAATATGTATTTATCTAGGTGTACTTTTTTTAATATGTAATACAAAATTCTTAATTAGTGATAAAAATGTAATATGTGATAAAATATGTAATATTTTAAAAGTATAAATCATAATAGTGTATGTATAGTAGAGTATATTCTAACGGACTCAAGTTTTAGACCGTACATAATTTGCCCATTTTATATAATCTTTAGATATACTTTTTCACTCATTAAGAAGTTATTAAGAAACATATTGTTAACTCCGTTTCTCTTATTTTCTGTGAATTCTAATTTGGTTTGTTAGACAGGTGGCGAATTATGCTCTTTTTTTTATTTATTTAAATTGGATGGGATTAGAAGAAGACCATCTCAAAATTTTCATTGTTGAGATTTTTTAGTACATTTCTTTAAAGTTGAATCTAAACTTTTTAAATCATGTTGATTGTTAGTCGATAAATTTGAATCAATTATTGGATTTGAAGTTCAAATTGTGAGGTAGGCATCTTTGAATCTCGAAACTCAAGAGATGTCATATAAATTAGAACACAAAATGAGTATATATTTATATTTCGCGTAAAAAGATTTAATTTGTGTTTGACCTATTGAAACTGCATGCATTGCATTCTGCTTTGTAGAACAACACAGGGGCGACTCTTTGCTTACAAAAAAGGGTAAATTGTGCATTATAACAAATTATTAATTCAAAATAAATGATATAGCTACAATTTCATTTAATTTCAATTCGCAACAAACTTTTTGTCATTCGCCTCTCTCCCCTCTTTCTGAAATCTCGCTCGTCACTCTCCTCTTTTTCAGTTAGCTGATCTCTCTTGCCTCTCTCACTTTATACAAACACAAATGTATAATTTATGTTTGTGTTTGTGTTTGTATAAAGTGAGAGACACTGTATATACAAATACATATCTCTCCATCCTATACACTTATAATTATACAAATACAAATCTTCCCTTGTCCAATTCTCTTTTAACTTTCTTTCTCTCGCTTTATACAAACAAAAATTATACAAAATACAATGCATAATTTGTGTTTGCATAAAGCGAGAGAGATTTGATATACAAATACAAATGTTTAACTCGATTCAATTATATACGAATTCAAATTTTATGCAGTTATACAAACACAATCATTGATACATATATATATAGTAGTTACATATATACAATTATATAACCGATATACATATATAATTCACCTCTCTCCACTCTCTGCCCTCTCTTGCTCGCCTCTCTCCCCTCTCGCTCGCCTCTCTCCCCTCTCGCTCGCCACTCTAGCCTAAAACAAAAAACATATACATATACAAACGCAATTTTCATAGACACATACAAATTAGAGCCCAATTTATACAAATCGCCACGATTTATACAAATCAGATGCTCCATAGCTAGCATAATTTGGCTATGGAGCACAAATAGCAAAATTATAATTATAGAGCGATAATATGATTTTCATTTTTGCTATTCCTAAAATTTACTCTACATAATTGAGGCATAAGTCTTAGGTCTCCAATTTTTGGGCCTCAATTATTTATCAAGAATATATTTTGTGTTATTAATTATTTATAATAAAAAAAATCTTTTTAAAAAAAATAATTTTATTATTTTATTCTCTTTAACTTCACTCAAACAGAAGAAATTAATTCTTTTCTGTTTTCGCTAGCACTCATATTATTTATCTTCTTGCATTCTCTTTCATCAAATCTTTGATAAGTTAGAGTATTAATGTTCTGTAAACAATATAAGTAAGTAGTAAAAAATTATTGACAAAGGGGAATTGCAAATTCTTTTCTTAGTTCTTCTTAAATTTTTAAGCATTACAATAAACATACTAAAGTAGGTATACCAAGTTATCGACTTCTTGAATCAAATTTTATGGTTCTAACTCTTATCTTTATTTAAAATTTGTCAACTTATTTACTCATAGAATTATGTTAACAATTCATATAATGATTGCCTCAGTAAAATGATGTTTTCCAACGTTTAATTGATGAAATCTTACCTAAAACTAATAATTTAAAAAAAAAAGTATTTGAAGAAACAGAAAAGGGTTAAATATACCCCTGTACTATTGGAAATAGTTTAAATATACCCTTCGTTATATTTTCGGGCTAAATATACCCTTCTTATTATACTTTTGGCACATATTTGCCCTTATAACTAACAGAAGGACACGTGGACGGGTAAGATTAAAAGAACTCATCCAATTTAAGTCATACCCGATTATAAGTTAACCCGCCCCACCAAATCAATTTTCCCCAACCCATTAATATTACCCGACCCAATTTAAACTTCAAACATAAAAAATCTAATGAAGGTGTTATATTTTGTTTATGATTTGAAAAAGAGTGTCCAGGTTTATGTTTAGATGAGTTTGGGTCTTCTAACGTGCGTTCTGTTAATATGTTACCTATACAAGTTAGAAAAATAAATTTTAAATAAATACATATGACATTTGTTTAGACTTTAGGCTTCTAATTAAAATTTCACTTTCGGCCTTTAATTATATTGAGCCGCCTTTGTCCCTGACCTCCAAACTCCTCAACTGCTTTCTACAAACAACAGTTTGTTCCTTCTTAGCAGCCTAAGTTGTTAGAGTAGTTTTATTACTAATACTTGTTTATTTACCAACACCAATAATTAGAAAAATTGATCATATCTTATAAAGACCTGAAGTAGACGGATTACCAACTGCAGCCTACCATCATTTGACTTCTTATTAGTTATTATTACTATATTATATGTGTTTTTATATTATTCTTGTCAATTAATTGAATCCAAGACCAGTTGACCATTAACTTCTAATTTCTATATTATTGCCTTCCACGAACCCCGATAGAATCTTTAGGAACTCACCAATGAATGAAACATTTTATAATTATAAACAAAGTTAAATTGCAAAGTGAATGGTATTAGGTAGACACGGATCTATTGACTTTAATACAAATTCATCAGTAGGGATTGACATCGAATTAGGACGCACATTCAATTAGTTCAAAATGTGATTGACATCGAGTTAAAGAGCACATTCAATTAGTCCAATCCATTTTGGACTAACTTGATTCAATTTACAAGAATTTTGTTTCATAAGTAATATACGGTCATCAAATAAAATTTTGTTTTATTTAATTCGATCTAATTGTTAGTCAAATACTATTGAACAAAATGAGAAACATAAAAAATAAAAAAAACTAAAATTTTGAATATGCTATTAAACCTCTTTCAATCAAACATAATATACTTAAAGCATGGTAACTAGCTAATTGTAACTTATGATGAGTTCTATAATAAATGAAAGCCAAAAACAGGTTTTAAAAGGGACGTTTGCCCTTCCATCAACAATATATACAAGTAAAGAAAAAAGTATTTGAGGATAACAATTCTTTAGTGCACCGAAGAACAAAACTTTATGAGTTAGATTTTGGGAAAATTTCATAAATAGCTAAAATAGGAAACATAATAAGATTCCTTAACTATAATGATCCGATGGGTCATTTTTGGAAATTTTCATAAAATAACCATTTTGCCTCTCCCGATATTGACCCCGAGTTATTTCTGTTTGAGTTGTGAAAGTCGGGTTCGAACATTGAGTAAAAAGTTGTGAATTTTTGTTCATTTTGAGTTTGAAAGACTAAAGTTATTAAAAAGTGGTTTTCAGAGTTTTTTGGAGTTTCGAGTGTCGGAATGAAATTTCATCGATTTCAGTAATCCTAGAATGTGGAAATCGTTCTATGAGAGTTGTCGGTTTCAAATTCAGAGTCTTTTTGAGAATTTGAGGTCCTAAGTTGAAAAGTTGTAAAATTTTAGCATTTGGATTGACTTTGGTCAACATTGGTGGTTCGGATGCTCGGATTGGAATTTCGAAAGTTCTGTTGGATTCAGGGGATGATTGTAGGACGATGTGAGGTCTTGGTTGATTTTTTAGAGGTCCCGAGCTTGTTTTGGTCTTTTTAGGCGTTATGTTAGTTTCTTGTGACTTTCACAGATGTCGGGTCAAGGAGACCTCAGATTCGTAATTTGGTGGTTTCATTGTGTCCGGAATGTTGAGTTTAGTCAATTTGCATATATGGTTTGAGTGTACAAGTTCCGTACGAATCTCAAGAGTCTATTTGCTGATTTGTCTTTTATTGTGTTTTACTGGTGTCTGCAGGCTTCGCTTTTGCGAAGACTTGTTCGCATAAGTGAACTTCGCAAAAGCAAAGGAGCCTTCGCTTTTGTGATAGGTGCCACTTTTGCGGGGTACGCAAAAGCGAACTTATGGTTCTCTTTAGTGATGTTCACTTAAGCGAACCTGTTTGCGACATCTGAGAGAGGTTTTAAGCAAAAAAATTGGGGTGTAAGTCCTATTTTCCTTTTTTGACCTTTGTAAAACCCTTGAAGGTAGGGGTGTACAAAACCGAACCGAAAATCGAACCAAACTGCAAACCGAGTCAAACCGAGAAAAAAAACCCGACTAGTGGTTGATTTGACTTGGTTTGGTATTGAAAAACAACCCGACTATATTTGGGTTGGTTTGGTTTTAACTAAAAAAAATCAACCCGAGACCAAACCAACTCGACATTATATATATAATTTTAAAATTTTATCTTATACATAAAAATATTTACTTTGATATAATTTTTAAATATTTCTTATACTTTTTCATAGTTTTTATCTTTTAATATATTATTTCAAGTTTGAAACTTAGAATTTTGAATGGTTCAATAAAGATTATAGTCCACATATGTTTTTAATTATAATAAAGCTTAAATCAAAATCAAATTAATACTAATGCAAAATGAAAATCAATTCAACACTAAGAATGACAATAATATTGAATATTTGTTCTTTGGATTTACATTGGTTTAGACAATTCAAATACATAATCTAATTTTAATTTGCTTTAATATTTAGTCATGTAACTAAGTACTTATTAAACTTATTTTAGCATGATTTAGTACTTTTAAATTATGATCATTTTCATTATGACTTGCTAATTTGCAATATTTGTTTTACGTGATTTCATTATTTATTTTTTTTTGTTGGATATTTTAGTGTCATTACTCATATCATATTTTGTGTTATTTTCTTAAGAAACACTTTAGATAGTTGTATTTTGGTAGAACTAAAGCAATATTTGAAGTACAAGTAAATTATATGTTTGTATGAATACTTAGATTTAAAAATCCGACACAAATGGTTTGGTTTGATATTTGAAAAACCTGAACCAACCCGGTCATGTACACCCCTACTTGGAGGCGATTTCAAAGAGATTCCTTGTGCTAAATCATTTGGATAAGCTTTTGCGACCCTAAAACTTCATTTTCCATTAATCATTTATGAATTTTAATATCAAAACTTGAGATTTTAATGGCAAATGGCAAGGTTTTTCAAGAACTTGAGTTCTAAACTAAACTGGTGATTGTGATATGATTTTAAGTCCTTTTTCGAAATGGTTTTCATCAATGAGTTTCAAATTCCTTGGATAATATTTAAGATTTTTTGGATTCAAACCTCAATTTTGGAATTGGGTTTTTGAGTTGATTGACCCATTTTTCAAAGTATTTTTTATATGGGTATTGTTATTTTTGAAATCTCATTGTGATTACTTGATTGAATTAGATTGTGTGGTTTTAGACGTTGTTTGGAAAGGGAAGACTCAAGACTTGAATTGACTAATTGATTGAATTGAAGCAAGTAATCTCCTAAACCTTGTAAATCTAGTAAAATCGTGTATTTCCTTTCATTGTGTATATTTGGAAATAATGAGAATGAGGTGATGGGTTCATTGTTCCACTTGACTAACCTTAATAAATAGAAAATAGATTAATGAAAAGGCAACATGTTGATCATAATGCTTTGTGAATTGCCTTATTGTGGACCCTATTTGGTTGATTGATGAAATGCTTTGATGACATCTATGTGTACTTGAATCTAGGGGTGAGCATGGTATGGTATATACCAAATTATCATACCATACCAAAAATTTAATACCGCGGTTTTAGTATTGTGGTATTTGGTACGGTATTTAGTATCTAGAAATAACATACCGAAATATCGAATATCATATCGAAGTATATATTTTAATAAATAACATATATATATATATATATATATATATATTACTAAATACTAACAAGTATGCAACCTCATATTAGTATAAACTAAATGTTTAGAAGTTGAAACTTTGACTACTCTATTTTGATTAAAATGAAGTTGAAATTTAATTGATTAACAAAAGGAGTTGTTTGTGCTTTATTTTGGATATATATTTCTACATTTGTAATGTGTTAGTATGATACAATACAAACCCTTTTTTAATTATCGATGTCATAATACTCTATTATACGAGTATATATTAGAGAAAAGACATAATTTACCATTGAAGTTGTCCCGAATTTTTAAGAAGACACTTTAACTTTGCGGGTGTCCTATTACCCCATTGAACAACTTCAAAATAGTATGTATACCCCATTTTCAGTCAATACCACTTATACGAAAATATTTGTAGGTCACGCACTAACAGTCCCTTTCCATGTGTTAAAAGTAATTTTTAATTATTTTTATTTGATTTCTTTGCTTTTATTTTTCTGTTTTTCTTTCTTCTTCGCCTCAATTTCTGTTCTTCTGCGTAGCCAGTTCCTTCATCATCGCTGCAACCGTCGTCAATCCCGTTGTGGCGTGACCGATTTTGCGGCAGCACTATCAATTATTTGTCAAACTACCACCAATTGATTTATTTATGAAAATAAACACCTTCAAATAATCAAAATTTAAATACTCAAAATATCACCAAGTTAAAATCTAAAATTTAAATCACCACATTCTCCCACTCCTTACTACCAAATCGAGTTTCCCATTGTTTCACTACTCCCAAATCTCAATCTTGTTTTGTAGGAGGAAAAAAGTCACTGAACTAATTTTTTTTTTTCAAAAAAAGAAGAAGAATAAGAATGAACACATAACATTAGTTTAGAAAAAACCGACTAGAAAGGAAAAAGAAAAAAGAAAAAAAAATGAAGGAAGACATGGATGCCCTTTAAAATATGTGTAAACTAATGATGGTAGGGAAGATGAGAAAAATATTTGAAAAAAAAAGTTATAAAAAATTAATACATGAGTTTTTTATGTTTTTTTTTCTTCAAAATAAGTCAAATTAGGAGTGCCATGTGGCAATTTTACGTTGGTCTGAAGCTGTATCAAGAGTCCTTCACGCGCCCATATTTCGTGACAACACGAGTGGTGTTAAAATTAGTCAAAAGGGTATATTTATTGTGGATTTAGATGGTTTTGTGGGGTAATAGGACACCCGCGAAGTTAAGGTGTCTTTTTGAAAATTTGGAAAAACTTCAGTGGTGACTATTGATACACTCAAATTACACCTCCTTTCAGAAGTATAAGCGATCGTTATCAAGTAAAGAACCCAACTTGTAGGTTGGGATCGATCCCACGAGGAAAATAGTTTAGACTTTACTTTTAACCAACAATTATATTCAATTAGTCAAATTATTTCCAGAAACAGGTAATAAAAAGGGGGGTTGTGCTTGTGTGAAACAAATAGTAAGACTTAATATTGTAATCAATAATTAAATTCAACTTTGGTTGTTATCAAGATAAGAGAAATAACTAGGGTACACGTGTTCCCCATAATCTCATAACGCAATAATCCTAGTAATAACAATCCTTTTCTAGTGTATTACATGCAAAGTGATAAGTTAGGTATCTCTAAATCCTTGGTCCGGCATCTAGAGAATTTCACCCCGCACCTTGGTCCGGCTACGTGTGTATAATTTACTAACCCTTACCTTTACCTCATATTAGACATCATAATCGATGTTTGGCTTAGTTATTACTTCGCACCAATCGACACTAGCCTATTAGATAGTATCACACTAAATCTATGTTGATAATTCTTTTCTTGTTAATTACCTCCTTGGTCCGGCAAGTAGTAACAAGGCGAGTTCTAACGTTGGCCACCGTTAAAAAGACTTCTAAACGAAAGAATTATCAATGCATGCAAAATACTAGTCAAGAATTGCTTATTTACTATTCATACTTTGTTAATCGATCATGGTTCCCACAACCCTAGTTGTGGATTTAGTTACTCATATTAGCAAGAACACAATTCATAATCGTAGATGGAGAAATCATGAACTTACGTCAAGAGAATAGTAAACCCAGAAAATTAACTTGAATTGCAAAGCCAAAATCTTCAAAACGAACTTGGGAAATCAATAATTGCTAGGGTTGCAAATTAATCTCCAAAGTTACAAAGCAAAAATAGAATAATAGTGTCTAACCCCCAAAAACGAGGTTTACATGTCCTATTTATAGAAAACAAATCCTAAATAAAAAAGGAAACAAATTAAGGAAAGTTTTGTTCAGGTACGCGTCTTCGATCCACGAGACTGACTTACGGACCGTCGATGGATCTACGGTCCGTAAGTCCTTTCCGTCACTCGGGACTTAGAAAATATTTTAGAATCCAACAATCAGCTTCTCTGAAGCAAACGACGGACCAGCAGCACGGACCGTAGATCGACCTACGGTCCGTCAATCTCTTCCGTAGCTCCATACTTAACATCTTCAAAAATCAGGTACTGGAACCCTCGCAGTCTCACTCTACGGATCAACAGTACGGTCCGTAGATCAATCAACGGACCGTCAATGGGCACCGTGGTTCCACCCTTGGTCAGATTTCCCTGATTTGTCCTCAACACATTCCTGCTGATCTACGGTCATCACCTACGGACCGTGAATGGACTTACGGTCCGTAGATGACCTCCGTGGATGCCTTTTTCTGCATTTCCTTCAACTATCTCTAAACTTCCGCGCCTGAACACCTTTCCCGCAAAACATGATAAAACACATAAAAACCAATATAAAAAGGCCCTAGACACACACAACTTGTAAGTGAAATGTATTAGAAATACCGTAAACTCACGGTATATCAACACCCTCAACTTAAATTCGTTGTTTGTCCTCAAGCGACGCACTAGAACTCTAAACGACACTTGTATAGAAGCAAGCATTTCTAACTCAAGCAATCACATGGCTCTCTACCTCCTCATTGTTCGGGTGCACATTCGTGTTCTTAGACTCGATAAGCCAACTCATGTGGATCCCATCATGACACAGACCAACCAACTGACACACAACAGACACCTTCTCACTGTCACCCAGATACCAACTTTCCAACAATGGAACTAGTGCCCTTACTTCAAACGAAATCCTCTTTTAGCAAAAAATTGATTTCATTCATGGTACAAGGATTTATTCAACACTCACGCTCAGAAGTAATTTCAAATACAGTTCGTGCTTACTGCCATAAGCTTGCCCTTATTTTCACTACTCAGACTCTTCAAACTAGACTCCAGGATCACTAAAGGACTTTATTAGCTTGTAACGTAGGCTCAGGGTCAGGTGTGGTACATTTTGGGTACTGTTTAGTGACTTTCTGCCCTCCTTGTCATTACACTAGGCTTTTAACCTCTTTTTGCCCTACTTTTGTCATATTATTGCTTTACCGCTTTCCCTTGATTTTCTTCAACCACGGAAGTGACTTTAAACTTTGTAGCTCAATTCCTTTTTATTTAATTGCTCCTTTCTCTTTGAATAATTCACATCCTTTCCTTATATTTCCCACAAATTTTTTTTATTTTTTTATTTTTTATTTTTTATTTTTATTTTTTCAGTCTTTTCATCTCCATTTTTCTTTCAGTTTCCTCTTTCATAGCCACCCTCAACTTATGGATTTTCCGTTAGTTGAGGTTCATAATACCCGATGTCAAGTCAGGGCCAAGATTGAAGTTACTTTTTACATTAGCCACCCTCAACTTAGGCTTTTGGCCTAAGTCAAAGTGCACATGTCCAAGGAGGGACCAGGGCCAACATAGTAGATTATGGGAAGGTGAGTTCGGGGTTTTAGAAAGAAATGGTTTATTTTTAGGCTCAAAGTTGGATCAAAGGGAACAGTTATTTCATTTGGTTGAATCCTTCTAGGCAATTTATGGGTTTTTCAGAACAACGGCCTATGATCACTTCCTATCCTCTAGATTGAATTGTCTTAGCAGGATTAACCGGGCAAGTTCTAGTTTTGCACAAAACTGTTTGAACAGTCAACGATTCTCACCCACTCTTGGCACAAGTTTCATTATCAGATTATCAGACTACCCAGTTCAAGTTTCAGGTTTAATCATGCAATCAAGTCGATTGTTACTATGTCATACTCAGAGCCAACACAATCAACAACTCATAGCCTACTTCTAGCATACAACCCAGAATCTGACGGGTATCATTTTTCCTAAGCCATCATGCTTCATTCTGTATCATGCTTCTACACACAAAATCCTAAGACATGCCGGTTCAACAAAAATTAAACAGTCTCTTGGGGTAAAAGAACACAGGCAAGAAAACCCCAAGAGAGGATACATGAGTTGGGTTACTCAGGCTTCACCCTATCACTCACGATCCATTTACCCCACCCCCAACAAAAATAAATGCAATTGCCCACAATGCATACATAGACAGTAAAAGTGAATGGATTTGAGTGAAGCAAACCTGTGGCGCAAAGCGCCGGCGAATCATCAACAAGCAGGGGGATCCGGTTTCCCGGAGCCCTCTGGAACATCAGTGGGGGCACCCTCAGTAGTGCCCACCTCAGCACTCCTAGCACCCTCAGTAGTGCGCTCTATCAAATGCTCCGCACCATCAGTGGAGCCCTCTGGAACATCAGTGGGGGCACCCTCAATAGTGCCCACCTCAGCACTCCTAGCACCCTCAGTAGTGCGCTCTATCAAATGCTCCGCACCATCAGTGGTGCTCGCGACGCCTCTCAAAATAGGCTGATCCTCTGCAACCGGGGCAGAGCTCGATGCCCCTGCAACTCTCTCATGCACCCTCTGCTGGCGCAACTCTTCATCTGCAATCGAGGCCCTTCTAGCCTCTTCTTCTG